>NC_134271.1:73116117-73445241 GCF_031893055.1 Leptodactylus fuscus
TTCAGAGAATACGTGAGACTTTTGTGTTGAATGTAATTTGTATTAGAGCTGCTATACGGTGTTGTGAGAAACTTTACATAGTGACTTTAGGACAGAAGTATTTGAAGTTAACCCTTTCCCGCCGATGGCATTTTTTGATTTTCGTTTTTGACTCCCCTCCTTCTAAACCCCATAACTTTTTTATTTCTCCGCTCCCAGAGCCATATGAGGTCTTAATTTTTCCTGGGACAAATTTTTCTTCATGATGCCACCATTATTTATTCTATATAATGTACTGGGAAGCAGGGAAAAAATTCAGAATGGGGTGGATTTGAAGAAAAAATGCATTTCTGCGACTTTCTTACGGGCTTTGGTTTTACGGCGTTCACTGTGCAACCAAAATGACATGTCCCCTGTATTCTGTGTTTCGTTACGATTCCGGGGATACCAAATTTATACGGTGTTATTTACATTTTGACCCCTTAAAAACAAATCCAAAACAGTGTTAAATTATTTTTTGAAAAGTCGCCATATTCCGACAGGCGTAACTTTTTTATACGTGCGTGTACGGGGATGTATAGGGCGTCTTTTTTTGCGGGACCGGGTGTAGTTCTACCAATTTCGGGAAATGTTATTGCTTTGATCACTTTTTATTCAAATTTGTATCAGAATTAAAACAGTGAAAAAAATGGCAGTTTGGCACTTTTGACCATTTTTCCCGCTACGGCGTTTACCGAACAGGAAAAATATTTGTGTAGCTTTGTAGAGTGGGCGATTTCGGACGTGGGGATACCTAACATGTATGTGTTTCACAGTTTTTAACTACTTTTATATGTATTCTAGGGAAAGGGGGGTGATTTGCATTTTTAATCCTTTTTATTTGTTTTTATATATTTTTTAAAAACTTTTTTTTTTGCATTTATTAGACCGCCTAGGGGTATTGACATGGTTGAGCGGTGTCGCAAATTGTCAGAGCGGTGGGAGTCGGCAAACATGGCTGCTCCGGAGCGTTAAAGAGAACCTCCTGGAGTATCGTTAAGGTGAGGGGCAAAGTGGTAAAGTATATGTATATGTGATTGTGTGGGGTTAGGGGCGAGGCTGTAGAGGGCAATATGAATTTTGCAGCTTGCTATGGTCCAAAGTGTATGAGATTGCAGAGATGGTGGTGTGAGTTTGGGTTTTGTGGGGGTCCTGGCACAAACGTATGTGCGCTATTGTGACGAAAAGTAGCCTATTGTTTAATCGGGTGTATTAACTATGTTTGTGGAAAATTTCAGCCAAATCGGTGGAGCGATTTTTCCGTGATTGAGGAACAAACATCCGAACATGCAAACATCCAAACACGCAAACCCACAAACTCACAAACTTTCACATTTATAATATTAATAGGATTTGATGCCATTAGCGCTCTATCATTTCCTGGTTTTTCTATATTTCCTTTCCTATGTACAGATGTAGCAGTTTCCAAAAAGGGATTCACTTCTAATAGCCGTATCTCAGGTTTTACACCACCTAGAACAGTGCCAATATCCTTTCAAAGGGTTTTCTCATTTTGTGCGTTCACAAGCCCTACAGCCTTCTCCTCCCTCCACTTCCTGGTTTTTAGCTCAGGCCAGCATGGAAATCCTGGTGCTGTTTACAGTAAGAGTTATCTCTGAATTTCTATAGATAACAGAAGAGCTGCTCAAGAAAGTTATCCAGCGCGGGGGCGTCCCCAATGCTGCGTGAGAATTCTCCAGCGCCTTCTCAATCTTCTTCATGGCCTCTTCACGCGCGGGCGGTCAAACTTCTAGGCCTCGGGCAGAGCCGACTACACAGTTAGTAAGCGGCCATTTTCTTATGGCACGTGGGCATGCGCAGTTGGCTCTGCCCTAGGCCCAAAGCCTAGAAGTTTGACCACCTGCGCCGGAAGAAGAAGACGCGTGAAGAGGCCGTTCCTGAAGAAGATGGAGGCGGCACTGGAGAGTTCTCTCGCAGCATTGGGGATGACCCCAGTGCTATTTGAGTGCTGGGGACTGACCCCAGTGCTGCGAGAGAACTCATTTGCATACCGGCGAAAACCGGGATTTCTACGGAATGGCAGCGTGGAGAAGAAATCTAAAGGTAGGTGACGAATAGCCTTAAGGCTATTCCGACGTGCTAGGGAGAAAAAAATTACTTCTGAATATTAGGATCCCTTTAAAGAGGTTTTTGGCTAGAAACTGCACTGTTAAATTTATTCCATTAACACAGATGAACAGAGATAGAGAGACCTTCACTGGCACAACAACATAAGGCAGAGCTGGTATGTGGACATCACAATTTTTTCAGTTTTACTGGATCAGCTATGCAGAAATGCTCATGTACACACTACTTACCCGTGGGTCACCGTTTCTCGAAATTCTACTTCTCTGGAACGAGAGAACAATGAAGACAGTTTTAAAAGCTATTACTACACATTATGTATACATGTAGTTTTTTTTCATAGACAGGAAGGAAAGTACAAAGGAAAGACTTATCTGTCTCCTGCTCAGAAACTACATGTGTGAAACATACTTAAGGCAGGGTTAAAGTGTATTTTCAAGTATAAAACAAGTGAAACTAAGAAATTGCAATATAATTTGAGAAAAATGCTTATCCTTCTCCTTACATTCAGTCTGTGATCACCAATAACACCCTTATCCCACAGAAGACATGGATTGTCAGCCTCACATACAGAAGTATACATAAATGGGATGTGAAGGCTGCTTTTTGAGAAAGAGAAATACTGTACTACTGTCCGGAAAAAAATAAATAAAAAAAAATCCACAGCTGCAGTAAGTCTGTGACTCTTCTTCTCCCCTCTAGCAGCGTTCTCCTGTCCATAGACCTCTATATTAGAAGTAAATGGATCTGCGGGTGAAGCAACAATCAGTCTCCTCTCTAGCTAGGAGTACCATTAGGGATAACAGGCATATTCACTAGTACTATATTAAAAGCTGTTCTATCATCGTATGCTTTAAACTGTGCCATATCCATATATCTCATGACTACTTTATCTGTAGTGTTGTTATTCCAAAAAAGAAAATCTTTATATAAAACAAATCTGTTACCGTATTTTTCGGACTATAAGACGCACCCAGGTTTTAGAGGAGAAAAATAGGGAAAAAAAATTTTCAGGCAAAAAATGGTAAAATATTTAATATATGGGAGTTGTAGTTTTGGAACAGCTGCAAGGCCACATTGACAGGTGACCCTGCAGCTGTACGGGGATGTATAGGGCGTTTTTTTTTGTGGGGCCAGGTGTACTTTTTAGATATACCATTTTGGGAAATGTTTATTGCTTAGATCACCTTTTATTTAATTCAGAGGCAAAACAGAGAGAAAAACCCGGCAGTTTAGCACTTTTGATTTTGACGTTCACTGTACATAAAAATATTAGTAGACCGGGCATTTTCAGACACAGGGATACCTAATGTGTATGTTTCACAGTAATGTTATACTTTTATATGTATTCTAGGGAAAGGAGGTGAACTTTTATTTATTTTATTTTTTATTATATTTTTTTTTAAGTTTTTTTTTTTTTTTTTTACTATTTTATTATCCCCCGCCTAGGGGGCTTGAACCTGCAATCATTTGATTGCAAGTCCCATAGACGGCAATACAAGTGTATTGCCGTCTATGGGAGATTCTATACATTACTATCGCGGAGTGTCATAGACCAGCCGAGATAGTAATATATATCTATGACAAGCCTCGGAGCCTTCATTAGGCTCCCAGCTGTCATCGGAACAGGTCGGCTCCTGCGGCCTCGCCGTGCAGGAGCCGGCCTGCATCACTAAAGGTATGGGGCCGGTGGGGGGGGGCTAACTGACTGCCGGGACCTGTGGAGGAGGAGTGGATTTGCAGCATGGCCGCGCTACTGCCACCGCTGGTTTTCTTCAGCGGCAGTAGCGCGGCAATCTGCAGGCCCCGGCAGCTAAGACAGTCCCCGGCATCTGCTGTAATAGACCGGTGGATGCCGGGGAGTGTCTTAGCTGCCGGGGCCTGCAGTATAGTCACGCTCCTGCCGCTGAAGAAAACCAGCGGTGGCAGTAGCGCGGCAATCTGCAGGCCCCGGCAGCTAAGACACTCCCCGGCATCCGCCGGTCTATTACAGCAGATGCCGGGGACTGTCTTAGCTGCCGGGGCCTGCAGATTGCCGCGCTACTGCCGCTGAAGAAAACCAGCGGTGGCAGTAGCGCGGCCATGCTGCAAACCCACATTCAGACTATAAGACGCACCCTCATTTTCCTCCGAAATTTGGGGGGAAAAAAGTGCGTCTTATAGTCCGAAAAATACGGTATATTTTCAATTCCTTTTGAATTCACTTCTGGTTTTTGCTAATAAAAAAATAAAAAATACAGCAGGTGAAACCGCAGTGTTTTTTTTTTTGCCAAAAAACGGTCTTGTGAAACCATCATAAGCCTGAGCCATACAGGAGGGACATGCTTCATTGGTCACATTGGACTGGAGTTTCAGTTAGTTACCTCTTGTGGTTAAAACGTGTTTTAATCTCATACACTACTACTAGTACTATGCATTGCATGCAAGTTAGCTGCCAGTGAATTTGCTAACATCTTTGCGTTTACTACCAGTGTATAAGTAACCTTTTCTCATGAAGACAACCCCTGTCTTTATACCCTTAGGTCTCCCCTCTATAAGCCAGAATGGGGAACTGCTTTCTACAAGTGACTGCCATTCTGCTAGACTCAAGATGTCCTTGTATTCATCTGACAACCATTTTCTGAAGCATGTCATGTTAAACTGCAGCTAAACATGCCTAGCTGGACACAATGCCCCCTGGCATAAACTGATATTTTCAGTGGTGCTGTAAGCATCACCCAGGTCGATCAGTTGAAGGCTTCAAAGACGACATTTTGAAAAGGGTTGAAAGAGGAAAACAAGAAGCAAAAAAATAATAGGTTAACACACGATCTGTCCTGAGGAATTCCTTGCTGGTTCGCTCAGCTGTATCTTCTCTTTTAAACTTCAACTCTACATGGCAGTTATATGCTAAGAACAAATTCCAAAATATGAAGCTTTCTGGATTATAGGGCACCAGATCAAAGGAATTTTAGTGTAATAAGCAAACTATTATAATTTTATATTACCTTGCTTCAGTTCTGAATCCAGTCTATGCTGTATCCCATCGCAACCAGGATGAATGGGTTGAAAGAAAAAGGTTGTGTAGCAAGAATCTGAGATGGCCAACATATTTACCCAGTTTCACGAACTTCTCTAGTGATCCGATAATTCCAGTCCCGTAAAAAGTCGTTCTCCTTATCAAACTCCCTCTCATCTTCTCCAATAGTGACTGTCAGACGCTTCTCTTCAAAGTCAGGCTCTTGCTCTTTTCTTATTGTGGCTTTTTTTAGCACCTGCATAAGAAAGAAAATAAAAGAGGTTCAGAAAATAATTCAGAACAACTCATAATCCTAAGAAAAAAAAGTTCAAAAACCAAGCAAATACTCCAATAATTCCTAACTAGGCACAGTCGTAGGTGACAAGGTCTTTGCAAAATGTACACTTGGCAATTTCAGGCTTTTGACAAATCTGCTCACCCTCCTCTGTAAACACTCTAAAACAGATCAGTTGGGGAAAGAAGTGGAGAAGTTGTTACACTGTGATCACTTTGCCCAGAAAAAGAGATAGCTGAATACCTACTAAAGCTAAGGCCTCAAGTAGCGGACCACAGCAAAAAAAAACAAACTACGGTGGCAACGTACCAGTTTTTCCCATGGAACATTTCACAAAAAGTCTGCGTCCATTGTAGGTATAATTGACATGCTGCAATGTTTTTGGAAATCACAGCATGTCCAAAGTGTTTATTTTTCACAGTGTGTGGATGGGATTCACTAGACCTTGCAGTGACTGTAACAGGTCGCGGTGTTTACGGCACGTGGGGCCCCGGCCTGAAGGTATATCGAAAGGCGGCAGATGGTGTGAAGTATGCATATATCATATCACACTGTGTTTGTTAGTAACCACAGAGACTCATAGGAGTTGTATGCACAAAACAAACTTTTTTAATCAAGGTAAAACCATGGCTGCAGAAATGGACATATCATTTAGCCTTTTTAATATAGCTTCTTTTTTTTTTTTTTAACTGCAAATGAAAATGTAAACCAAGTGAGTACAACTGTTCTATGGCTTTTTTCTTAGAAGCAATCAATGTCACAGAAGATAGAACCAACAACATAGAAGGAGTCTCAAGTACAGTAGGTGAATGCAGTACCCCTTAGAGTGAGGCACCTATGAATGACAGATATGTATGTTACCTCCTTTGCGTGCCGGAGGCCCCTTTCCCAGGCACTCTCTGTAGGTGGGTCCTGGACAGGAGGAAGTAGTAATTCATCAGAAGCTGGAGCCCCCTGTAGAAAGATATATACAGTTAGTTGTATTAAAGTTCCCAACATCAAATGCAGATTCTTAATCCAAGAATCATAATTCAGCCCAAGGGTGAGTTCACACTACGTATACGGCAGCTTATTCTGAACGTAAAACATGTTCAGAATCAGCGGCGTATAAAGCAGTTCCATTCATTTCTATGGGAGCCGGCATACGAGCGCTCCCCATAGAAATGAATGGGCTGCTTTTTTCACTATGAGCAGTTCCATTGAAGTGAATGGGAAGCGCTGCGTGTACGGCTCGGCATGAGCAGAGCTTGCCGTACACGCGAGCACATCCCATTCACTTCAATGGGACTGCTCGTAGTGAAAAAAGCAGCCCATTCATTTCTATGGCCAGCGCTCGTTTGCCGGCTCCCATAGAAATGAATGGAACTGCTTTATACGCCGCTGATTCTGAACGTGTTTTACGTTCAGAATAAGCTGCCGTATACGTAGTGTGAACTCACCTTAAAAGCAAAGACTCCAAATCTGTGTGGTAAAGGTAGTAATAATGTACACATAACACCAGAGAAAAATATTGTGGTTAAATCGCTTGTCACTCCATCTATGAATAAACGTCTATTTTAAAAAAAAATAAATAAATCACATTTGGACAAACAGAAACTGTCTATTCAAAAGCCAGTAACAAAGTATATACCGTATTTTTCGGACTATAAGACGCGCTTTTTTCCCCCCAAATTTCGGAGGAAAATGAGGGTGCGTCTTATAGTCTGAATGTGGGTTTGCAGCATGGCCGCGCTACTGCCACCGCTAGTTTTCTTCAGCGGCAGTAGCGCGGCAATCTGCAGGCCCCGGCAGCTAAGACAGTCCCCGTCATCTGCTGTAATAGACCGGCGGATGCCGGGGAGTGTCTTAGCTGCCGGGGCCTGCAGATTGCCGCGCTACTGCCACCGCTGGTTTTCTTCAGCGGCAGGAGTGTGACAATACTGCAGGCCCTGGCAGCTAAGACACTCCCCGGCATCCGCCGGTCTATTACAGCAGATGCCGGGGACTGTCTTAGCTGCCGGGGCCTGCAGATTGCCGCGCTACTGCCGCTGAAGAAAACCAGCGGTGACAGTAGCGCGGCCATGCTGCAAATCCGCTCCTCCTCCACAGGTCCCGGCAGTCAGCCCCCCCCACCGGCCCCATACCTTTAGTGATGCAGGCTGGCTCCTGCACGGCGAGGCCGCAGGAGCCGACCTGTTCCGATGACAGCGGGGAGCCTAATGAAGGCTCCGAGGCTTGTCATAGATATATATTACTATCGCGGCTGGTCTATGACCCTCCGCGATAGTAATGTATAGAATCTCCCATAGACGGCAATACACTTGTATTGCCGTCTATGGGACTTGCAATCAAATGATTGCAGGTTCAAGCCCCCTAGGCGGGGGATATTAAAATAGTAAAAAAAAATAAAAAAAAAAACACTTAAAAAAAAATAATAAAAAATAAAATAAATAAAAGTTCACCTCCTTTCCCTAGAATACATATAAAAGTATAACATTACTGTGAAACATACACATTAGGTATCCCTGTGTCTGAAAATGCCCGGTCTACTAATATTTTTATGTACAATGAATACAATGAACGTCAAAATCAAAAGTGCTAAACTGCCGGGTTTTTCTCTCTGTTTTGCCTCTGAATTAAATAAAAGGTGATCTAAGCAATAAACATTTCCCAAAATGGTATATCTAAAAAGTACACCTGGCCCCACAAAAAAAACGACCTATACATCCCCGTACAGCTGCAGGGTCACCTGTCAATGTGGCCTTGCAGCTGTTCCAAAACTACAACTCCCATATATTAAATATTTTACCATTTTTTGCCTGAAATTTTTTTTTCCCTATTTTTCTCCTCTAAAACCTGGGTGCGTCTTATAGTCCGAAAAATACGGTAACACTCAAAAGTGACTGTACAGGAGACCAGATAAGAAGGAGTTGTCTATTTCATACAGGAACATGCACAACTACACTGCACTTACCCATATGTTCTGAGCTAGAGGGGCGACTCCAGAAGAGGTCCCATTTGGGGAGAATGGGTCTGGTTTGGTTATGAGAGAATAATTCCCCTTATCATTCATACCCGGATGTATAAACCGACAGCTCATTCCCCATGTGCAGTTCCCTAAAAGAAACATATCGGTTGTTAGTGGCATGTAATAAAATGAAATATGTAAAGTTATTTTAATGTGGCATTAGCTCAATCTATAAAGTGCCAGGTCATATTTTGAAGCATAAAACATCAAGAGAAAGCATAGGGATCCATAAATAAATAAATTAATAAATAAATTAATTAATTAATAAAATAACTAAGAAACAACTGTTTATCAGAGAAATTTCCTTGTTGGTCTTTTCTGTCTGTTTTATTGTATCTACTTTTGTAAAATTCTATATTATATTGTAGCTCTGGACTGAAAACAGTTGCATTTTTTCCCCCTGTTCTGATAGAACAGTGGGGGAAATTTATCAAACCTTACACTCTAGAATTCTGGTGTGTGTGGCGGGAGAAGTTATAAAGCAGGGACGCAGGATTTCTTTTAAAAAATATTTTTTTTAACTCCTTCCTGCTGATGGCATTTTTTGATTTTCTTTTTTGACTGCCCCTCCCTCTCAGAGACACATGAGGTCTTAATGTTTGGGGGACAAATTTTTCTTCATGATGTCGCCATTAATTATTCTGTACAATATACTGGGAAGCTGGAATAAAAATTCAGAAAGGGGTGGATTTGAAGAAAAAGTGCATTTGTGCTACTTTTTTATGGGCTTCGGTTTTATGGTGTTTACTGTGTAGCCAAAATGACATGTCACCTGTATTCTATGTTTAGGTATGATTCCAGGGATACCTAATTAACAAAAATCCAAAAGTGTGCCAAAATTTTTTTTTTTTTTTTTTTTTCTAAAAGTTGCTATATTCTGACACCCGTAACTTTTTTTTATACTTCAGTGTACGGGGATGTATAGGGCGTAATTTGCAGGGCTGGGTGTACTTTTTAGTTCTACCATTTTGGGGAAATGCTATTGCTTTACTTTTTATTCAGTGAAAAAATGGCGGTTTGGCACTTTTGACTTTTTTTTCCAGCTACAGCGTTTACCATACGGGAAAAATATTTTTATAGATTTGTAGCCTGGGCGTTTTCACACACAGGGATAACTAATATGTAGGTGTTTCACAGTGTTTAAGGTCTTTTATATGTGTTCTAGGAAAAGGGGGTTGATGTGAACTTTTACCATTTTTTTTTTTTTTCAATTTTTTTTTTTTTTTTTACTTTTTTTTAAAGTTTTTTTTTTTTTACATTTGTTAGACCCCCTTAGGGTCTTGAACCCCAGGGAGTCTGATCACTAATACAATGCATTACAATACTAATGCATTGCAAAATACGGGCTCTTCAATTGCAGGCTACCTAGCGTAACCTGCAATAGAAGAAATAGAATGACAGACTGGGGAGCCTTTACAAGGATCCTGGCTGTCATGGCAACGTAGATTACTCCGGGTGCCAGCGGTCACAGCAAAAATGGTGGCACCCACACGCCAACAGGAAAACTGCACCTCGGTCAGTTTTGACCGAGGGGCTGGAGGTTAATGCCCCCGGTGTAAAACAGTAGACACCCGGTGGTTATGGCGGCTGCCCGGCTACCAGGCGGCCGCCATAGTTAAACACCTGGCATCCGCTGTACTAGTACAGCGGACGTCGGGAAGGGGTTAAGCTTATTTGCGCAAACAATGGGTGACTGTTATTTCTGCACCACCATTCAAAACTGGTTAGCATGTGCATGGTTAAGCCTATGCAAGATGTCTGTACTCAAGATTTATCAATTGCGCCTTTTTAATTTTTTTTATTTTATTTATTTATTTAAGCAATAAAAATTGATCAAACGTACTCCAGTCAGTGCATGATGGAAAGAGTTATAGATGCATCTAATTCATCAGGCAACATTTACGTTTGGTGCAGATTACGTCAACACATTCTCCAGTAAAACAGACTGTAAAAATTCCCCTAATGATACATTTCCTCCAGTGCATTTTGGGAGCTGAGATGATAATAAGGTTCTTCTCTAGTTTACATGTCTGACCATGAAGAGTAGATGAAACGCCGATTTCCATGGAAAACAACTGGACAGTAAAATATGAATGAATGAAGCAAAACATCTTAAGCAATATCATATAAAACATTTGCTACTGTAAGTTAATATTTATTTGAGCAGGAGAGGCAAAAATCAAGAACCATAGGTTGTGGAAAAAAACCTAGAGCTTTGCTAATGCCTTGAAATCTCAGATGGTGCAGAGGACAGAGCTCACATGACATTGACTTCAGTTCGAAACCTGAGAATAGTTTATTGTCTACTGGGTGGCCAAAAAAAAAAAAAAAATTCCAAATCACGTGATCTGAAAAGCTATGGGGAGAAAAAAAAAAAAAAGTACATTGGGGGAAAACCACAAGCAAAGCAATTAAACAGCATGCCCAGTGATGAGGACATACATAGAGGCTGGCTACATGAAGCAAGTGATGGGATCAGTGACGGCACTAAAGAATAATAGACATGTAAGGGGTGGGACTGGACATACACACACTTACCCTCAAGGTAGAGAAATAATAATAATAAAAAAGTTACAGTAAAAGTTCTATAATGAAAGGCAGGCCCAGAACATGAGGTGGAGAAACAATAAAGAATGCAATCTGAGCCAATAGTATGACCCCAGATTGCTGTCCATGTGCCTGAAGGATATTATAGACTGTGGATAGGGAAAGCAGACACCACAGGTCAAAGCAAAAAAAATACAAAGAGCCAAAAGTAAAATAAAGTTTAGAATTTTTAATCGCTAAACAGTAGAGTGCTTCCCAATATCCCCACACCTAGAATATTAATCTCTGATGGCCCCGGATAAACACAATAAACAGCTGCCCAGTGGTCCAATACAAAGAATAATGCCCACCAATGGCCCCCTAAAAGAGAATAAAGCTCTTAGCAGTCCTCCCCAAGCAGTATAATGCTCCCCAGTAGTCCCACACAGAAAGTAATGTTGGCCACTGGACGCTCACCACAGTATAATGGTCTCCAGATACACATAGTATAAAGGTCCCCGTAGTCGCACAGATAGAATAATTCTCCCCAGTGGACCAACGCTCAGAGTATAACGCTCTCCAAAGGCCCACACACACACTGTGTGTGTGTGTGGGGGGGATTAGGCCACTAGACAGCATAATATAGTTTGATGACTAAAAATGTATTTATCTACCTACCTATCTTTTTTTTTTTTTTTTTTTTTTTAACTCTGGAGCACTGTACACAGTGATGCAATGTTTATATTGCCTAAAGCTTCATGTAAACTATCTAGCACACAAAAGGTGAACAAATTCTAAATTAAGGACAAACTGGCTCTTCAAAAAACAGGTGTGACATCACTGCCATTGTGCACTAGCAAAAACCAGTGACAAAGATTGTGAATCATAGGCCTGTGTCACAAGAGCGTACATTACTACACAGAAGTACAAGTCAATAAAGGATGGTACAGGATATTGCATCATCACACAGGTATGTCTTCTAATAGGCAACACAAAGATTCAGCTTTTGCATCACAAATTACCAACAAGTAAGTGAGCGCAACCCGCTCTAAGTATCACCGTATTATAGTCCAAGTGAGTATAAAATGATACATGAGCCAGTTCAGAGACACACACCGTCACTAGGCGCAAGTACGTGACCAATATGGATTCTGGACTTTAATGGTGGATAGTGAGGTTTTTATACATTGCAGGTTTGGTTACACATTGCAGAGACAGAGAGAAGGCGCGATTAGTATAATTAACATAACATGATTGGGTATAAAGCAGTCACAAGTTTTAGCACATAACTATTGGATTAGATAAGTTTTATCCCATAGAAAACAGTTTTCAGTAAAGGAGGGGATGAGCGCCCGAGAGAGGAATGTAATATGGAGACAGGCACAAACTGGCATCCCTCACAAAGAACAAATGAGCAGAAAGTTGGATTTCAACACCTAAGAATATAACAGTACAGTGATATGTGAGGAGCGAGCTCCACCGCTAAAATGTTACTATTTTCTACAAAAATCATGACTTAGGCCAGGTTCACATCTGCATTTGGGTCATTCAGTTCTCCTATCCGCATACAATATGCTGAGAGAAAATCCCTGCAAGCAGCACTTTTCTCTCCACATTTTCATGCGGAAACAGAGTGTAAACCAAATGGAGCCCATTACAGTCTATGGGGTCCACCGGTTTCCTAGGGCAACTGCTTTTTTTATGCGGATAGGTTTCCCTAAGTGGACTCCCCGAACAGAAATGTGAACCAGGCATTAAATAGGACCTTTTACCACCTCTGCCAAGTCCAGCACCTTACATCATTTCACAGACACTTCTCCACCGATTGTGCCACAGCTGAAATTTTCTTTCTAGTCCCCACCATTCCTGAATAATAAGTGATATTTGTTTTACTGTATAATATGCTATTTAGGGTCTGTACTTCCTGGTGGGCAGTGTTAGGCAGAAGTAGGAAAAGGGTGCGATTCTGATCTCTAAACACAGTTCACTGCTGATTCGAGTTTAGATTCACACCTCTTACTTGCTGCCTGGCATTGTTCACTAGACAGCCCAAGCATCATACGGAGCATGAAAACATTCTGCACTGATTGCTCAGGTACGGTGTGGGCTACAGGGAAAAAAAATCCAAGTGCAATGGAATGCGACGTCAAGTAGTCCAGGTTCCTACATATTTACTGTTGGTGCTAAATTATGTCAGGTGGGTGACCAGAAATGTAAAACTGGCTTAAGAGGAGATCTTTATGTTCTGGCCTGGTGTTAAAATTACAAAAAAATAAAATATCATTTTGTCATACTGACAAAGTTAAAACAGAATATTAGAAACCCTGTTAATTTATTGGAAAAGAAACACTTCAGTTAGTATTTCAACCCTTTACTTAGTATCTAGTTGAAGGTCTTCATAAGTTTTCCTTGACAATTTACTTGTACTTTGAGCTCCATTCAGCTTTTCCACAACCTTGCTTTACTGTAGGAATGGTAATGAGCAGGTGATGAGCCAGACATGACATCTTTTTTTCTCACAATATGAGAGTCCTTTAGGTGCCTCTTTGCAAACTTCAGAGAGCAGGGGAGAGACTTCTTTCTGGCCACTCTGCCATAAGGCCAGATTGGTGGAGTGCTGCAGTGACCTTCTAGATGGTTCTCCCATTTGGCTTTTGAGGAGATCTTTATGTTCTGGCCTGTAAGCAGGATCTTTGGAGATCCGCAAGCATTATCATTGAGATCTTGGTAACCTATCTTACCAAGGCTGTTCCCCCCTCCGGTTACATAGTTTGGATGGGTGGCTGCGTCTAGACAGTCCTGGACATTTTAAGCTTCTTCCATTTGAGATGATCAAGATCAAAGTTGATCAAATGGGATGCCCCAGAGTAAAACCATTTTGGACAGCTCTCAATTCCCTTTCTGCATCTAGCTGTTCTTGGCCATAAAGGCAAAGTCATATGGGCACCTAGATAATAAGAAGAGGGAGGCCCCAAATTATGTAATAGTGTGCACCTGTTTAGTGGACAGGGGCATACTAGGGGATAGCATGGAAAATGCCTTACTGTTACTTGAATATATCCACCTAATTTTTGGACTGAGGTGCCAAGTAAGTTCCTGTTAAACTTTCTCTTATACAGATTACACTAACATAGAGGCAGGTTTATTAGATCAGTCCTAAAGTTAGACAGAAACTGCTCCTAAATTAACACAATGGCGCACACTACCTAATAAAATTGGTGAAATTCACTAATCCCTTTTGCTTACATCACCTCAAAAGCGCAAGTTGAGTGAAATTTATAGAGAAAAGGCATGAATTTGTGGCAAATCTACATCTACTCATAGCGGGCTTAGGCTTTATTTTTTATTACTATAGGCTTGAGATATGCCAGTCTTTGGTCAATAGTAAAAACACATTAAAAATGTGCACAAACAGATCCTGCCTAAAAGTTTAAAATGCAGAAACAAACTCCTGATTGGCGGCTGTGCCAGCCATGCTTGTCAATGTTGTTGGACACTTCAGTCCTTTGCCCTACCCTGAATGAAATCCCTTGATGTACGTAATGACTCTCTGGTTTTCCCCACAGTTATGAAGTAACGTGGCTTGTTGTTGTCAGATCATTAAAATCTCCAGTGTGAGGTCATCACTTGATTCATTCTTGACATTCCTTTTATTCTTCTTTTTTATTAAAATGCATTATAAACATGACATGTCAACAGTGGAAAAACACTGCTAACAAGAACTGGCAATATAGAGAGCACAACAAACCCGACTAAATCTATAGGGTACTGCTGGGGGACCAAGCTCCTCCCGCTTTCTGTCTCCTTCCTTGTAATTCCCTGGTGACAAGCAGTTCTGACCTCATGTATAGCATCAAAACAGGTTTCAACACACTTCTTTCCTGAAATACTCTGTGTTGCTGGTGAGAGCCTTGTTTACATCTTGTAGGTCCCATACCAACAATTCTATGTGTTGTTGATTCTCATTCTACTATATGACCTCCCAAAAGATCACTTCACTCCCTGTTAGAACCTGATTCCACTTAGGTGCAGAAGATATAAGAGGAAGGGGGAAGGGTGATTAACAACTTGATGTCCGATGAAAAGGATGGAGTGGAAACTCCAAAAAATGAGGTGCTAAATCTGCACTTTCCAATAGAATGGCTTTATTTAAGCTCAAGAAACACAACGCCTTTCTGAGATTTAAAATCTCCTTTTTCAAGTGTAAATGAGAAAGCATAATAAGGGCTCGTTCACACGGGGGGCGGATTTTGGCACAGAGAGTAACGCGGGGAGCCACGTCACTCTCGGATCAAAACCTGCCTGTCACGACCGTCACGGCTTCCCCTCCGGAGTCCGCTCAAATGAATGGGCAGACTCCAGAGGTTGCTGTCGCCAGGCGGAATCTGCCTGAAGAAAGGGCAGCTCGCTTCTTTTTTCTGCTAGCAGTAACATGCCACTAGCGGAAAAAAGAACGCTAGTGATCTCCACAGACCACCATTGTATGGAGATGGATTTTGAGGCGAAATCCGCTGTCAAAATCCGCCTCATTGCCCCCGTGTGAACTAGCCCTAACATACAGTGCAATTTAAAAGGGCTACACAGTGCAACTGCAATATTTGTGACTTTTCACAACTAACCCAGGTGAGAGCACAACCACCACAACCAATTATCTGCAATAATTTTTTTTCACTTTTGTTGGGTAGACACTCTACCTGCTACCTGTGGATACACTGTAACCACTGATATATACCAATATCTGTGTAAAGTGTATTCCACCATCACCACACCACATTCCTCTCCTATCAGAGCATGTTTCACCAGCAATATAAACAGTATCAGGCTGTGCGCCGCTCCACATTGTCTCTTTGTTTCTTTTTTCTAAAGCTAACAACTGGATGTGATCACCATACACATTTACTTACATACTGTAACCGAAAGCACTCCCTCTTTTTTGACAGGGGCAGTTTACAATTTGCTAATGGATGATGTCACTCAAAGTGAAAATTCCAAAAGGTCACACACATCACAAAGTCATTCACCTGCAGAGACGTCTCTTATGCCTGTAACTCTTACTTTCCCAATACTCAGCTTATAATTATATGAAACAAAGCCGTGACAGCATTCATAGCACAAACAGAATTACTGCTGATACCCAGTGTATATATAAACCCATGAAAATTAGGTTTTTGGTTAAGATTTTGATCAAATAAGCCCATCTGTAAGTGACCTCACACTACAATGAGCCTCCTCTTTCTGGGTCTTGGCCTCCAATTAACCCCTTCCCGCCGATGGCATTTTTTGATTTTCGTTTTTGACTCCCCTCCTTCTAAACCCCATAACTTTTTTATTTCTCCGCTCCCAGAGCCATATGAGGTCTTAATTTTTGCGGGACAATTTTTTCTTCATGATGCCACCATTAATTATTCTATATAATGTACTGGGAAGCAGGAAAAAAAATTCAGAATGGGGTGGATTTGAAGAAAAAATGCATTTCTGCGACTTTCTTACGGGCTTTGGTTTTACGGCGTTCACTGTGCAGCCAAAATGACATGTCCCCTATATTCTGTGTTTCGGTACGGTTCCAGGGATACCAAATTTATATGGTTTTATTTACATTTTGACCCCTAAAAAGAATTCCAAAACGGTGTTAAAATTTTTTTTTTCTAAAAGTCGCCATATTCCGACGGCCGTAACTTTTTTATACATATGTGTACGGGGATGCATAGGGCGTCTTTTTTTGCGGGGCCGGGTATACTTTTTAGTTCTACCATTTTCGGGAAATGTTATTGCTTTGATCACTTTTTATTCAAATTTTTATCAGAATTAAAACAGTGAAAAAACGGCGGTTTGGCACTTTTGACTATTTTTCCTGCTACGGCGTTTACCGAACAGGAAAAATATTTTTATAGATTTGTAGAGCGGGCGATTTCGGACGCGGGGATACCTAACATGTATATGTTTCACAGTTTTTAATTACTTTTATATTTGTTCTAGGGAAAGGGGGGTGATTTGAACTTTTAATACTTTTTATATTTTTTTATATTTTTTTTTAATTTTTTTTTTGCATTTATTAGACCCCCTAGGGGTGTTGAACCCCAGGGGATCTGATCACTAATGCAATGCATTACAATGCTAATGCATTGCAATGCATTGCAAAAAATCATCATCTCTTTTGCAGGCTGTATACACCAGCCTGCAAAAGAGAGAATTTGCAGAACGGCTGGGAGCCTTTAACAAGGCTCCCGGCTGTCATGGCAACGGGGGGTCGGCCCTGGAGCATGCTCCAGGAGCCGGCGATCCCTGCCAAAATGACAGCAGCGCCGGAGGGGTTAATGCCTCCGATCGGTCCGGGGACCGATCGGAGGCATTAGAGCCGGTTGTCTACTGCTTAAAGCAGTAGACACCCGGCGGCTATGACGGCTCCCGGGCGGTCGCCATAGTTACAGACCCGACACGCGCCGTACTATTACGGCGCATGTCGGGAAGGGGTTAATTCAGGGCAAGTGTATTTCAGCCATATTATACGTGCCATAAACTATAAAAAGTTTGCTCTGTCCGGGCCTGGGACACCAAATGAATCAAGGAGGGAATGTATCCAGTCATATTATGCTCAAATTCCCCCATAACCAATTTGGAGGCCTGAGTCGAGAGAGGGGAGACTATTTGTAGTGTAGGGTTCCAACTAAAGAGGTCACCTTTTGCATTCAGATGGGCTTATACTGCCAAATGTTAACCAAGAACCCCATTTTCAAGTATTTCTATATACAGTAGGTATTAGCAGTAATGCTGTTGGTGTTGGCAGAGTTCTGTTACAATTTGTTGTATTTGCATTTCTCTGGCAACATGAGTGTTCGGCTACGTTCACACGTGTCCGTTTGGATACTTCGTCACAGTGTGAAGTCAAAGCCGACAGATGTAAAAGTCCAGCATTCACTTCCACCGGGGTCAGTTTTAAATAAAGGACACCCAACAGATTCCATTATAGATAAAGGGGTTTGTTAGGCTCCATATGTGACCACTGTTGCAGCGGTCCACCTATAATAATGGAAAGGGTTTGGGGTTTTTACAAGAGCTATGTATTCCTAATATGTTGCTACAAAGAAACAATGAGAAGTCATTGACCCCTGCCCCAAAAACAAAGTAGTGTGACATTTAGGTAAGTGTTTAGGGATTGCTATATTCTTGTGAGACTCCAGGTTACACTGGTAAATTGTACTGGATTACCAGATGTGCCATTACAGAAAATGTACTGTACCTTTACCATAATAAAAGTAATTTACTGAAGACAGTGAAGTGTGTCTAAGGTTGCTATGACAATGGGGTGCAGAATCTACATTCATCCTGTGGACCAGTCTTCTCTACATGACCCAATAGAATAGCTATAGTCACTCAATCTACATTTATACTCACACTAGCCTCTGCCTGCGACTTCATCTGCGTGGTGTTGGCGTCGATGATACTCCTATATTCAGCAAATTTCTTCCATCGATGGTCTGTCTGTTCCAGCAGCTCAAGCTGTCCTACTGCTGAACTTGTTCATCACATCGTGCCCGTGATTGTTCCAGCATCTCAGCAGCTTGCTGGGACGCCATATAGAGTGTGTTGTTGGCATCGATGATCCGCCTGCTCCGGCGTATCAGTAGCTCTCAAGCTGTCCTGCTGCTGAACTTGTTCCTCATGCTGTGCTTGTGACTGTTCCAGCATTTCAGCAGCTCGCTGGGACGCCATATAACGAGTGTGTTGTTGGCGTCGATGATGCCCCTAAGCTCCGCTTGAGGAGAACTTTGCAACTTCTGGCTACCTTCATAGCTCTCGTTGTTTTACAATTTTGCGAAAAATTATATTTTCTTCTTCTCAGCGTGTTTCAAATTGGCAAACTGCCAATTTAGATTAAAGGTGTTTTGCCATCCAGTGTGTCAGCACTGCCTGGAGCAGATCAGATAATATGCAAATGCATGTACACAATGGACTCAGGGTTAGCTGTTTGTTTACATAGAGAGATAACAGACCAGGCTTTACTAGCCAAGAGCAGTGTAATATAGTATGTGAATATAAATTCATAAGAGTCGTGAAGCCATGTCATTTACCGGGATAAAAAAGGAGCCTTAATCGAGGTTACAATCTATGTGCCAAATTTCATCCAAATCCGTTCAGCTGTTTTTGCTTGTGTAACAAACATCCAAACTTTTACATTTATATTATTAGTAGGATAGGATAGGATTATGGCCTAGTTGGCGTAATGTCTTACCGTTTACTTAGGCTGGAATTTGATAACAGATAAGATACTGCTAGACAACCTTACCTTTCATGAAGAAGCGGCAGGTCAACCGGGGTCTGGTTTTTCTGTCGTTTGGATCCTTCACTTCTCCCTCCTCAAGGTCGTCATCCTTTAGTACGAAATAAAGAAGATAAAATTATATTGGATCTGTATATAAGGAAATAGGACTGTCATGCTAAGTTTACATCTATGCTATTGAAGAACTAGAATAATGTACAGGCGGACCACTACAATAGCAGATACATGGAGTCCGTCAGGGATCCATTGTATTTAAACTGAAATTGGCGGGTGAAATAGTTGTGCATGCAGACACAGTTGATGCTGATGTAAACTGAGATTACTCCTGCATGTTTTACATCATGAGATACAATTACTGCTCTTTGTCAGTGACCATACTGACACCAAGTGGCCAAAAATAAACAATGTCATTCATTGCTGCAGGACTCAAAATGTTAAAGTACTGCGTGGTTTTAACCAGAAAGATGAAATTACTTTTATATATATATTTTTTTTATTATATTTTATTTAAAATATACACTAACACTATAAAAACAATGTACAGCTGAACTCTAAATATGGAGGATATCATAATACAAAGCATTCCGGTGCTCTGCAGATATTACACTGCTAGCTACGAGCACTTATAAAATGGGTTTCTTATTTTGTGTTGATTGTTTTAATAACTAATATGTATAGGATTAGGTGAATGGAGTTGCTATAGTGATGACTGCGGTGACTTCATTTTGTAGTTTTCCAATATAACACCTGAGTGAAACACAAATTATTTTTTTTTAGATCTTTTATTAAATTCCAGAAAAAGCTGGGTGGCAGTCAGTACTGCCTCAAGGAGATGAAATTCATGGACCAGTCATAAGATACTGCAAAAAAAATAAGGTTTACTAACAAAGAGATTCACACTTGCATTAAGCGTCTTGTCTGGTCAGAACAAATGTCTTGAAATAGCCGCAAGTCCAAACAGGATCCTGAACTCATGCAGAATAGTAACTGGACTTCTGTCCTGAACTGGTGAAGCACCCGATGGCAACGTGAAAAACGTCAACAAAACTTAATTTTACTAAAATATATCAACATTGGTTCATGGATTCCATCTCCGTAAAGCCCCTTGCAGACGAACGTGTGCTAGGTCAGTGTGCCATCCAAGGTTTTTCCTGGATATCACACTGACCCATTAATTTCTGTGGGTCATGCACATGAATGTCAATTACAGTCCCATGTACGGGACACAAAACATGGAACAGGTCCTATTCCTGTCCAATTTTGTGGCTATGCTTCTGCAGCTCCTACTTATTAAATGAATGGGGCCAAGGAAGCACAGCCAGTGCACTGGTGGCACATCGATTACATTTGTGCCCTCGCCATGCCACTCGTTCGTTTGTTGTGTGCAACCTAGCTAAGGCTGAATTCACACCAGCGATCGATCTATGTTTGGGAATTCCCTCCCCGAATCCGCTTGAAAAATGCTGATTTGGATGGTAACTGGACAGAATCAGAAACCTGGTATAGATGTGAACCTAGAGTAAGGCATAGCTGCCACCCAGCTTTCCCAAGGATCATTACTGCTTACTCTGCACTAGTTTGGAGTTAGAAAATTGCAAGCTGCAGACAGAGAAATCTACCAGTGGCTTGCACAAGGCATTAGAGATGTGTTACATCTCTTTATATAGTACCGTGTTTCCCCGTAAATAAGACAGTGTCTTATATTAATTCTCTTCCGAAATATATGACCTGTCTTATTTTCGGGCGATATCTTATGCAGCAGCTGGAGTGGGGGACAATCGTCAGTCATGCCGGCGCTTCCTTAGCGGAGCTTGTAGGTGGTCCAGGAGGTGAAGGGGAGGTATGCTACTTACCTTCCCCATCTTCATAGCAGCGCTGGTGCTGCTGTTGGTCGCGTCGGAAGCGGTGGGCGGGGCTTAGCGGAGATTAATGAGGCTTCTGGCGGTTGCGCTGGAGAGCCTCACTTAGTGGGCATTGTAGCTGGCTGAACGCTGTGCTCCGTGTGCACAGGAAAGCCAGCTGCTGCCTCTGTTGTGATACCACGGTTCTGGCTGCTGTGGGATGAGCTGGGAGAGTGGACCCACCGCAGCAGACGATGCTTTCCCAGCTCATCCTACAGCAGCAGGAACAGTGGTATCACAGCAGAGGCAGCGGCCTGCTTTCCTGTGCACACGGAACATCGTGCACAGTGTTCAGCCGGCTGCAGCGTTTTTTTGGGGATGCCTTATTTTCGGGGGGCTTATTAGACAATTTAACAAAACCTCCCCAAGCCTTACTTTTGGGGGATGTCTTATTTTCCGGGGAAACACAGTAAATATATATTTGTACTTCGCATTTAGATCCAGACCTTCCTTTACATAGTGCTGTTGCTTTTCAATTTTGATCATTCTGAGTTAAAATACATTAGTCATTGGCAGAGCTGATCTGAGTCTGTTCAAGCATTTCAGGGGACACCCACTGATGAAACGGTCCAGTGGAAGCAGTGGTAAAACAAAAAAAGCAGTAGCCAGAGCTGTGGAATGGATAGGCCAAACCACAGAGTCAGACAGGTCAGTCAAAAGCACTAAAGCTCCTCTAATTCATTAAAAAAAACAGGGATTGTTATATATATATATATATATATATATATATATATATATATATATATATATATATATATATATATATATATATATATATATATATATAATATTATCAACTAATAACTGAAAAGAAAATCTGAAGCCCAATTTAGAGCAATTTTTTTAACCAACTTTTTTCCGGCTCAGACTCTAGCACTCTGGCAACAGCTATAAACTGCTTTTGTTTTCCCTTCTGGGGCAACTGCTGAAGCTAACACATTGAAGGCGTTGTCTGGGCAAACATATCTATTAAATAGGCAGGGGGAGGTGGGAAAAAAAAACCCAAAAAACATATTTTCACCGATGTCTCCCAGAGAAGTCCAGTCCACTGATGTCATCTGATGGAAGTCCCTGCCGCACGTGACCACTGAGGCCAACCAGCGCAGGGATCCAGGACATCACAGCTGGCAAGGAGTTTCATGAAGACACTAGAACAGCAGGAATGGACCGCACTAGGAGGACACCAGAGCCCCTGGGTACAGGGGAGTATGTTTTTTTTTTTTTTTTTTTTACTTCTCACCTCTCCCAGCCTATTTAAAAAAAATATTTTTACGCCCATACAACCTCTTTAAGGCTGAGGCCCCACATTGCAGAAACACAGCTTTTTTGTTGTTGAATTTTTTGAGCCAAAATCATAAGTGGACTGAGCAGAAGGTAGAAAACCTTTCTATAAATTTTTACCATTTTTTCTGTAGCCATTCTTGCCTTTGGCTTGAAAAAAAAAAAAAAAAAAAAAAAAAAAAAAGCAGCAAAAAAGCTGTATTTCTTCTTCTAGGCCCCACATTGCGGAAAAAGCTTTTTTTGTTGCAGAATTTGTTGTGGATTTTTGAGCCAAGGCCAAGAATGGTTACAAAAGGAATGGGAAATATATAAGAAGTTCTTATATTTCTACTTTCTGCTCAGCCCTCTCCTGGATTTGGCTCAAAAACCGCAACAAAACCTGCAACATAAAAAGCTGCGTTTCCGCAACGTGGAGCTTCAGCCTTAAGCTTCATAGTCGGAGTATTCATCCTTGGACTAATCGATTAATGTTTTGCTATATAAAATGATCAAGAAATACAATTTGCAGTAGAATCAAACATGAACCAAATCACTCACATCAATTTCCCCTTCATCAATCTCTCCATCATCCTCCTCCTTCTTTTTGTCCTTTGGCTCCTCATCCTTCCCACTCTCGTTCTTCTCATTGATTGGTGAGCCTGCCTTCTCTTTCTCGTCTTCTTCATCAGCACCAAGTTTTTCTTGATCATCTTCCTGATTGGGTCCGGCAGGTTCTTCCGGGACCTCTTCATCATAATCCAGCTCATGCTCATCCAGTTCTCGTGTCACAGAAGAAGCTTCATCATGAAGGTCATTGCCCTGTTCATCATCATCCGCAGTTGGAGAATGGTGAATGTCTTGGTTGTGTTCACTCTCTGAGCATGGCGATCTAATCTCACTTAAGTGATCCTCATCATCAGAAGGATGTTGAGACCTAATAGAACATCTTTCGTGCTCTTCTGAACCATCTTGGTTTCTTTCTGCTATGTCCAAACTACCTTTTTCAGCTGGAGGTGAATCAGGAGAGTCTTGGGGCGGTTTAAAGTTGGACCCAGGCATGGCTTTATCCTCCAGAAAAGATTTTGGGGAATGCTTATTGTTTGAGAAGGGGGAAGAGTTATCTCCTGAGCCAAAAAAAGGATCTGCAGAGTCATGAGGTGAACTCTTTTCTTCTAATGGACTGGTGTGACCCTCCTCTTCTTCCTCTCTATCCAGTTCATGCTCTGAAGACTGATCCCTGTCATCATCTTCCTCGTCATCTGTCAGTTCAGGTAAGATTTCTTCAGGAGACAGCGGGTCCTGTTCAGGACTATCTGCTGAAGCCATCTGTCAAACGTACCTGGGTAAAAGAAAAAAAAAAGTCTGAAAACCAGAAATTTAATACAAAACTATAGAACACAGCTCACTGACTAACATCGATTAAAGGATCCATAGGATAGGTCATCGGTATGAGATCAGTTGGGGTCCAACATCTGGATCACATTCCTATGAAGTGTTTCAGCACCCAGGTAGCATACTCCCACCCAAGTTAATAAGAGCATAGTTGCAGCTCAAGGTGCCACCTCTACAGTGTACAGAGTTCCACACATTATATATAGATCCAGGCGTCGGACTGCAACCATGTGCCGCTTTATGTGGACATAAAACTTTAAGAACACTAACTTACCCAAGTGATTTTCAAATATATAAAATTTGGTGAAAACTTGGAAACATTCGCTGTTTCCTCTGCTTTTCAGATAGTCATATCAATCAAATTTCTTTAATAAATGTTATTTACCAAGTCCCTGCTTTATGTAGGTATAATTTTTTAAATGTCCTTTAATTTTTTTAGGATAGTAGAAAGCTCAGAGAAAATTCTAACATCAATTTTCAAGAAAATTCTAAAAACCTAACGTATATACTCGAGTATAAGCCGAAAAAGCCCCCCCTTCGTCTTATACTCGAGTCAATAAGTTTTCCCAGTTTTTTGTGGTAAAATTAGGGGCCTCGGCTTATACTTTAGCATACACAGTATTTGTTTTGCATTTTAAGTTATTAAAGATTACCTTTTAACACTTCCACCAACTCTTTACAACCCTCAATAGGCATTGCACCACTGAATCCAGCACAGATGCAATTCTCTTTCTAGCCCCACCATTCCTGACCAATTTCTGCAGTTAGTTTCAGCCCCCCAAAAAAGTTAATTAGGTTCTATACTGTCAGGTGGGTGGTCCTGAGCTGACTGCTGAAGTAGAGAGCCTAACTAGCAAATTGGGTGCTCAGAATTGATGGGGGTTAGAGAAAAACTCTAACCGCACCAGTGTCAAGTCTGAGAACATTAGTATTTAGGGGGGAATGTCAAGTCTGAGAACATGAATCAAGATTCTTATACTTTATATTGTAGAAATACTAATTTTTCCTTAATGAGGTTGCATGGATCTGAGACAAAGGATCTTGAAGCCCAGAGGGAGCTTGTTTACCCTGCCTCGTGGTGAAGTCTTCAGGTTACAGCAAGGAGGTGTCTGGCTGGACATTGAAGTTTGGAGCCAATGGGAGACGGACAACTCAGGAATGCCAAGGGGGCAGTGACCCCTCCTTTCTTTGTCTCTAAAGTGTGTGTAATTTCAATAAAGAGTCAGTGATGCTGAGATGGGCGAAGAGCATGGCTGGTTTGATACGGAACTCTGTGTCTGTCTCATTATTAGCGATTTGTGCACAAACATGCTCATTTAATTTGGACTGACTGATTGATCTACGATATAGTCAATTTGACTTTAAAACCAGAATAAGTGGAGCAGCAAATATTAAAGGATGCAAAGAGTTAGAGTTAGAGGAGATGATGAAAGGTCCTGTATATCAGAATCCCCTCCCCCCTACTCCTATATAGATTTGATCAGTAGCAGAAGGAAACAGATAAGTGAAGAATCGGGTACATTTCTTTATCCTATATTACAACTTCACTTGCACTATTGATTTATAAATAATACATTTAAGTATATTTCAACATCTATCAAGGGGTAAAGTGATTATTTTGACCCCAAACATTCCAAAAATAAATGTGCAGTGCAAATTGATAAATAAAAATTAAAAATTTTCCAGATGAATTCTGTTTCAATGCCCATTGTGTCATGGTCATCTTGTGCTAAAGTGAAACGTCAGATATCCAATTATTATGGTTGGTTTCCTGATTTTAGAAAACCTACATGTGGCCCCAATCTTTTGCCTGGGAATAATGAAGGGCTCAGAAGTGAAAAAGGAATAGGTGTAATTTAGTTATTTACACTGCATTAGTGGACAGGCTTCCTACTGCAGGATGGCTCCTCCGTCTTTTCTGACTGCTGGCGCACGCAATAGTCCCAGTGCTGCTCTGTAGCCAATAATCGACCTCTACTAAGCAGGCGTGCGAGCAGCAACCACACCTGCGCAGTAGAGGTGGATCGACGGCTGCAGAGCACAGAGCAGCGCTGGGACTATTGTGTCGATCAGCAGTCAGAAGAGAGAGGAGCCATCCTGAGCCCTCTCTCCGTAGGTGTCCCCCAAGGCTCCGTCCTAGGATCCCTCCTGTTCTCCATCTACACCCTTGGCCTGGGCCAACTCATAGAACCTCATGGTTTTCAATATGATGCCTTGGGGTAACCCTGGACTCTGACCTATCCTTCAAGTCACGCATTCAAACCCTCAACACCTCCGGCCGCTTCCAGATCAAGAACATTCATCGAATCTGCTCCTTCCTCACCCCTGAAACTACCAAGATGCTCGTCCATGCCCTCATAATCTCCCTCTTAGACTACTGCAAGACCCTTCTCCATGGAATCCCAGCAAACACCCTCGCCCCCCTCCAGTCCACCTTAAATTGTGCTGCCCGCTTAATTCACCTCACCCCCCATTCTTCATCGGCTGCTCCCTCTGCCAGTTCCTCCACTGGCTACGTATAGCCCAGCGAATTGAGTTCAAGCTACTAACGTTAACATTAAAAGCGATCCACAACCTGGCCCCTCCATATATCTCTGAACTAATCTCCAGCTACCTGCCCACACGTAACCTCAGATCCTCCAACGACCTCCTACTCTGCTCTTCTCTGATCCGCTCCTTACACAACCGCCTCCAAGATTTCTCCCGTGCATCCCCCATACTCTGGAACTCCTTACCAAGACACATAAGACTGATCCCCACAATCACAGGATTCAAGAAGGCCCTGAAGACTCACCTATTCAGGAAGGCCTACAAACTCCACTAACACTATCACCGCACTGCCATCTGTACAGTCTCCCCCTCTCCTTCTGTCTCTACCCCCCTTCCCCCATAGATTGTAAGCCCTCACGGGCAGGGCCCTCTACCCCACTGTGCCATGTGCCAGACGGTCACTGTTAGTATTATATCTACCTGTATGTTTTGTGTATTGTATGTAAACCCCCAAATGGGGGAGGGGGAGAGAGAGAGGAGAGACAAGAGAGAGGCGAGAGAGGCCCTGAACAGTCAAGGCACCGAAGACCACTTCCCACTGGTGGGAACTACCAACCAACAGAGGGGAAGAAGGACCTCCCTGGGAAGTTCCTGGCGAGAAGATATGCCAAAAGGTCCTCTCTGAGAAAACTAGGAGGAAAGGGAATCAGGCAGTCAAGGGCAGCCGGATAGCTGTCCCAGCGGGTAAGAAACGTTAAGTGGAGAGGACAAAAGCGTTCCTGAAAGGTAGGTTGAGGGCATCGTGTCCAAGAACAACATGCCAAGGGGGAGCACCTGCGAAGGTGGGACACAGAGGACCTTAAGATCTTGGCTTCTGGGATGAAAACCACGCCCCGGAGCCTGCCGCGGATCATGACCTGGAGTCCACGTGATAGGGGGCACGAGACAAGACCCTTCTATACTGATGGGCCAGTGGAACCAGCGAGGAAGGACCAAAGGTGATCCACAAGCTGGTCAGAGCGTCTGACCTGGAAAGGCCCCACCAGGAGGTCGTCTAACTAAGGAACAAGGCAACGCCTCTGGAGCGGAGGAAGGCCATGACAGACGCCATCATTTAAGTACCTACCCAGGGTGCAGAGGCCAGCCCAAAGTGGAGAGCAATGACTGGAAAGATCAACAGTCCCCTGCAAAACACGGAAAATGCTGACAGCACAGCGCAATGATGTAGATGGACAAAGAAGTTGCCCATCTCAAAGAATACCACCACAGACATGAATGAACCTGTTGACCCCTTTCAGGTCCATGATGGGACAAAGTGGGGCTGTCCTCATTGGGGATGTAGAACAGTTAGGAGTAGTAACCCCAGATACGCTTTGAAGCGGGAACAGGGACACTAACCCCCTACCGCTGGATATCGAAGACAGCCTGACTGACAAAGATACTCTGACGAAAGCTGGAGTAGGCGGACGACGTCACCTCTCAGGCCCAGGACCCAACGTCCCGCCACCTGAGAGGCCCAGAGTGGAGGAAAATCTTCATGCTGAGGAGGGCTAGAAGTGGAAGGCCTGGACGACTTGGTGCAGGAACACCAGGCAGATCTGAGCTGTTCCTAGAACAGAAGAACGGTGGTGCTTAGAATGCCTCAGAGGGAGGAAAATTGTATCCCCCTCCCTGAGGCGCAGGGATAAGCCTCTCAAGGCCCTTTACAAAAATTCGCCCTGTTCAACCCGGAAAGGGAGAAGGGCCACAACAGCCTACTTGAGGGTGAACCCAGTGTTGCAAAACAAAACCAAACGGTATGACGAATAGGCCGCTGCTTGGCAGACACCTTAGCAGATCTGGAGGCATCACCATGAACGTGGAAGTGTTCAGGCCCTATCTGGGGAGCACACAGAGGAAGGGATGGAGGACCGTGAACTGTAGGAAGACTTCCTGGTCCTTTGGTAAGGACGGGAACTATGAGGGTGTGCCAGGAGAGCCCTAGAAGCCGCTGGCTGAGCAGCGATCTGGGAGAAACAGCCATTCCAAGTTTCCAGTACTGACTGGCTAAATCTGGTCAGGACACCATGGCAGAGGAGAGGGAGGCCACCCTATCCAGGGAGGATGACCCAGAGAGAGGCCAGGAGGCTCCAGGGCTGGATGAGCAGATGGGCTCAGGCTGTCCGCATGGTACAGCGGGGGCAAGTATCAGTCAGCCCTGGAGTCTCCTGGCACCAAAGGGGTCGAGGGGCAGGTTGGCTCTTCACAGGAGGTCATGGCGGAGAAACCCCAGGAAAAAAAAAGGTGGGAACCCAGAAGGGTAGCCTACCAGACTGCTGGAAAGGATGACTGCTCGCTGACTGCTGCAGGCAGGCTGCACAGAGAGGAATCCCAGGTGCTGTGACTCCAGGAGAGGATGTAGAGAGTAGTTCAGCAGGAAGTGAAGAGTTAAAAACTCTTGAGGTGAAATGAGGTCCTTCCCCTTCGTTTTCTGTGCAGAGAGGCTAGAGGGGACAACCCAGGGGAGCCCCCTGACCAATGGGAAGACTAGGAGGGGCCAGGAAACCCCAGGGAGGGGAGGGTCTAGTTGAGGCCTAGGAGTCGGTGAAGCCGGGGACCTCTAGTAGATGTCGCGGCCGGCAGCCTCGGCAAAACGGAGGCACCGGCTGGACCTGCATGTGTCGGTGGAGGTGATCGGAGGCCTGGAACTGGGGTGGATGGGAGAGGTGAGTACTGATAACTCCCTCCCTTTCCGAGGAATGAGAGAGACACACACACACACACCCGGTAGGATGGCAACGGAGACTGTGAGAAAAATGGGACCGGGGGCGCCATGTTCTAATCTTCTCATACTTGCCCTACCTTGCGTTTTTAGGCGCCGCAAGGTCACCCCCCCCAGTGGAACCTCACATGTGGGAGTGGGGTTACCGGAATATCCGACCGCTGATGCAGCAAGCAGAAAATGGGGACCAGGTGACCGGCGAGGTGCTCAAGAAGAGCGCTGCTCCCGCAGGGGGTGCCCCGTACACCTGAAAGAAGAAGGAAAGAAAAAAAAGAAAAAAAAAAGGGGGGGGGGGGCAGACACAGAAACCTGAGTCAGGTCGTGTGTGCCTTCCAAGACACCAGGTTCAAACTGAATTCATGAACTGTGGCACGGTACAGCCTGGAAGTGGAGCCAACGACTTTTCTTTTCCCTAGTGTCTTTCTCCTAGCGGCCAGGTGGATACCCATGGTGCGGTGTCCTCCAATGAAATAAGCGAGAAATTCCACTTTATGCTTATCCTGTTAACAATGTTATATATGTGGATATAATTGGTTTGGAAAACAGCAGGGTGCATAAGGGAAAAAGCGACCTCTGCTTTAGAGCACAGATTGAGACAGTATGTTTTTTGAACGTATGCCTCATTTACAGAGCCCATGCACTGCAAGGAAAAGTGTAATCCCTCCTGGAAGTGAACCCATTTTGGAAACTTCCCCCCTTTGAGGAATTTATCAATTAGTCTGGTGAGCAATGGTTTCCAAGAGTAATAATAATAATAATACATTTTATTTATATAGCGCCAACATATTCCGCAGCGCTGTACAATTTATAGGGTTCAGATACAGAC
Organism: Leptodactylus fuscus; assembly: GCF_031893055.1. Taxonomy (NCBI): domain Eukaryota; kingdom Metazoa; phylum Chordata; class Amphibia; order Anura; family Leptodactylidae; genus Leptodactylus; species Leptodactylus fuscus. Next base: position 73,145,955 of record NC_134271.1, read on the forward strand.
ATACATAACAAAGAACGTCATTTCACACAATGGGACTGAGGGCCCTGCTCAAAAGAGCTTACAATCTATGAGGTAGAGAGGGTGACACAAGAGGTAGCAGGGGCGGCATTGCTTATACAGTGTTCAGACAATTTTGTGCATTAGGAATTGTGATAGGCTTGTCTGAAAAGATGCGTCTTTAGTTTGCGTTTGAAACTGTAGAAGTTGGGAGTTAATCTGATTGTCCGGGGTAGAGCATTCCAGAGAAGTGGTGCAGCTCGGGAGAAGTCTTGTATACGAGCATGGGAGGTTCTGATAATAGAGGATGTAAGTGTTAGGTCATTGAGTGAGCGGAGAGCACGGGTTGGGCGGTAGACAGAGATGAGGGAAGAAATGTAGGGAGGTGCGGCATTATGGAGAGCCTTGTGGATGAGAGTAATAACTTTATATTTTATTCTATAATGAATAGGCAGCCAATGTAGCGACTGGCACAGACCGGAGGCATCGCTGTAGCGTCTAGCCTGATAGATGAGCCTGGCCGCTGCATTCAGAATAGATTGTAGAGGAGAGAGTTTAGTGAGGGGAAGACCGATTAGTAAGGAATTACAGTAGTCAAGGCGAGAATGAATCAGAGAGACAATAAGTGTCTTTAGTGTATCTCTGGTAAGGAAAGGGCGTATTCTGGAGATGTTTTTGAGGTGGAGGTGACATGAACGTGCGAGTGATTCAATATGAGGGGTGAAGGAAAGGTCTGCGTCAAATATGACCCCAAGGCAGCGGGCATGCTGCCTAGGAGTTATAGTAAGGCCTGAGACTGCAATGGATATATCAGGGACAGATCTGTTAGATGGTGGAAACAGTAGTAGTTCAGTCTTAGAGAGATTTAGTTTCAGATAGAGCGAGGACATGATATTAGAGACAGCAGAGAGACAGTCACTGGTGTTCTGTATGAGTGCAGGGGTGATGTCACGGGAAGATGTGTATAATTGGGTGTCATCAGCATAAAGATGGTACCTGAAGCCAAATCTGGCGATGGTTTGTCCAATGGGGGCTGTGTAGAGAGAAAAGAGCAGGGGGCCGAGGACCGAGCCCTGAGGAACCCTAACAGCAAGGGAAAGAGGAGAGGAAACAGAGCCCGCAAATGATACACTGAAAGTGTGGCCTGAGAGATAAGAGGAGAACCAGGAGAGCGCAGTGTCATTGAGGCCAACTGAGCGGAGCATAGTGAGGAGAAGTTGATGGTCAACAGTGTCAAAAGCTGCAGAGAGGTCCAGAAGAATAAGAAGAGAGAAGTCACCATTGGATTTAGCCTTTAGTAGATCATTAGAGACTTTTGTGAGAGCTGTTTCAGTAGAGTGCAGAGCGCGGAAACCAGATTGTAAGGGGTCAAGCAGAGAGTTAGCAGAGAGATAACGGATTAACCGAGAATAAACCAGGCGTTCCAAAAGTTTAGAGATGAAGGGGAGGTTAGAGACGGGTCGATAGTTAGCAGCACAGGATGGGTCCAGGGAGGGTTTTTTCAGTAGCGGGATTATAACAGCATGCTTGAAGGAGGATGGGAAGATTCCAGAAGAGAGAGAGAGGTTAAATATTTTAGTAAGGTAAGTAGTGACAGCAGGGGACAGAGATTGGAGAAGGTGTGAGGGGAAGGGGTCACTACTGCAGGTTGTGGGGCGAGATGAAGAAAGTAGCTGGGAAACTTCCTCTTCTGTGACAGGTTCAAAAGATGAGAATGGACAGTCTAAAGTGCGGCTGGTGAGGGGATCAGTACTATCGTAGGTGTGGGAGTCAATGCCACCTGGGGCTTGGGCAGTAATTTCCTGACGGATCTTATCAATTTTATCATGGAAATACATGGCCAGGTCATCAGCACTAAGGTCTGTGAATGGCGTCTGCACCTTGGGTGTGAGTAAGGAGTGAAAGGTTTCAAAAAGCCTTTTAGGGTTGCTGGAGAGAGAAGAGATGAGGGCGGTGAAATAGTCTTGTTTGGCAAGGTAAAGGGCAGAGCTATATGTTTTAAGCATAAACTTGAAGTGGAGGAAATCTGCAGGTGAGCGTGATTTTCTCCATAGACGTTCGGCACACCTAGAGCAGCGCTGAAGAAATCGTGTCTGTGGCGTGTGCCAGGGCTGATGCCTCCTATGTGGGACTTTACGAGTGGAGGGGGGAGCAACCTCATCCAATGCATTTTTGAGGGTATCATTATAGTGACTGGTGGCCAGATTGGGACAGGAGATTGAAGAGATGGGGGACAGGGAGGACTGTAGATACACATAGTGATGGTGTGCGCTATTCATGAGTCCAGACAGAAAGGGATTAAAAAGGTTGTGCCATTATGGACACTTACCTCCTGTCCTGTGGATACAGGATAGGTGTCCGATCGCTGAGTCTCCCAGTGATCGAGATAGGGTACCGAAGTCCGCTTAAAGCCTCCTTGTGAAAGGATAGCCAGTGTACTTTTATGACCGATGCTCCATTCACCTCTATAGGGCTTCCAGGCCTTTAATCTCTGGCAGCGCCCGCAGAAGTGAATGGAGCGCTGGTCACCCAAGAACAGCATGGTGACTCAGTGGTTAGCACTGCAGCCTTGCAGCGCTGAAGTCCTTGGGTGAGAATCCAGCCAAGGACAACAACTGCAAAGAGTATGTATGTTCTCCCTGTGTACTATGGTTTCCTTCCACATTGCACGCATACTGGTAGGGACTTTCAGATTGTGAGCCCTATAGGACAGTGCAGACAAGATCTGTAAAGCGGTATGGGATATAATGATGCGATATAAGTAAGCAAAATAAATAAATTAAATTCTGGACAATTGTCCCCTACCTTGTGGATAGGGGATAAGTGGTTATAACAGGACAACCCCAAGAATATGCAAACTGAAGTATTGTACATAAAGCTCTGCTGTTGCAAAACCTGTTGCTATGAAAAGTAACACAGAAAAACCAATGACAACAAGAAGTTGAAGGTGGTTATTATGTGGCAGATTTTAACATTGTGTGGCAGCTAGCCTGTAGTCTAACCCTCAAGTTATGCTTTAATTGTTTCTGTTCACTGACAGCGTGCAGACATTTGGAAAATAAAGTGAAATTGTGACAAAGTATAACAGGACGCTGCTAAACATATTGTTATACTTTTGCAACAATTTACTTAAAGTGGTTGTCCAGGAATTTCAGCAATCTCAAAGGAGGCTGAAGAAGGTAAAACAACACCCCCCCCCCCCCCAAAAAAAAAAAAAGTACATACTCCCAGCACTCCATGGTCTTCAGCCGCACATAATGAAGTCATTGCTGGAAGTCCTGCACTGCAAGTGACCACTGAGACCATTCAGTGGCTACAGAAAGGCAACCAGTAATGTAAGTACTGTAAGTGTTGTCTCCAGTTCCTTTGCTTTGGCCGTTGAGGCCACAGCAGTTAGGTGCAGTATAGGACTTCTGGCAGTGGCTTAATGGCACATGCAGTAATGGACAGAGGAGATGAAGACAGGAGAGTATGATTTTTTTTTTTGTTTTGTTTCACCTTCCTCGGCCTCCTCAAAATTACTAAAACAATCCAGAGTTTCTTTTTCTTTTCCAAATAGACATAATGTGTGTTTACCTTTGTTCTTGTTCCTGAATTACATATTTTACTCTGCTGAGACAGAGCTATTGTTTACCTTCTGCATCCATCCCTGTTATCCACCTGCTTTTTCTGTTAGCTCCCCCCCCTCCCATTCCCTAGCTTCACCTCTCGTGCACCTTCTTTTTGATACCTTGTTAGACTTGTTTTTGGTGATTTAACAAAATTTCTATAGAATTCTTAATGTTAAAAAACAAACAACCCCTTAAATTGTTCCTGTGTATTTACAATTCAATAGGTCTCCCCTGGCCTGTGGGTCACCTAGGTTAGGCTAGGTTCATGCCAATACCATTTTATCTGTTAGGGGGAGTTCACACGGTGTAAAGTGGCGCGCAATCTGGCATGTATACGCGTGTCAGCAGTTTGCGCGCTCAAAAAGAGCCCATGGATTTCAATGGGAGTTATGATCGTATACGGCGCGTAATTTTGCGCCCGCAAAAGTGCAACTGGTGAACTGTACCATGGCACATTTTCAGATCATAGGATATGCCATCATGTTATGATCAGTCGGAGTCCAACCTCAAGGATCCTAGAAGCTGTATTAGACAACCCGATCTCCTGTGGCTGTGACAAAATTACGCGCCGTATACGATCGTAACTCCCATTGAAATCAATGGGATCTTTTTCAGTGCGCAAACTGCTGACACGCGTATACGTGCCAGATTGCGCGCCACTTTACACCGTGTGAACTCCCCCTTATTCTTATGTCTTAGGACCAGAAGGACAGATTGAAAAAGTAATAGCTGGAGCACCATCCGTTTGCATCATTCACTCTTAAGCCACTCATGTTAAAAAAAAAATGAGATAACAGCTAGCTTCACTTCAGAGGGAAATTTCTGTAATGAAAACTAGAACACTGGATTTTAAGGGTACAGCGATTATACAGAATACACAGGTCAGGGAGACTGTCTAGAGGAGCAACCCCCAAATTATCAGCGTATTTGTGGTACATTTTGTGAATATAACATAAATGAGTAAATTGAAAGGACCCCTTTTTTAGTGGTGTTCTCTCTTCTTCAGAAATCCAAGCTTCTTCAAACTAATCAGGTGAGAAACAGAAATTTCTATTGTAAGATAATTGATCCCTCTGGTAAACAAATCCAAGGAAGCCGTAAAGCCCCAGATGCACCAGGTCCCTGCACTGAGGAGTAGAGCTAGGACAACACCAGACAGAGGAAGGAGGTCACAGCTACTGATATAAACACTGGGTAACAAGTATATTCACACAGAATAAAAAAGTAGTCTGCTTTCCTGCAATTTCAGTAACTACTTTGAATAAAATATGAATGGTGTTTTCCTGGTTACATGGGCACAGCTCTCTGCAACTGGTGAACTGTACCATGGCACATTTTCAGATCATAGAATATGCCATCATGTTATGATCAATCGGAGTCCAACCTCAAGGATCCTAAAAGCTGTATTAGACAACCCGATCTCCTGTGGCCGATTGCCGATCAATGAGAAATGCATTGATAGGTGATCATTTGCATTGGCCTTATTACACAGGTCGATGGAACCTGAATGGTGGAGGAACAATCTCTGCTGCATAGATTATTAGCAGCACTGGCCTGATTACACAGCAATGCACTGCCGATAATAATGCAGAAAAGATGCAATCAGCTGACCAACAAGTGTTCACTTGAACATCAGCAGCACTACATGATAGAGATATTCTTGGCTACAAATGTTCCTAAGAATGCTCGTTGCCCAGAAAATCAGCCCATCTGATAGGGTGTTAAAGGGAATCTGGGACACTAACCCACCCAAAAGGTCCTTATTGTCAAGGGTTTAGTCTCCCAAATCAAGCTGTTATAAAGCAATATGCAGCTGCATAAAAAATAAAAAGTTTTACAGACACCTATAGGGTATACTCCCCGAGCCGGAGCAGTTCTTCAATATAACCAGAGGAATACACCTTGGCTTCAATGTGCATGCGCTGAAACTCTGTAACATACACACTGAAGCTGGGACATACATCACAAAAGAACAGAGCAGGAGCATCAGAAATGAGTCGGATGAGCCTCATCTGTAAGTAAGGATAAATATTTTTTTTATTTTTAATGCAGCCATGGATTGCTTTATAAACAGGGAGATATGGAATAGTAAACCCAGGTATATAAGACCCTGTGGGGATGCTAGATCTCACTAACCTTTAAGACTAAAGAGGACACAGTGCGGCTCTGTTTGCACAGCAGCGCCAATAAAATGAACAGGACTGGCTGCAGTTTACAAGTTAAAAAACCACAGCACTATATAAACCCTTCTTCAATCTTAGAATTGAAGAACAACCCCACCAATCATAAGGTTTCACGCTACCAATAATGTATCTGTTTATGAACTATGTTACCATCATCACATAAACAGGATGGACAATTACTAGGTTAATGCAGAGATTTGACATCCATATTGATATCACTATATATCAGTTCACAAATGGTTACCTTTATGGACAATATGTTATAATACATACATGTAAACAGAGCTTCTGCAGGTAACCTGAACTGTAAGTTTATAACTGCATGGGGAAATGCAGGACAGAAATTATAGGTGTCAGAGTGGGCAAGAGCAGTGCTCCTGAAGTGCACCCACTGCCTCATTTGTATAAGACTTTGAAGCCGTTTTTATCCAACACTACAAGTGACAAATCTAATAAAGGCATGTGGTTTACCAGTGTAATGTGCTCTGTGACACAGTGGAGAGATCTGAATATGCTCGAGAGAGATGACAGACTCTTTTTAAGTATTATGGGCTCGGTGAAATGTCTGATTGCCTTAAAAAAAATCCCTTTTAAATTACACTTAAGGAGCTTGTCCGTATAGAAGAATTGCAGTCTATAATGGCATACAAACGTCACAGTCTTGGAATCCTTTCCCACTCTCAGTCAAACCACTACAATAATAAGATTTTGTCTGCTTTTATTTGAATAGGTGCAATCTACACTGTAAAGAGGATGTGCTAGAAGTTTTCCCCAGTAAAAACAGCAGATATCAATGGGTTCAGTTCATCGTGCAGAGAGCTGAATTGTATTAAAGTGTTTTACTAAATGAATCACCACTTTATAATGAATCATGTCTTCTACTTCATAAAGCCAAACCACATCCAGCCAAGGCCTTGCATGACAGATCTATTTCAGAGAAGCTGTTTTGAAAATACTTTGCATGGTATGGCTGCACATGACCTGCTTTATTGACAGGTCTCTGCTTATTTGGGAAATACTTGTTTCTTTCAAAGCATTTTTTTTTTTTAAATCTATTAAAAAATGATCATACTGACCAGCAGAATAGAGGAATCCTGTCATTTAGGCATCATGGAATGCGAAAGTTGCTACGTATGAATAGAAGACAATTATAATAATGGTTTCCTTGACTGAAGAGCGTTCTCTTAACATTATGCTTACATATAATTTATATGTGTGTTACTGAAAATGTTATGATCCCCCTTGGCTAAACGTGTTCCTCAAAAAGATGACAAGAGGAGTATTTTTACTATGTCTGAAGAAAATGTAGGGTATACAGGGATGCAGTGCACAGAGAGCCTGCAGAACAATCTACTTCCAGAAACACTGTCCTTGTCCTAATGTTTACCTTTAAATCTATGGGTGACATTGAGAAACAATGGAGGATTATTACATTTTGCAGCATGGTTGGGGATGAAGAAATGCCAAATTTTCTGTATCGGAACTACTGAGGCAATGTCTGACAAATACGAATGCCTTCTAGGTGGCATAGATACTAGAGTATGAAACGCTCTATCATGGATGTTGAGGTTTGCGGTACCTAATATGTCTATTAGCCATCTCCCTCTCCTTACTGACATAACATGGACATTCAGCTGCACATGTGGTAAGAAGGTTGCAGGTGCTCTATAGCAGTGTTTCTGCGGAACACATACACCATGAGTACACCCACGACTGACAAAAGTACTGCTTAGAATAAGACTGAAGCAAGTGGAAAGTAAGGTACATTCTCACGACGGAAAATAAAGAAAAATTTCTCTTTGTTTTCCACCGCCTTATGTAGCCATAGGACATTGGCATTCCATTGTGGCCTTCCACTGCTGAGTAGGCCAAATCAATCGACCCAAGCAGCAGGGAGTCTGGAGCCACAGAACCTGCAGCTAGATCGAGTAGGACACTGAGTTTTAGGCTGATAAAAATCACTGCACACACCGTTAGGTTCTTTAGCAAAACACTGCAAACATTATTTAGTTTTTTCCAAAATGAAGGAAATGGTTTCATACATCACAACGCCATGTTATATATGTAACAGTAAGTATTGTAGGATCAAAATATTTGTGTGAAAGCTTTCGTTCAGAATTATAAACTTCCTCAGGCTTGATCTCATTGGTGATGCAGCGGAGTGTGTAGAGGCGCTGGTGGCCAATGCAAACACCAACAACTCTACACACTCCACTGCATCACCAATGGGATCGAATTCATAATTCTGAACGAAATGTTGCACATGAATATTTTGATCCTACACTATTTTCTGTTACCATATATAACATGGCAATGTGATGTATGAAATCATTTCCTTGCTTTTGAAAGAACAAAAACAAATGTTTGCAATGTTTTGCTAAAGAACCTAATTGTGTGTGCAATAACAATGGTACCGTATTCTCTCTTTTTAGGCAGTGGTGCAGGCACAAATCGGTTCTCCAACCCCTACAGCAGACAAAAACAATTCTGCCACACACACTTTTGCAGTGAAGAAATATTTTTAATGGTGATTCCAAAACAATAACAGAGGTTGATGGGCCATAGATAGAGAAGTAATAATGCACAAAAACAGACAGTACATCAATGACGGACGTTTCGGTCACAAGACCTTCCTGATGCTAGATCCACATAAATGGTACAGACAATGGTATATGGAAGCCCTCTGTACCTATGTGGATCTAGCATCAGGAAGGTCTTACGACCGAAACGTCCGTCATTGATGTACTGTCCATTTTTGTGCATTATTGCTTCTTTATCCATGGCGCATCAACCTCTGTTATTGTGTTGCAATCACCATTAAAAAAAAAAAAAAAATTATCTGCAAAAGTGTGTGCGACAATTGTTTTTTCCTAATGTGCAGGGATTTTTATAAACTGTGGAATGGGTTGGAGAAAACCTGAACTAGCACCATCACCAACATACTAATAATGCTGTGTTTTTCAGCGTCCTGCCGCAATCTTTGCCTCCCAATGAAAACAATGGGAGGCAGATTTGGGAAAGAATCTGTGTGAATGTATCCTAATTCTCTATTCATCACTCTGCTCTGGGGATCGAGCACTGACAACACATCGGACCTCAGAGCAGAGTGGGAAGTATTATATCTAACTCATCCCTATCTGGACATTATAGATCTGTGTGTGGGGATCACTATTTTCGCCACCACTTTGATTGGAGGAATAGTGCTACAAGCTTTGCTATTCTTCCCTTCAAATGTGACATAACTGCAAATGAAGCCTTACTTTGCTAATATTGATTATTTAATCGATACTTTGGGGGTACTTGGATGGAGTATTCCGACACGAGGTAGTCAGAACAAGGAGAGGGTTGGAGGGAAGCTACCAGAGCAGTATTCTATTTTGGGGTGATTTGGCTGTGCCATGGGCCCTGGCAATGACGTGGAACAATGGGGACAATTCCTATGAGATCATTTTGTTTCACTCTCTGAACTTCTCAGCAGGCAGCACATAAATCTATCCTGCTCTTGCAGTTCAAACTGACTTCTTGATCCACCGAGAATCTATGTACCACCCCTCACCCCAAAAATTTAAAGGTAAAATTACTGGGCCCCATATAGACTTGCAGCCACTTAAGACATAAAGAGACCCAATTATAAGTGTGAGCTATGAGACGGTCGCCATCATGTCGTCCTTGCAAAATGGAGGGGCCCCCAAAAGAAAGGGGCCCTCAAAGTAGGGAGAGCTGACACGGACTGAGATAGAGGCCATGACAGGAAACAGTACCGGTACAATCTAGTAGATACTGCTCAGTCTCCACTTCATCATACTACTGCTTACCTGAGGCAGGAGTACCGGGGACGAGGCCGGGCTCCTCTCTCATACACGGGCGACAACGAGTGACGGGATCCCGCTCCTGGCGCAGGCGGCCTTACTGACGTCATCACTTAGCGACGTCTACCCATTGACGCCATCACACAGCGACCTCTATTCGCCGCCGTCGTTAACCAATACCATGCTGGAGCGTAGGTGACGTCACCCTGATGCATAACCAATATGGAGGCTCCGGGCAAAGGGATAGAGGTTGAATTGGGGTAATTCCCTCAATAGCCCTACTTGAACGATTCATGGCCTCACATGTCTGAGTCTCTGTGCTGTGAAGATACAAGTGTGCTGGCATCACCGCTAGTCCCACGCCCACTCCCTGTCCTAATCGGCCCAGTGTTTCTTGCAGAACTAGTGCTAACATTTCCTGACCTAGTAGTCCCAGCAAAGTGGGGATAGCAGACTCCCTAACCAGCTTCAGCCTCACAGTGACCTCAGGTATAAGCCCCAGATATGGCGTGTACATAGTAAACGTGACCTATGTTAATGTGGAGAGCTTTAGTACATGGACCCTAGACTCATGTGGAAATCATTGTAGCATGGACTATATTTATTCTTTATTGCAGACAAACACCACTGGCCAGTTGTCTCTGATCTATCCCATCTGCAGGCATACACACTGCACATACCTATATTATATTTAGTTTTAGAGCACCATTAATTCCATGGTGTTGTACAGGGTTTACATACAATACTAACAGTGTCCAACTAGTACAATGGAATAGAGGGCCCTGCCCACAAGAGCTTACAATCTATGTTGAAGGTGGAGGAAAGGTCAAAGGGGAGGAGAACAGAGTAGCGCTGTTTGGCTTTGACAGTAGGTCATTTCTATCTTTGTTTAGGGTGATTTGGTGTGGTAAAATAGTTACATTCTTGAAGTTGATGACTGTTTATAACTGGAAGAGCTTTTCTTCCAGAAGCATTCTGCAACCCTTGAAGCACGTTTAATTTTTTGGTTTTTTTCGTCAAGACTATGCCAGGGTTGCCTATTGATTGGTCGAGCTCTGATGTGTGAGTGGGGCCTCTGAGTCAAAGGCTGAAATAAGATAAGATAATCCTTTAATAGTCGCACAATGGGGAAATTTCAGTGATACAGTTTCATAGATGCAGTGGCGTAACTAGGAATGGCGGGGCCCCGTGGCGAACCTTTGACATGGGGCCCCCCTTCCAAAGACCCCGGCCGACCTCCCCTTTTCCCTCGCGTTCCTGCCTGCACTGTTATGCCCCATACACTGTACACAGTATTATACCCTATAGTGGCCCCTGTACACAGTATTATACCCTATAGTGGCCCCTGTACACAGTATTATACCCTATAGTGGCTCCTGTATACAGTATTATACCTTATAGTGGCTCCTGCACACAGTGTTATGCCCCATAGTGGCCCCTGTAGCACAGTATTATGTACTGTACTAACCCCTTCATCCCTAGGCAGCAGGCAGCTGCCAGCACAGTACTGTGTGCTGACAGTCTGCCCTGCACACAAGGATTAAACTCATCAGTCTGCTGAGCTGCACTCACTCAGCTCTGCTCACTCCATCCCCAGGCATAGCTATCTTTCTGCAGGATGGCTCTGGCCCTCCCCCACTGTCAGGACACACACTGCTGAAGCTCTCCACGGCCTGGAACCCTACACCTCAGGTGGCATCGGGCCTCAAAAAGTAAAATTTATTGTTTATTTTCTTTGTCATATTAACTAGTGAGGGGGCCGGGGCCCCTGATGTGTCGGGCCCTGTGGCAGCTGCCTCTGCTGCTATGGTGGTAGTTACGCCACTGCATAGATGGTACAGTAGTATATAACAAGAGAGAAACACATACAAGCTCATGGCAGATAGAGAAATCCTACGAATCATAGCAACTAAAAAGAAAGAAACAAAGACACACTGCAGGATCATTTAGTTCTCTGTGTGAAGTGATGTTAATAATACAGCCGAATGTGGTTGGAGGACATGAGGAGGGGGGTCACAGCATGTAGATATAAAAGGCAGACATGTTTTTGCAGAGGTGGGGACATATGCAGCTATCACGATAACATGTGGCAGTTCCTTTGGTAGGTAGTGAGATCTCCTGCTCACAGCTGATAGTTCGGTATCTTGCATCAGCGCTATTATCCATTAACCACAAAAAAAATGCCCCAATAATGGTGGTATTGTAGAACAGTGACAGCCTCTGTGTCTTGGAGTGAAGATGTGACAGAAATTGAGGATTGTCTGAAAGAGATAAAGGAGCCTGGGAAGCACATTCATCTTTAAGAGACTGATACAGCCCACCAAGGGAAACCCTTGTTATCTCAACAGTTTAAGTCAGTTTGTATAGGTTTAAATGCATGGAGGAGGTTAAGTGACTTTGGGGACCAGGTAAATGGGAAGGAAGAGTGAAGCCAGTGGTTGCGGGAGGGAAATATTAAGGGCTGTACTTTTGGTGAGGTTTATTTTATAATTACTAAAAAAGACTATATGTGGCAATTTCCCAGAGGAGTGAGGGGAGTGACTTCAGAAGTTGCGTGATGAGTACAAGGACATCTGTGAATGCTGAGATTTTGGGGTGGATATCTCGAACGTGCAAGCCCTGTACATCTGGGTTGCATCTATAAGCAACTAACAGGTGTTCAATCACTATGGCATAAAGGAATGGTGAAAGAAGGCACTCCTGTCAGGTACTATTGTGGATAGAGAATAGAGGTTGGGCCAGGGGTGAACCTGCTCCTTTCGCCGCTCGAGCGAAGTACAGAAAGCTGCCCCCCCCCCCCCCGCCGGAGGAGGGAGCGGAGTGGGGCGTGGCTTTGCAGAGGGGGCGTGGCGCCTCAAAAGGGGCGTGGCTTAGCGCCAGCAGAGAGCAGGCCCGGAGACTGCCTGCGCTCTGCCTGAGCGTGAGGGGAGGCTGCAGGAGCAGTGCTGCTCCAGTGGCCTCCCCAAACCACCGCTCCGTGCTATGCCAGTCCAGGACAACTTGTCCTGGACTGGCTTAGGTTAGCAAAAATGCCGCCCTCCCTGAGGCCCTGGCATAGTGCCGCCTGAAGCGCTCGCTTCAGGTCGCCTCATGGGAGGTGCGGCACTGGGTTGGGCATATAATGCTCGAATATGTGTGAGCATGGCAGTGCCATCACCTATTTGGGTCATTCCATATCAAGTGAACTAATGATTTTTACCTCTATATTTTTAATTCTTTTGAGATTGTGTTATTTGGTAATGGTGTGTCAGAGAATGCAAAATGTGAAGAAAAAAAATTCTAGAAATTTTTTTGATTTTTAATTGATTTTCAAAGTTCAGAAAATGTGCGTATTTCTATGTTGCCTGCCTTTACATTTCTCCTCATAACTCAGGCTAGAAAAAAGATAGAGAAACAAAATAAACACCATTCTACTTTGAACTGTACAGGTTTTCACCAGATATGTCACAATAGTATCTTTGTTAATATTTTACCCATGCAAATGCAAAATTTTAAAACACATTTCCAAAAAAAACATTTAATTTAAAAATTTCCAAAAAATGCACATGTGCCTGCTATGCTCCGAGCCACATCTGTACCAAAATTCAACTTGGGATTGCGATGGGATCATATTTTAAAATATAATTATTACAGTGTCAATTCCCCAAAAATCTTGAATTCAGATCTGATCAGCCTAAAAGGTGTGGGGTTTATAGTTACCAAATAATCCAGGATTTTTAGATATTACTGTATTATCTTATTATATTACAGCTTAGGGGGTGTTCACGATAACGTTGGTGTCCGCTCAGCAGTGTCCGTGGCTATTGTCTGTACAAGATTTTAGCAACAGACACTCGCTGGTCCGTTTGCATTTTCCATTCATTTCAATGGGATTTTATCTTGTGTCCTTTAGTGTACGCTTGTGTCCTTTTACAACCATGTCCTTTTTTTCAAGCGGACAAAAAAATGATACATGCAGGACTTTTTTTTTTTTTTTTTACCATTGAGGTTTATGCGCAACGGACATATAATGGACACTAACTGATAGCCATCAGTTACTGTTTGTGTCCTTGACAGGCCAGCACTCTGTGAGTCATGTGAAGTATCTATCCACTGCAGAGTCACGAAGTCAGACAGAGCTTCAGAACTTTCATGTCCTGACTATGAGGAGGAGGAGAGTTTGTTAAAACATCGGTTACAGGAAGCAGAACCCATCAAAGGGACTCAGCAATACCACTCTGTCATTCCATGTAGTGAAACAGAAATAAAAACAAGGATTTTTTCATTCAACAATGACAGTGAAGTCCATGAAGTGGTAGAAGGTTGGCAATGGATGACATAACTAGTTCTGTGACCTGTGAATATGATCGGCGCTGATGGCTGACTACTGTACTCTCCAAAGATTGTGAAAATGAAGATGTAGAATTGACTTTTTTTTGCATCCTTCTGGTCCAGCAAGACTAGAATATATATCAAACCAAATCGTGTCCCTCCCAAAACAAAAAATAAAATTTAACTTTTATTGATATATTAAAATTGTCCTAAAATACTGTATTGTTCCCTATAAAAGAGAGCACCAATCCAAAAAGAACACAATAGTGCTATCTGGTCAAGTACACCAATTGTAATTTTAAAGCCTCAGTACTAAACCATGAAAGGCACTATGGGGTTAGTTTTGCTGCTACAGATAACTAACAGCTCTTAAACACCTTATGACAGCACACCTAAGTCCTGGAAAATTGTCTCCAACAATTATCCAGAGACAACTCTCCCTGTCAGTTATAGCGCTGTCCCTAGGTTCAAAGGGCACCTGACCGGTACATGGAGTTACTGCCTTGATGATTAGCAGCAATTCACTCCTGTTAATGCAATAAGTCTAGTCTCTACACGTTTCGTTTTCCTATAAAACTCATCAGGAGACTTCACAATCCCTGCCTATTAAGTTCAGGTTCAAATTTTACCACCTAGATATTGGTGTGCGGTCATAACCGCAGTTCGCGGGACCCTTGTGGTGGGTGCCGCTACTTTCATAAGGTCTGACACTTCGTTAAGACTACCACGCTCTTATATAGTCCTTGAGCGAAGTAAGTGCCCGCCCCCTCACTGGAGCGTCCAATCGAGTATTGAGAGGCGGCTCCTAACTGTCACGTGACTCAAAGGGAGTGTCAATGGGCGTACTATCAGCACGGCTAGATGAAGATCGCGTTCGTTCATCGGAAGAGGGATCTCAATAGGTAAGTACAGTGAACATATTCAGACTCACAGTATTATAAATATGCAATCTGTATCCATGATATGAGCCCGTGGTCAGAATATTGATGCGGAAAATATCATTTCTTATTTATCATCCACATGGCATTTTAGTCTCTCTCCTAGAGCCAAAATAAAGGATCATTGTTAAAACTGCTAGCCTCACCCGCAGGTACAGAAAACGCAGGGTGTGAACAGAACTATCCTAGCATGTATTTTATTCTGGTTAATCGCTGCTATTAGATATGAAAAACGCAGGGTGTGAACTGATCTATATGATACAGAGTGACACCCTCCCTTTTTATTTCTGTCATAAATCCGCTCTTAAAAGTGGAAAACCAGATGTTCATATAGATAGTAAAACTTCATACTGATAGTCATCTTGCGATCCCAGGCCAAACAGTATCCTGACTCATGCGAATTTTCTGTCCATATTTGAACGATATCTAATTTTATAGCATCATAACTTTTGTTACTCATACATATATACGATGAAATGTATTTACCAGTCGATTAACCCTTAGTGATCTATTCTGTGTCAGTCCCCCCCCAAACAAACGTACACCACCGTAAAACAAAAGTGCGTGTACCTTGGTGCACAGTGGACCTACACTATTTAAAATATGTTCACTGAAAATAGAAATTAGACAAAAAGGAAATATTATCGTTTAAACCTCGAGGTTTAACTGATGCAAACTGGAATATCCAAAAGGCTTCACGGCGCAGGATGTAATTATCCCAATCACCCCCCCTATGATGTCTCGGAATACGTTCAATTACCTGGAATTTTAGGGCAAAGGGGTCCCCCCCATGACATTCCCAGATGTGCTTTGAAACGGGGGTATCAGTTTTCCTCACTACATCACCAACGTGGTCCAAAACCCTCCTTCGCAGTTGCCTGTGGGTCTTGCCCACATAGTTGAGTGGTCACGGACACGTCATAACATAAATTACCCCCTCCGTCTTACAGTTACAGAAGTCTTTGGTTTTATAGATTCTCCCTGTGGCACAGGCCCTAATATCAGTGCCTCGTTGTATATAGGCACAGGCCCTACATGTACCACATCTGTAAGTACCTGTCATGTTTGTCCTATCCAGCCAGGTATTATCCCTTCTGAGTGGGGGGAGGTGGCTGCGTGTTATCATATCCGCCAAATTTCTACCTCTACGAAAAGTGATTGAGGGTCGTTCAGGAATAACTTCCCGTACATCTGGATCCTGCTTGAGGATTCCCCAGTAATCTTTAATGATGTTAACCATCTCCCGAGAGAAGTTATCAAACGGACCAATAAGGTCCAGCACCATCATTTGTGTATCCAAGAAAACCTGATATTTAAAAATTAACAAAAATCAGATATTAAAGGGATTCAATCATTAAAATGACATTTCTTCTCCCTTCTTCTGGCACTAGCTTCAAACTTTTGGCCATGCGCAATCGGCTCTGCCGTCGGGCCTCAGGCAGAGCCATCTGCGCATGCCCGCGGCAATTTTCCTTTAAACTGGTGTAAGCGGCCATTTCAATGTGGCTGATTACACAGTAAGCTGGGGTAAGCAGCCACAAGAAAATGGCCGCTGGCATGTGAAGTCGGCTCTACCCGAGGCCCGACGGCAGAGCCGTCTGCACATGCCCAGAAGTTTGAAGCCAGTGCCGGAAGACGACGCAGGGAGAGGCTGTTCCAGGCGAAGATGGAGGCGGCGCTGGAGAGTTGTCTCGCAGCATTGGGGACACCCCTAGTGCTACGAGAGAACTCATTTGCATACAGAAGAAAACTACTTTTCTACCAAACTACGATTTCTACCAAATGGCTTTGCGGTGAAGACATCTAAAAGGTAGGAGAATAGCTTTTCTTAAGGCTATTCCTACGTGTTAGGGAGCCTTCACACAGAGCTTAAGCTCCACTCATTCTGAACGTAAACTCGTTCAGAGTGAATAGCGTAAAAAACATCCCATTGACTTGAATGGGTGTCAGCATATGCGCGTATCACATTGAAAGCAATAGGTAAAAAAGCATCCCATTGATTTCAATGGGTAGCGCGCATATGCCGGCACCCATTGAAGTCAATGGGATCTCTTTTTTACGCCACTCACTCTGAACGAGTTTACGTTCAGAATGAGCAGAACATAAACTCCATGTGAAGGCTCCCTTAGGGACAAAAAATGCCATTTTAATGATTGAATCCCTTTAACTCAGGTGGAGCCGAACACCATGACAGGCCGGACATACTCTGTGACACATTGCTAGTAAGCGCTTATAGACTAGATTACATTTCACTCACTAGAAGGGACAAATTGATGATAAAAGGCCAGTAGTTTAAAAATGTCCTTTTAATTGTTTGATTAGTTTATAGAATGAGGATGTAACTACTGGACTATTCTTCTTAATAAATTACATGTTTAGTGATATAATTAAAAAAAAATTGTTACATGTAGAAATAGGTGTTACAAATATTGGTTCTTTTAATCTTGTTAACATATAATTAGGATGAAACTGTATTTAGATAATTCCACTTGAGGATATGATCAGCTTTTTTCTTTTGGTTTGTTCAATGCATTCAGGTTGAAAATGCTGAACTAGTTGTGTTCTGATGATAAGATGTATTTGTTCTGGCACTTACAGTATTTGTTTTTTATGTTTCTTTATTGTTGCATATAAATGTTGAATTCAGCAAGTTGTAATTTGAAAAGAAACAGAGGAAGAAGTTCACACAAACATAAAATCAGATGGTTCAAGGCTTAAAAAAAAAAAAATAGATCCCATTTTGTCCCAAGTATAACCAAGAACACAAGTAACACACATGCATTTTTTTTCACAATTTTAAAACATACGTTTTTTTCACAATTGCACTTCGAAATTTTGAATTTGATTTTTCCATAACAAAATATAAAGAAACATAGTCTTGTCCACCTTTCTAAGGGCCCGTTCACACAGGCACAGAGGGGGCGGAATATGGCGCGGAATCCACGTCATAATACGCTCCCTCACAATGGTGGTCTATGGAGACCGCTAGCATGCCGCTAGCGGAAAAAAAACACGACATGACCTTTCTTTTGATGGATTCCGCCTCAGAAAGGCAATACAAGTGAATGGGAGGCGGAAACCGCGTCACGTTTTTTGCCAAGAAACGCGACCAAAAACCGCAACACTTTTTTTATGGCCCAAAAACCGCTCCAGAAAACGCTCAAAAAAATGTTTCAAGGTCCAAAAACCGCTTCCTAATTGGGAAGCGTTTTTTTCCGGACCAAATTACTCACACGTAATTCACGTGTGAACTTAGCCTATGTTGGAATATGGTAGGCTCAAGGGGTCACAAAGAAGGAGGGAGGATTCAGAATAGAACGAGAACTAGCAATCATCCAGGTACATTGTTAGATATAATGGAAAAACATGGAAGAGGAACGAAAAAAAATGCAAAAAGAAAAGCAGGCAGAACATTTCTGACAAGACAAGTAACCTCAAAAAGGCAAGATGTAACAAAACGACAACATGGTTTGACAGTTCACAGGGCATTGTGTCACCTGGATAAGAGCCTCTCATTCTGGTGGCTCCCGGGTGGAGAGTGGTCTCTGTCTGCGGCTTCAGCGAGAAGGTTGAGGAGAGTCTCTGGTTCGGCTGTTGTTGTCGTTGGTTGGCTGATGGAAGACAGAGGTCTCAGGGTCATCCAGAAGTTTTTCCTGGGTGGAGAGTCGGAGGGCCCGGAAGGTCCAAGGTTCGGCGGAATGAAAGAAGGTCAGGAGAGGAAAGGGATATCAGCTTGCCTTTAAGACAAACTTGGTGGACAAATCGGTAGCCCCAGCGGTAACGGATGCCTGGAGAAGGCTTAGGAGCGGTTTCAATGCAGCTCTCTGGCCAACATGTAGTGGGAGAGGTCAGGAAAGATGGAGAGATGGGCTCCATCAAAGTCAATGGTTCTGGTCTCTCTGGTTTTCTGCATAATTTACTTTTATCGCACAGTAATGAACTCTACAGATCATGTGACGTGGCTTAGCTGGGTCAGAGCTCTGGGGTCTAAGAGTTCTGTGGGCCCAATCTATTTCAAAGCGAGTATCAGCAGGGCGGCAAAGGAGTGAGTTGAATATACCTGTCAGGGATGAGGTCAGATGACTTTGTGACTTCAGGAAGGCAAAGTTGGAAATTATTGCGGTGGTTGCAATTCTCAGTATCTCAACATGCGACATTAGTTTCCGATAATGGGTAGAAGTGGATGTAGAGGACTCTTGCAGAGATTGGATCGAGGCCAACACGTAGGTTTAAAACTCCTGGTAATGCACCCATCTCTGCAGAGCGGAGATATCAGATTTAACCACATGTAGATCCAGGTACCAAGCCTTTTTTTAAATCAGTTGCTAGATCTTCTATGTCCCTTTTGCTGGGTAAGAGGGCTAACAATTTCCATAATACAGGATGGTCTTGAAGTGTGTGGACTGCTTCATCATGAGATGGTATGCATAGAGTGTTTTTGTGGTGCAGAACTGTAGAATGTCCCACGTTTATATTTCTGCAAGTGGCAGGCAGGATGGCTTTCCTTCTCTCAGGATGGATACATCTCTTTAATGGGTGTTAGTCATGTGAGGGTGCAGCCTTTGCCTTCATTGGATAAAAATAAAGTCTTTAAGATGTTGAGCTTGCACTCCAATCAGACTTTTCAACGGTGCATGGCGGGCAAGATCACCACCAGAAGCCCGCATCTAGTAGTGTTGTAAAAAGAGTCCTTGCCCCAATAGAAGTTTCACTCACTAGCCAAGGAGTAGAAGGCAGGGTCTGGACATCAGTGGTAGTGGGGGGCACTGCAGGAGGCGGTTTGAATTCTGTGCATGGCTTGGAAGATGGCACCTCATGCTGTGAGTCCCCCAAGGGGTAGAAATAATTTGAGATAGGCACCTCAAGTGCCTGAGAGGTGGTGGATCCCCCCCAACCCTTTTGGTGCCAATCTTGCCCTTAGTGCGAGGTAAACTTGTCTTTTATACTTTATTTTTACACTTTGAACTCCTCCTCCCCCTCCACCCGTGATGTCAATTTTATTGCAGCATGAATGCTGTAAAAACAAATATTAAAACATTCATTTGTCACCATTTTGGGGTACACATAAAGCAAAATTATTGACATGTATTCTGATATCAGTTATGAAAGTCGAAGATGAGAACACTCCTTTAGGTTAAAGTCTCATATAGCGAAGAGGAGTTAAAGGGATCTATTATACAAATGCTTTTTTTTTCTCATTAAAACGTCGGAATAGCCTTAAGAAAGGCTATTCTTCTCCTACCTTTTGTTGTCTTCTCCGCGCTGCCGTTACATAGGAATCCCATTTTTTGTTGTTATGCAAATGAGTTCTCTAGCAGCACTGGGGACGGGCCCCAGCACTCAAACTAGCACTGGGGGCGTCCCCAATGCTACAAGAGAACTCTCTCCAGCGCCGCCTCCATCTTCATCAGCAACATTCTCTTCATCCTCTTCTTCTGGCGCAGGTTTCAGACTTCTAGGCCTTGGGCAGAGCAGACTGCGCATACCCACAGGTGCATACCAACAAAAACCAGGATTCCTACGGAACGGCGGCGCGGAGAAGAATAGTCTTTCCCCCTACGCCCAACAGCAGCACAACTGGGGTATTCCTGCCCCTATGAGCTGTTAGGACAGGTGGAATTTTTAATTACCTAACAGCTTTTGACCTCTATAAGAGGCCGGAAGACCTGCTCCTCCCTTGTGTTTTTTTCTGTCCTGTGGGACAGGACAGGTGGTCAGGGGGGGAGCAGATGTTCTGACCTCCTATAGGGGTCCACTACTCTCCCCCACCGGTACCTGACAGCAGAAGATCTTTTTCTGGACATCCTCTTTTTTCAGCAGAGGTCCCCTTCTCCCGGCGGGGACCCTGCCGGCTCGTGCACGCTCCTGTCCGGCTGGGGCGCCGGGTCGGGGCTTTCCCCTAGGAACGCTAGACCTAGGAACCTTTCTCAGGTTCCTCCGGTCCGCCGTCTAACAAGGTCCGCCGCACATGTGCAGTGCGTGGGTCTCGCGGCGGACGGGAAGAGAACAACCCCTAGACACGAGCATTGCACGGTAGTTCGGGAGGGGGGTCCCCCGGTCCTGGGGACCATACCTGGGTCAGATCCCCTCCCCCTGTCTTCTCCCCTCCCCTTTTTTTCATGAGATTCTGGCTCCGTTGTAGCCCCTACCCCTTGGGCGGGGCTCCGGGCAAAACCCCGCCCCCTGGCCTATTTAAGTCCCCTTAGAGCTTCAGTTAGTGCTTGTCGCTCCGGTTGCAAGCACATCAGTTGGTGAAGCTCCCTGGTCAATTTCTGTGCTGGAGAACTGTCTTCATTGACTAAGGTTTGGTGGACATGGCCGGGGGGGGGGGGGGAAGGTTGGAGAGTTGCATCTCTGAGTGCAGTAAGTAGTTAGTGTATCCTTTTTCTTCCTCCTCAGAATGTCTTCTTCTTCCTCCACTGTTCCGCCTAGAAGGAAGGCTACTTCCAAAAGGAAGCATCTGGCGTGCGCTTCTTGTAGAGTGCCGCTGCCTGATGACTCCCAATATCGCTTCTGTCAGGGGTGCAGGGCCCCCTCTGTTGAAACAACTCCCATGCGAGAGATGGTGTCCTGGGTGAAGGGGTACGTCCAGGACTCCATGAAAAGAATGGAAGCCGTCTCCCTGGCCAAGAGGCCACGGCTGGATTGCGAATTGTCCCTGCCGCCTCTGGAAAAGCTGCGCCTCAGGGATGTGGAGTCGTCTTCTAGTACGGAGGAGGAGAAGGAGATTTTTCCCCTGGACAAAATGTCCAGAGTATTCAAGACCCTAAGAATCAGAGACCGGGAAGGCGGAGAAGGCTCTAGCCGTAGGTCTCGTACCTTCAGGCCCTCTTCGGAGATGCTCCGCCTGATGGAGGGCGAATGGAGGCACCTGGAGAGATCCTTTGCGCCATCCACACGCTTCAAGGCACTTTTTCCCGTCTGTGAGAATCAACTAAAGGCGTGGGGTCCCCCGCCAAAGGTGGACGTCGCCGTGGCCAAGTTATCAAGGCGCTCCATCCTTCCATCAGAGGACGGCTCGGGCCTCAGGGACCCCATGGATTGCCGAGTCGAAGGATCTTTGAGGCGTGTATATTCGTCCGCCTCTGCCCAGGCCTCTTTGGGCATGGTCGCGAATGAGGTAGCAACTGGCTTACACGCAGAACTGTCATCCCTGGCCAAGGACATCGATTCCGGCGTGGATCGTGATGATCTCCTCGCGGCAGTGTCCGACATCACGCTGTTGGTGGATCACCTGACAGAAGCTACCCATTTTCAGACCCGTCTGGCGGCTAGATCCATGGCACTGGCTACTGTGGCTCGCCGACCCCTATGGCTGAAGCCCTGGAAGGCTGACCTTACTTCCAAAAATAGCCTCTGTGGTCTCCCCTTTGAGCCCGGACGGCTGTTCGGAAGGGAGCTCGACCACATCATGGAAGGCTGGGCCGACTCTAAGAGCAAGAACCTGCCACAGCCCCTTGAAGGTCGGAGTACCTCCTTTCGAGGAAGAGGCACTCGAAGAGGCACCAGAGGCCAGCGGCGATCCGGGAAAGGAAGAGGTCGGGGCTCATCTCGTGGCCGTAAGAATGCCCCCTTCTAATTCCCTCTCAGTACACCCCCCCCTTCCTACTCCCCCCCTCCCCTGGGGTGGGCGGTCGTCTTTCCCACTATGTGGAGGCCTGGCGGCAGAATATTCGGGACCCCTGGGTCATCCAGATGATCCAGGAAGGTTATAAAATTAATTTTGTTTCCCAGCCGCCAGAGAAGATGGTAAGAACCCGCCCTCTTCAGGGCCCCAAACAACTTCATCTGGAGAGATTGATTCAGGAGTACGTGGACAAGGCCGCGCTAGAGATGGTTCCTCGCGCAGAACAAGGCACAAGCGTCTACTCTCCAGTCTTCTTGGTCCCCAAGCCATCAGGCGAGTGGCGTATGATCATCGATCTCAGGTATCTGAATCACTTCATCCGCAGACTGCGGTTTCGCATGGAAACCATAAGGTCAGTACTACCTTTCATGCACCCTGGAGATCACTTCGTCACTCTGGACCTGAAGGACGCCTACCTCCACGTACCCATCTTTCTGGCACACCGAAAGTTCCTAAGGATTGCCGTAGACATACAGGGAAAAGAGGCGCACTTCCAGTTAGCAGCCCTCCCGTTCGGCATATCCTCCGCCCCCCACACCTTCACAAAGGTCATAGCTCCGGTCGCTGCCGCCCTGCGCCTTCAAGGCATATTCATAGTCCCGTACCTGGACGACTGGCTTCTGAAGGCTCATTCAAAGGAGGTTCTTACCACGCAGGTGCAGACCGTCGTAGCTCTACTAGACAAGCTGGGGTGGCTGGTAAACTGGCAGAAGTCAGTGATGGTGCCATCAACACGAGTTCAGTTCCTGGGACTTATTCTAGACTCTCTCAACATGACGGTCTCTCTACCCTCTCCTCGCAAAAGGAAAATTGCTCGGGCGGCACATCATTTGTCTTCCACACGGAAGGTCACCATCAGGAAGGCGATGAAGGTCCTCGGATTGATGTCCGCTGCCCTAGATGCAGTTCCTTGGGCCCTATGGCATATGCGCCCTCTACAGAACGAGATCTTGAGAGTCTGGAATCACAGTCCTTCAGGTTTACAGAAGCCAATCCAGTTAACCATCAGCACCCGGCAAACCTTGCCCTGGTGGACCCATCTGCGAGATGGGAAGTCCTCGGTCCAGCCCGCCTGGACCCTGTTGACTACAGATGCCTCCCTCACAGGCTGGGGAGCTCATCTGGGGGAGACCCCGGTTCAAGGTACATGGAATCAGCGGGAGAGGACGCACTCATCCAACTGGCGCGAGCTTACCGCAGTTCATCGAGCCCTTCTGTCATTTGCACCACTTCTACGAGGGAAAGCGGTCAAAGTAAGATCAGACAATCTGACGACAGTCCACTATATCAACAAGCAGGGAGGAACCAGGTTCCCCTCGCTCATGCAAGTCACCAACCTGATCTTCTCCTGGGCAGAACGAAACCTCTCCCAGCTGGCCGCGGTACATATCCAGGGCCGCCTGAACATCCTAGCGGATCAACTCAGCAGAGGCCGGCCGACCGCAGGCGAATGGTCCCTGAACCAGGACATCTTCCACTACCTGACCAGGAAGTGGGGTCTCCCCGAGGTGGATCTGATGGCCACCCAACACAATGCCAAAGTAGAAAGGTTTTGCTCCCTGTACCGGGAAGACAACCCTTTGGCTGTGGATGCCCTGTCAATACCATGGAGGTTCGAACTGGCATACGTGTTCCCTCTGTAGGCAAGTGGAGGGAAAGGTGGTGGAGGGACGGTATATTCCATTGAGATGGCTCCTCGCCACTAGATAAATAATTAATCCAGTTCCGGGTCTTGGGGGGTAGTCATAGACCCAGGTTCCAAGCTCTGGCCCTGAGTTTTCGTGCAGCACATTTGGAGCCTTAACCCTGTGAAGTCAGGAGGGTGTGTCTGACTTTCATTACTGCTGCTGCTATTGAGAGTTGAGGACCCAAAACCTGTGTAGCTGGGGAGAACCAGAAGAGCCAGCCTGCTAAAGTTTGTGAACTGCATTGCCTTGTGGCTGAAGTAAGCCTTTTCTTTTCCTTTTTGCTGAAGAAAGCTGTTTATGTTGAACTTTGTGAATTTGCACCTAAATAAACCAAGCACCAGTGTGAACCTGAAGACCAAGCTTCACGTGTGTTTTACTTGCCTGACAACCAGCCCCAAGCACCCGCTTTTACACCTCCCATCCCGATGATACCGAAGGTATTGGCGAAACTCAGGCAGGACCAGACTTCGGCAATAGTGATCATGCCGTTCTGGCCAAAAAGGGCATGGTTCACCGACCTTATCCTTATGAGTCGGGGGAACTACTGGAGGCTTCCACCAGTCAGGAACCTGGTGTCACTGAACAGTCGGCCGTGCCTGGGCCTAGACAAATTCAACCTCACTGCCTGGAGGCTAACCGCGCCATACGCGCAGACAGAGGATTGTCCCAGGGAGTGCTAAGTACCTTAGCCCATTCAAGAGCAGAGGCAACCAATCAGAGCTACCAAAGGATCGCCCGGATATTCCGAGATTGGTGTACAGGCAGCCACCGCGATCCAGACAGAGATGCAGTCCTAGAGTTCTTACAGAACGGCTTGGAGAGAGGACTAGCACCTGCCACCCTCAAGGTTCAAGTGTCAGCTCTATCTGCTCTCCTGGAGACACGGTTATCACAAGATCCTCTTGTCAAACAGTTCCTTAGGGGGGCTGCCAGGCTCCGCCCCCAGGTACGGCCCCCTGTCCCCAGGTGGGACCTGGCCGCGGTTCTACAAGGGCTATGTGCGCCCCCCTTCGAACCATTATCTGAAGTGGACTGGAAGTACCTGTCATTTAAAGTGACCTTTCTGTTGGCAATAACCTCCGCCAAGAGGGTTGGCGAATTGCAGGCTCTAGCAGCCTCCGAACCTTTCATAACTTTCTTTCCTGACAGAGTACAGCTAAGGTTCGTCCCAGGATTCTTGCCGAAGGTACCCACACTTCAGAACACCAATCAAGTGATCACCCTACCGGGGTTCTTTCCCTCCCCTGCCACTGAGCAGGAGGAGAAGCTACACACACTGGATCTGGTAAGAGCACTACGTATCTACCTGGATCGTACAGCACCGTTCCGAAGATCAGAGAATCTTCTGGTTAATGTGTTTGGCCACAATAGATGCGCTAAAGCATCAAAGGTAACCCTGTCTAGATGGATCAGAGAAGCTATCAGCTGTTCCCTACGGGCTCAGAATCTTCCTGTTCCAGATTTCCTACGAGCCCATGCCACCCGATCAGTGGCGACATCATGGGCAGAGACACGGTTCCTCTCTCTAGAGCAGATATGTGCTGCAGCCTCTTGGAGCTCACAGCTGACTTTTGCCAAACACTACAGATTGGATTGGCGTACGGCCGATGCTACAGCATTTGGGCACTCTGTCTTGGCATCAGCCTGCCAGGAGGTCCCGCCCTAGGGGAGATAATACTTGCTAAATCCCCAGTTGTGCTGCTGTTGGGCGTAGGGGGAAAGAAAGATTATGAATGATAATCTGTTTTCCCTTAGCCCAAACAGCAGCACAAGGCTCCCTCCCTAAGAGGTGCTATTGTACAGATTTTGTGTATGTGTGTGTAGCTCTTGGCATAGATTGCTCTGTATATCATACTTGTTACTAACACAAGGGAGGAGCAGGTCTTCCGGCCTCTTATAGAGGTCAAAAGCTGTTAGGTAATTAAAAATTCCACCTGTCCTAACAGCTCATAGGGGCAGGAATACCCCAGTTGTGCTGCTGTTTGGGCTAAGGGAAAACAGATTATCATTCATAATCTTTCTTTCTTAAGACTATTCCGATGTGTTAATGAGAAAAAAAAAAGCATCTGTGTGATAGGATCCCTTTAAAAAAGGTAGTAGGAAAAGAGCAATGAAAATATTACATTATTTCCATTTCCTGCATAGTTACTCTCCATCCTGAACTCTATGGCCAGAACTTACAGGATCAGGCAAGCAGAGCAGATTTATCCTGTTCCCATTTCTCTCATAGAGAAAAATTGGGGCTACAGAAACAGTCTTGCACATCTCAGTAGCTTCACAGTTATAGAACCAGCGTAGCTAGATTTGCTATGTTGTTTACATAGCTGCTATTATCTGGTATAGGAGTTACAAGAACAGCATACAATAGCACTGCTCAGCTGTTCCCGTAAGCTCTGCTGTATGGGCCAAGGCTGGAAAACAGTTATTCCTATCTTGCCAGTGCAGTGATTTGAGAAGAAGGGAATAACCCTTTATACATTAAGGAATTTACAGTTAAAGGGGTATTCCCACCTCACATACTCATCAGTCTTTACTGCTGTAAAATCTTCTTTCTTCCTGGTTTCTTGCATCATTTGGTGGACGGGGTTTCACATGCAACCTGCCGTTTAGCTCCGCCCCCAAATTCGCATGTAGATCCGCCCACCCATATTGGACTATGAAGTACAGGCAGCAGCAACTCCATTCTGTGTTACATACAGAGACTGCCTGTCTCTGCCATAATGAACACAACTGAATTAGCTAGCCTGATAACTGGGAGAACAGAAGAAATGAAAGCAGCTCCTCTCCTCTATCTGATAGCAGGAAGCTAGGTCACGTGGTGTAGACACAGGAATAGCTAGAAACACAGGCTGGCTCCCGTGCACTTAGCCCCTCCTCCCACCCCCCTGAGAGCAGCAGATACATCACTTGACTCATGAGCAGCTAAGTCAGGGCTGTGGCCACAAAGAATTGAATAAAGTAAGATAGTGGACAAACAAAGCAGTTTTGCTGAAGCAGTGTATTTAGGAAAAGTCTTACATCCACATTAACAAGCAGCATAGATAGGATCCTTGTGATGGGACAACCCCTTTAAGCAATTCCTCAGTAGCTGCTGAAGGAAGGGGGAAGTGGAACGACAGAGACAATGAGTCCTAATGCTAGACCCATACCCAATCCCTACCTACTTGCCTCAACTACCCTAGGCGGTAGAGGACAACTGGGTGGCAGTCCTCTCCTATAATACAGTTGGAACACAAAATGCAGACAAGACAAACAAACAGGTATGGATAATCAAGGGAGCCTAGGGTCAGAACCATTCGGGCAGAGAAGTACAGAATCAGAAAATAAAAATAGTTAAAGGTCAGAGAAGCTAATAGCAAGCAACCAAGAGAGGGTTAGAAAACTATATAAAGGGTAACAAGAACCCGCCCCAAGCTTGATTGGCAAGGAAGGATGCCAATCAACAGGCTACTAGTGTTAACTCCTTAGTAACCAGAGGAACTGATAGCACTGGCTGGACTAATACATAGCAACAAATACTCAGCTGTGCTAAAATAACAGGAGCAAAGGATCACAAATGGATACGCCAATGCATCACAGCATGCAACCGTAGGATGGCGCAGATGCCCAAATGGGAAAGATTTTACATTATACTTTAGAAAACCCTTTATATCCATTTATATAAATGGATACACTTTTTTTTTTAAAATTCTTTATTTATGAACATTTTCAATTAAAATAGCCATCCTCATATATTAAAGAACAAGCCACTCCATGAAGGGATGGTCATAGGACATTAGGGAGAGCAGTCTAAGGTCATCTCAACAGGGTAGCATGGGTACAGTCAAAACAAAGCAGAGGGGGGAAAGAGGAGAGAGAAGTAGATCAAGGAGAGAGAGAGACAGAAAGAAAGGAGCAGAGAGAGAGAGAGAAAAAGGGGAGGAGGAATAACCAGTGGGTTAAGGGTCGGGAAAAGGAATCTGCCGTGGGGGAGGGAGTACCACACGGAAGAGGTCAGCCCCCAAAATGCCCCTAGGTTGATAACATAATGGATTCATATTCAGTGGAATTTTGGTAGAGTATCCAATAATGCCATGTCTTTAGGAAAACTTGGTGATGGTCATGAATTTTGGATTTTCATATCCTCCATCAGTTATGTCTCTTCAATTTTTTGGAACCAGAGTTTGAGAGAAGGGGGGTTCAGGGTTAAAGCTGGCGCACAGACTTGGGCAACATTAATCAAGTGCCTCACAATGAAGACTTTGTAAGACTTCAGAGGAATGTCAGTCAGATGAAGCAGGAATCATCCTGGAGAGAAGGGATGGGTATAGTCAGTGAAAGAGGAGGTAATTCTCCAAACCTCACGCCAGAATCCAGATAGGATCAGGCAACTGCAGAATATGTGAACTGTATCCCCATATTTTGGGATAAATCCAGCACAAGGAAGGCCCCTGAGGGAATCCGTGCATGCAGCTTAGTGGGAACACTGTACCAACAAGATAGAATCTTAGACCCCACTTCTTTATGTCCACAAAATATGGCAGAGCTGTGGCTGAGGCGAAACAGCCTGGTTCTATAAGTGTCAGAGAAGGCAATGTCCAGGTCCATCTCCCCATGGCGGAGGTAAGATGGAAGGGGTCCAGGGAGGAGCTTCAGCATGACATAGATAAGGACATAGAACGTTCTGGATTGGACTAGAGCATGGAGACTCAAAGACCGTTTTTGCACTGGCATATGCAGATGAATTAGACAAGGATGTCAAGAAATAACATAGCTGATGCACTCTTCAGAAACCATGGGGACAAGGTTCCACAGTGTCACTTAATGCCATGTACCATTACAGATAAAATGAGAGGCTCTGCACCAACCTGAATGAGAGGCTCATCAGTTCTGGGAGCAAACAATGGATTATGAAGAAGTTGCTCTGGAGTCCTCCCCCAGTTCATCTGCTCTGGCGTCATTGTTCGGTACTGTACTGAAGCCACTGATTGGCCTCAGCGGAAGTCAGTTAATGGCTTTCACCCAATGCCTGAAGAGACCCGAGAGAGTAGAAGAATCGGGAGGCACAGGATGACACCAGAGCAACGGGGATAGGTGAGTATGCATTTTTTTTTTTTTTTTCACTGCCCCCAGTAGATTTAAACTTTTAAAGCAGATGAAGATGGGGGGACGGCATGACACTGGGGGTTGAGATGGAGGGACAAAACTGGCAGATGAAGATGGCATAACACTGGGGGCAGAGATGGAGGGACATGAAACTCTGGGCAGAGATGGGGGAACATGAAACTGGGGAACAGATGGGGGACATGAAACTGGGTGAAGAGATGGGGGGACATGAAACTGTGGTCAGATGAAGGGGGGGGTACGCCATGACACTGGGGGAAGAGATGGGGACATGAAACTGGGGGCAGAGATGGGGGGACATGAAACTGGGGGCAGAGATGGGGGGACATGAAACTGGGGGCAGAGATGGAGGGGGGACATGAAACGGGGCAGAAATGGAGGGGGGACATGAAACTGGGGGAGAGATGGAGGGGGGACATGAAATGGGGCAGATGAAGGGGGATATGAAACTGGTAGAGAAGTGGAGGGGGGGACATGAAACTGAGTTTAGATGAGGAGAGCATTTTATATACTGTAGTGGGGCCACTGGCAGAGCATTATAAAGAGTGTGGACCATTGGGGAACATTATTTATACTGTGGAATGGCAGTGGGGGGCATTGACTATGATCAATTAGGAGTCAAAATTATACTATGTGGGTTGCCACTGGGGAGAGAATTCTATAGGACATCTGGGAAAGGCATTATAAAGCATGGAGAACACTGGGGATAGTACTATAACATGTGAGGCCACTGGCAAGAGCATTATAAAGAGTGGTTGACGCAGGGAAGTGCATTATAGAGGCTGGGGGCCACTGAGGAGAGCATTATGTAAACTGGGGTCTACTGAGGAATTTATATTTACTGTGGGGGGCTGATGGGGAGAGCATTATATATATATATATATATATATATATATATATATATATATATTGTGGGGGGGGGGGTCGATGGGAAGAGCATTACATATATAATGTGTGGGGCAGATGTGGAGAACATTATATATACTGAGGGGGGTGTCACTGGGGAGAACATAAATATACTGTCAGGGACCACTGGGGAACTTTGACTTTCATGGTCCATATCTCCCCATCCACTACAGCTTTGAAGGTGAGACTACCATCATTTTATAGACAATCATCTTGGCTATATCATACATAAATTTGACTTGCAATTATTTAGCATATGAATAGTTATGCAGATTCTTGTTATGTAAATGAATTGTTACCGCTTTGCTGCTGGTAGTGCAAAAATCTTTTTCTTCTTGTATACTACAAATTACAACCTGTTCTCACATTCTCTAATATCTCAGTGTTTTATTAGGTTGCTTCCCACTGGTTCAAATCGAGGATCAGTCATGAAGAAGATTTACCAAGAAAAGAGAAACAGCATCATCCAGTTGATCAACAGGGGTCTCTGACCAAGAAAATTGCCAAATTGCATCATGTGAGTGCCATGACAGTTGCATTTAAAAGCCAAGAAGTGGATGTCTGGGCAAAATATTGGCATTGACAAACTGGTTTATCACAAGGTCAATCAGTTCTTGTGATAAATATAACCATGGAGGTGACTTGTATGATTTGTAATAGTGAGATCACAGACGTCCATGCAAGCACTATGCGATGCATGTTACATAAGTCTGGAATAGTGCCCGAAAAAAAGGGAAAAAAGCTTCCACTTTAATATCGTCATAAGAAGCGTTGTCTCGAGTTTTCAAAAAAGTATAAAAATGGACAGTAGAGGATTGGAAATGGATGATTTGGAGTGATGAGATGAAAGTCAACAGACTGGGCTCCGATGGGTGTAAATGGGTGTGCAAGAAACTGGAAAAGGGAGATTATGAATTGAGAAATTGAAGGAACTGTCAAGTTTGATGGAGAAAACCTGATGATATGGGGTTGTTTCACGGTCAAAGGCATTAGATGCTTGATCTGGATCGATGATGGGTTCAATACTGAGCTATATGTGAGTATCCTACAAGATGAGTTACTTCGTACACTTGAGCATTATGGATATGAAAATGGCGACATAGTGTTCCAGCAGGACATTTGTCAATATTAGAAATGTTTCAATGACAATGAAGTAGAGGTGCTGGATTGGCCCCTACAGTCCCCAGATCTCAACTCAATCGAACACTTGTGGGAAGAATTAGAGAAAAACCTCTGTTCATATTCCAGTGAGTCGACCAGTATGCATCAACATTGGGAACGTGTAGAAGAGACCTGGAATCAGATTACAGTTGGGACATCCTTGAATCTGATAGAGAGCATGCTCAGAAGGATTCAGGCAGTACTGAAAGACAAAGGTGGATTTACAAAATACTAACAAAATAATAAAATTTAAATTTATACTTTTTAGGAACAAAACAGTAACAAAGCTGTTACAGAACAAGAATTCACATAACTAATCATTTTCTAAATAGTTGCACTATAAAATGATGGTAGTCTCACGTACAAAGCTGTAGTGGATGGTGAGATATGGAGCCTGAAAGTCAAACGTTCTAAACATTGTTACTAGAGATGAGCGAGTACTGTTCAGATCAGCTGATCCGAACAGCACGCTCACATAGAAATGAATGGACGTAGCCGGCACGCGGGGGGTTAAGCGGCTGGCCACCGTCAAAGCGGAAGTACCAGGTGCATCCATTCATTTCTATGGAGCGTGCTGTTCGGATCGGGGCAGTATTATAGTTGATTTATCCACAGAAATAAAATGCAGTATTATAGTTAATGCTTGTGTATGTAAGATATTCAGCTTCTTTCCTACTTTCAAAACATATTTTTAAGGAATTGCAAGTCACAGTTTCTACCACCAGAGGGCGATCTGTGCATGTACCTGTGCTGTCAGGGAAGTTTCTGCCTCCTTGTTATAGCAAGTCATTTAATATTTTATGTGTGTGCACTCTTCTGGCTGTGTACATTTGTGCAGGGTGCAGTGCTTTTACCGTAATCTTACATTTGCATGGAGCTGTTTTATCTTCTTTGACATCTTTACTGATTAACTGCAGGATTTACCTCACAAACCCTAAAACACAGCGATGACACGGTGGATAAACACAATGTGATGGAGGTCACATAGTCTGGTAAACAGATTAGTAAAGTACTTTGTGTTGATGAAGGACATTGGACATCTGTTGCTGTTCTGCAAGGCTCTCTCCCCAAATGTACATTTGTGAATAAGAGCTGATACTGTACAACTTCCAGTTGCTTTATTCTGATATGTGTGTAGATATCAGGCGCACTTGAGGAATGTCTTGTAAAAGCCGCACTTATTTAGGGGTTGTTCACATCATGTTTTCGTAATCAGGTTAATAGATCTGTTTTTATGAATACAAAAAACTGCTGCTAAAAACGGATAAAAACTGATGACTATGCATTGAAATCGAGTCAACCTTAAATAAAAATCTGTTTTTATTTAACATTGACTTTATGCAATCAGATTTTCATCAGTTTCCTTCTGTTTTCATCCATTTTTATTTTTTCTTATCTGGAAGGCCCCATGCACACGACTGTTTTTTTTTTTTTTCCAATGCGGGGCCAAGTTTGCAGTGGAAAGTAGTAGGATGACATCTGAGGGTCACCTGAGTGCATTCCATTATGTACGTACTTACTTCTATAGGGGCATCTGATGTGTTTAGTTCTAATGATATGGAGTAGGATAGGACCTGCTGTATGTTCATCAGAATAGAACAGACCACCAGACTCCCCCTTAAAGGAGCATATTTCTGCACACTCGGTCAAAACGTGATGTGAACGGCTCTTTACGTATTAGGAAATGTTTATTTAAACAGGACCTTTCATGTCCTCAGGCACATGCGGTTTTATATACCACTAAAAAGCTGAATTTCGATAGCTCTTCAGTGGCAGAAGGGCATTTATGACAGTCCATAGCGCTATGCTGTCAGAGGGGGCGTTTCTTACTGCCCAGCGATGATGCTGAGCATTGAGGAATGCCCCCCCCCCCCCCCCCCCCCCGACAGTACTTGTCCATAGATTAGCACTGGGGGAACGTGCCTTACCGCTCAGCATCATCAATATCTCTTCCCCCGGGGCACATAATGGGAAAGCCGACTGCACTGAATTCAGCACACTGTCGGCTTTCTAGCGATATATAAAACCACATGTGCCCGAGGATATGAAAGGTCCTCTTTAACAAGTTGTCTAATATATCTGATAAACAATCATCATGACATGTCCCAAAAAACAAAATCTGGACTAAAGACTCAAACATTTTAGCTGCACTGGCACATTGCAACAAACTATCAGGACAAGAAATAGATTATACCTGATAGGAAAAGTTTTAGATCAAGATAAGGTGTCTGCACACAGGTCTATTCACTAACAGGTAGTGAAGGGCTTGAAAATGCAAAGAATTGACATTTGTCTATCTATGATTAAGCCCTATATGCCCTATAAGCCCTATATGCAGGAACCCTTTACTGTTGAACTCTTGAGATATGCAGGACCTGTAGAACCTGTAAATTCTGGTAAAATATAGTGGGACTGACAGCACAAAGATTTCCCTTTTAACTCTTTGAGGGCCAGGTTTGGTGGCATCTTCTGTTTCCCTGCAGATATGCACCATATGGTCACGTACATGATTTTCCTGCAACAACAAAGGCTCCATTAAAGGGACATTTTTTCCCTTCTTTCTACAAAGCTCTCAGCCTCTCGCTTGCACTCACCATCAATTTGGACAATATCAGACGGGTTTTTGAAATTGTTGAGGGATTTGATTGCATGCTTTACTCCGAAAAGGTGCATTAATGTTGCTAGGCAACAGAACGGTAACAAGTGTATAAATGCAGTGTGATGGAGATGGCGGGCAAATCCTTCCACGTCTAGAGTGTTGTAAGGTATTAAAGAGACCGTACCCTACAGGCCATCTTCTTTCCTCTTTACTGAGCAGGTGAATGTACAATCTATTGTTCTCTGATATCTGTTACTTTATTCTGAAAAGAGCCTGGCTAGGATAGAACACAACTCCATATATAACCCTGTTATATAATTGTTCATTATAAGATTAGTGGCCCTTTAATTCTGCACATGTACCTGTTATACAGAGAAATTCATTGAGTCACTGGATAAATCATTAAGATGATAAGATATATGGACGATTTAAGAAAAGTTACATACAAGTCAATTCTAACTTGTTAGACATTTTTGTGAATCCTAAATCGTGTGCCTATTATTTCTTATATGTGCAGGCAGTTGTTATAGTGGAGATCAGTAATGGGTGACAAAGAGCACAGAAGGAAACACCTCCGCGGGAGAAGAAGTGTGACATATACTCTGTCCTGAGGAAGGATGAAAGAAATAGTCTAATGAATAACTGATTATAGTAAACCCTATTTTATAAAATGTCTTTATCACATGACTCAGAGCCAATTCGTGCACCAGCTGATCATTTCACTAGTGACTAGAGATGCCCTTTAAAGTTTAGCTTTATCGTACATATCGCAGTGTTTGTTGTCAGAGCAAGTAGTATTTTGCTGTTACTGCCAGTCAGGATTATATCCCGGGCATATCACCGCTAATCAGAGCGCTGCGCGCATCAATGTTACAATTACTGCGCCAAGGCAGATAATTAACTGCTAACATATTTACATCAGAAATCACTTGTCTCCTCAGAGCTGCAGATGATTGTGCGATCCCAAGAGGTGGCTACTGGAGAATGATGCCTAGAATATCCATAAAAATAGCTATAGCGTGTCAAATATATGCAGAATGGCACTTGTTAGATCATACATTAAGCATTTTAAATAGTAAACTCCTCATTCATTGGTACCATACCCCCACCCTGCTTCATACCCTCAACCCTGAAGATGTCTAACTAGCCCTGATAACCTAGTTCACATTTTTGGGGACTGTCCCCTAGTTTGTCCTTTCTAGCTGGAAGTCAAGGCTCTTACTGATGCCCTTTTTATTCAGGGTGTCCCATTGAACCCCTTCATCCATTTGGCAATTTATCTCCCAGAGACATGGGCAAGAAGACTTCTAGACTGTTTTCGTACCTCTGTATGGCCGCTAAAACTCTTATTGCTCTTCACTGGGACAATGTTCTTCCTCCTACTGCAACTGCACTGGTGGCCGGCATGAAGGATGTCCACAGTTTGGAGTACTTGACTGCCACCCTGAATAACACTGTAGAGACATTGCAGGCCGACTGGTCTCACTGGGATACCTACAATATAATGAGAGGTGTCTAATGCCTATCCTTCCCTTCTTCCCCTGATTTGTATTCCCACTTTTTTTGTGGTGGCGCTAATGATGCTGTGACTTATACGTTAGGTGCATCCTCCCCGTGTCCTTGCACCTAGGCAAAAATTTATGCCAGTTCCTTAGTTTATGCCAATTTTGTGGCATAAATGATGACAAATGAGGCACAAGAACTTGCCCTCAGCCCTCACCCATTTTCAGAGAAGCAGCGAAGCCGGCACAAAAACGTGACTACTTAATCAGTCAATTTGCTAAACCAGAAAAAAATTATTGTGTTACAATAATAATGAACTCTTTGTGCCCCTGTGCTCTGGTTATACGTCCACTACCGTATTTATAAGGGTTAATATTACTTTTACATGGTTCCTTCACTTCCATTATAACTTTGTTGTGGCATTATAGAAGGTCTTGGTACTGCCTGACAAAATTGTGTCTGACTATCAGATATGTGTACAACACAGGTTATAGAATGTTCTATATGTTAACAAGGGGGTGCCCTCACATAGTGTGATGGCCACCTTTTCCCCCTACACACAGTACAAAGTGTGCCAGTATGCCATATACATCAGCACAGTATTATGTCCCCATTTTCTTCTTGACGTGTGCCAGTCGCCTATGCCTGTACAATAGAGCTGGAGGCATGTGCAGTGCTGGCATGTGGCAGATGTCAAGAAGAGGAGGTGCCGGAAGCCCAGAAGAAATGAAGTCCTGTGACTGGTATATACTTGTAAATCTCTATATGTGAGACGGTGAAAGGCAAAGTCCTGGAGTCCTGCTATATCAGCCCCAGGTTCCTGACTTTTGTGTTGTCCAGTGCGGGACTGGATTAGGTTTCAGCCCCAGGTGTGGGTCATAGGCTTGTTACTGGGCCATAAATGGTTGCAGAGCCTGCACTTCAGGGAAGATACTGGGAGAAGAGGAAGTGGCTGGGTCTTTCCTGTAACGCTGAGTCCCTTGAGACCAATTTGTGCTTGTGTTTTTCATGTGTGGTTGATAGTAAGCCATACATATAATCGGTTATTACTTTTGTTTAATTAGTCTCTCGGATGAGCAGGATGGGATCTTTTCAGACCCCAGAGTATAATAATCGGAGACCGAGAGGGAATACCAACATAAAAAACACTGATACGCTCCTATCCCTGGCTCCGATGCACTTCTCGGTGGTGTTGGTCATCTTCAATGACATCTGGGACATCACATGACCCGGACCACAGGCCCCAGTCATGTGACATCAGGGACGTCACAGAAGTAGGCCTGAAGCCTGTCTGGAACCAAATAAGAGATAAGTAACAATGTTTTTTATGTTCCCTTACCTCTCCTGGGCCTCTGATCATTATACTCGGGGGTCTGTAAGGATCAGTATTGCCGATCATTATACTGCCAGGATCAGTAAGTAAATAGGGCCTGTTATGGGCTGGAATGGCTTATTAAGAAAAATAGCCACAGCGTTAGTGGCTGTCGCTGGGCCCCTAATGTCCCGGGCCCTGTGGCAGCTGCTACTGCTGCTACCCTGGTATTTACACCCCTGGTTTAGGTGCTGAGATCAATTAAAGGGGAAGATTTACTCAACTAAGCTCTGTGCTCTTTGAGATATGTTTGGCTCTACTTAGCTTTCTTCAGGGGCCAAAGTTGAGTTATATACTGTCTCATATATTTTCCATGAGTCTATACACCTCTCACCCTCCAAACACAGCTGAAGGGGCACAGTGCTCAGTTGACTTTTTTTTAATGTAGATTGTGAGCCCCATATAGGGATCACAATATATATTTTTTTTTCCTATCAGTATGTCTTTGTAGAATGGGAGGAAATCCACGCAAACACAGGGAGAACATACAAACTCCTTGCAGATGTCGTTCCTGGTGGAATTTGAACCCAGGACTCCAGCACTGCAAGGCTGCAGTACTAACCACTGATCCACCTTCCTGCCCCCTCAGCTAACTACTTCTGTCCATGGAAGAAGTTTTCTGAAATTGTATGCACACTTACACAGCCGTTAACAAAAAATAGGAATTAAATGTTTTCTCTCTTGCTTAAAAATTCCATCAGGCTCAGCTAAATATGGACTTAACACATTATCTCTGGTTTATCACATTCATCATGAGTAATGTGTTACATCGCTCGTCTGTGTTCCCATCATATACAGCACAAATATATAATTATGAATTATATTTATCACAGGCTCATGACAAGCCCAACTATTTTGGAAATGAAACCACTTTACACGTCTTGCACCTCATTATGATCATGGAACATGCATATAAAGTGTGGTTTAACCTCCAAGGAATCAACCTGATAGGTGAAGAAAGAGCATGCGTCGGACATAGGGATCTGTGCATATAGGAACTTAAAAATACTTTTTATTGTTCTACTGCCACAAAATTAATTTTTTGAGTTATGTCTTGCCAAATTGTCTAAGGGAGCGTTCACCCTACCGCCGCTATCCGCCCCAGGGTTTCCGTCCTAAACCTTGGGGAAACTGGACAGGGGACAGCTTGCTGGCGGTCAGCTTTAAAACACATTAATTTGAATGGGTTTTTAAAGGTAACCACTGGTGTCCGTGTGCGACTTCTCCACCTGGAAACAAGGAGACAAAGGAGCCAAAATGTGTTAATAAACTATATTACAATATGTATTAATGTTAAAAAACACAAGTGCTAAAATATTTTTAAAAAGTTGTTTGAAGTTCTAGTTACACTTTAACTGCACTTTTATCCAATTTTCTTCTTAGATGTTTGAATGGGTCCAAGGGTCCAGCAGATTTTGGGGTACTGAGTATTAACTCATGTACAGAATGTATTGCTAACCATATAGACATCCATCCAGGAGGAGTCTACTGAAGCTGGAAATCACCAAACTGTTCCCTATAGAATAACTATATCTATTTAGGATGGTCTTACACTGCCATAATGTAAGTCTGCAATATTCAACGTGGCCTCTTACACCACCGGGTATTTTATCCGTGGTTCGGCCTGGCCACAACCGTGGTCTGCAATTTATAGGACATGTCCATAATGGCCGTGAATTGTGGCACTGCACGGACTCGCCCATAGAACTCTATGGGCGAGTGCGGCAGGACACGAACATCTGCGGAGTCTATGTTGCCGATCAGCAACTAGTGTTGCTCATCAGCAACTTGCGGACCGTACATTCAATACGGTCGTATAAGACCAACCTTAGTGGGGAAAGTTATTCTTCTATTACCAGTTTTTACTTGTTGTCCTTCATTTATCAATTTTATTTTGTCAACTTTATGGAATGTGGAAATCTATAGATGACATACACACATGTTTTAGTAGATATTCTACCCCAGCATTCCTTAAAATTAGAACTCCATTTTTCAATGAATGGTCTTGACTCCTCACCCAATATAATGCGGAAAGGAAGTCAGATGATTCAATCATATTAAAATTTTTTTAACAGCGTCCAAAATCATACAATAGACTCCAGAGATCTCGTCATCCACGGCTTCCGAGGCCTTGACAACCTGACGCAAAGTGGATTTACAAAGCAAGCAATGACATCAAGACTGATGATTAATATTGAAGGAAACATAAAAGTTATAGAAAAAATAATTCATTAAAAAATGCTGCCTGTTCTTTAGCTATGTCTCTCATTATCTTCTAGTCAAGATTCTATCAAGAAGAAAAATATGTGACATTCAGAATCGGTTAATGAAGTTCAGATTACTCTTCTCAGACACAGCTCTAATTTTCTTTGTTAAATATTGACCTTTACAAGTTTAGCAATGTATTAAAGGGAAAGCTGATGTAGGATAAAGAATTATTTTGTCAATGTTGATAAGAAGGTCTCTAATATATACAATCTACTTAAAGAGGACCTTTCACCATTTTGCACACAGGCAGGTCTATATACTGCCAGAAAGCTGACAGTGCACTGAGTTCAGCGCACTGTCGTCTTTCCCAATGTGTGCCCGGTGTGAAGAGCTTACGGCCCGGTACCGTAGCTCTTCTATGGTCAGAAGGGCGTTTCTGACAGTTAGCCAGAGACGTCCTTCTTCACAGCACAGCCAATCGCGCTGTGCTGTGAGAGCCGGGAGGAACGCCCCCTCCCTCCCTGATAATGCTCGTCTATGGACGAGTACTACGAGCAGATGGAGGGGGCGTATATAGAACTGCCTGTGTGCAAAATGGTGAAAGGTCCTCTTTAAAGGCTGCCTGCGTTTTCATGAAAAGTTGAAGTATCTTGAGGTCTTTCTAGGCAGTCTGTCCTATTACTGTGGTGTGGTGTTCAATCAGTTCTGCTGTTAATATCCCCATTATGGCTGCAGCACATTTTACAATTGTTTCTGAGGCTGTGTGCATGTACAATAAGGAGCAGTCTATTCCCTCCCCTGTTCATTACTACTACTACTGGTTTATTTATATGTAAACGTTAGGAACCATTTAAGGCTAAGGCCAAACATAGGAAAATGCAGCTAAAAAGTGCTGCAAAAACACAATATAACACAGTGAAAATACAGTGCAAAAATGCTTTCCACTGTGTTTTGAATTATAGCAACCCTGTGGAAACAGTCCATCAGAAAAAGTGACGACCTGAGAAATCAATTGGTCTGTTTGTAATGGCTGTCAAAATGGACTGTCATCCAAGCTTATACATCAGTTTTTCACAGCCAAAACTCTAGAGTGATATATTTAGCCATTGTTAATACATTGTAGGAAATGATTGGTACTGGATTTGCACTTCTAACACAATCCAGCTCACACAAGATTGTCTAGACTGGATACAATTGTAGCAAATCCTGAATAGTATAAAAGCAGGAGTGTAATTTGATGTTATTATGTGTCATTTCATTATGTGTCGTTTTAGAATAGTGGTATATTTGATATGGCAGAGGGACCTTTGGCATCCTCTCAGGTTCCAGGGCCCAAAATACAATAATTATGTTTTCTTCATAGAAGAACCCAAACGGCAGAGACCCATGAGCAGATGTGAACCTAGCCCAAGATGCAACTATATTCTGCGGAGGCACTAGGAGGGTTTTATAGCATAATGGCACTTATGGTCATCACAGAGTATAATGCCATTTAGTGCCCTCACAGTTTATGTTGCCCCACACAGAGTATAAAGCTACCTTATTGCCCCCACTGGATAACACTTGGACAGTAGTTATCAGATTATTCTAATAGTTAATGGGTAATATCTAGAGATGAGCGAACAGTAAAATATTCCATATTCGTTTCGAATAGCCCCTCAATATTTGACTATTCGAACGAATATCGAACCCCATTATAGTCTATGGGGAAAAAATGCTGGTTTCAGGGGATCCCACTCTTAGACTCAGGAGAGTCACGAAGTCCACTATGACACCCCAGGAAATTATGCCAACACCCTGGAATGCAACTGGGACAGCAAGGGAAGCATGCCTAGGGGCATTTAACATTCCCAAGTCACTGTATTATGTCGGGATCCCTGTCAGCTTGTGATATGCGGGAGCTGACTTTTTCCCATAGGAATACATTGACCAGCGTTGATTGGCCAAATGCCATACAGAGTACAGCATTCGGCCAATCAACGCTGGTTCTGCCGGAGGCTCGTCTGTGAGGAGGCGGAGTCTAAGGAGTCCACCTCCTCTGGCAAAACCAGCGTTGATTGGCCGAATGCTGTACTCTGTATGGCATTCGGCCAATCAGCGCTAGTCAATGCATTCCTATGCTGAGAGGTAGCAGTGCTGGCCGTGCGCTCAGCTCGACTACTCCGGAGATGCAGCCGAGCTGAGCGCATGGCCAGCACTGAGTACAGCTCTGATGCAGCAGAGCTGAGTGTGCAGCAGGGTTCAACACATCTCTGATGCAGCAGAGCTGAGTGTGCAGCAGGGTTCAGCGGTTCTCCGGTGTAGGAGCGGTTCTCCGGAGTAGCCGAGCTGAGCGCACGGCCAGCTCTGCTTCATCTCCAGTGTAGTCGAGCTGAGCGCACAGCCAGCACTGTTACATCTCGGCATAGGAATGCATTGACCAGCGTTGATTGGCCGAATGCCTTACAGAGTACAGCATTCGACCAATCAACGCTGGTTCTACCGGAGGAGGCGGAGTCTAAGATCGGTCCACAGCAGTCTCCATTCTGGTCCGATCTTAGAATCTGCCTCCTCACAGACGAGCCTCCGGCAGAACCAGCGTTGATTGGCCAAATGCTGTACTCTGTATGGCATTCGGCCAATCAATGCTGGTCAATGCATTCCTATGGGAAAAAGTCAGCTCGCGCATATCGAAAGCTGACAGGGAACCCGACCAGATAGAGCCCCAAAGAGCTGAGTGATTAACATTCCCACCTAAATAAAGGTAATCCCTAGCTAACCCTGCCTGTACATCTATCCCTGTCTCACAGTCACATAGTTCACAGTCTCAAATTAACCGAATGTTAAATCCACCATTCATATAAATTGGAGGTCACCTGATTTAGCCAATTACTTTTTACGATTTTTTTTTCAATGCCTCCGTTGTCATAGTTCCTGTCCCACCTCCCCTGCGCAGTTATTAGTGCAAAAAAAGCTCCAGGGAAGGTGGGAGGGGATACAAATTTTTAGTGCGTTTGCCTCCTGGTATTCAATTGGAATCGAATACCTCGAATGGCCTGATATTCGATCGAATATCTATTCAATCGAACAGTGTTCGCTCATCTCTAGTAATATCATTACACCCACTATCCTCCACAGGCCCGCCTGTTCTACTCCAGCCTGCCAGTGCTTATTACTAGAGATGAGCGAACAGTGTTCTATCGAACTCATGTTCGATCGGATATTAGGCTGTTCGGCATGTTCGAATCGAATCGAACACCGCGTGGTAAAGTGCGCCATTACTCGATTCCCCTCCCACCTTCCCTGGCGCCTTTTTTGCTCCAATAACAGCGCAGGGTAGGTGGGACAGGAACTACGACACCGGTGACGTTGAAAAAAGTAGGCAAAACCCATTGGCTGCCGAAAACATGTGACCTCTAATTTAAAAGAACAGCGCCGCCCAGGTTCGCGTCATTCTGAGCTTGCAATTCACCGAGGACGGAGGTTTCCGTCCAGCTAGCTAGGGCTTAGATTCTGGGTAGGCAGGGACAGGCTAGGATAGGAAGGAGAAGACAACCACAACAGCTCTTGTAAGAGCTAAATTCCAGGGAGAAGCTTGTCAGTGTAACGTGGCACTGACGGGCTCAATCGCCGCAACCCAGCTTTCCCAGGATCCTGAATGGAATACACTGTCAGTGTATTCCCGTATACCCGATATATACCCCCGATACCCGTTCCAACGGTGTGCCCCCCCACCTTCACCCCAGAAATACCCTGCAAGTCCCCTAGCAATAGAATTGGGGCTATATACACCCACTATTTTTGCTACTGCCATATAGTGCCATTGTCTCACTGGGAATTCAAAGAATATATTGGGCTTACATATAACTTCAATTCCAGGGAGAAGCTTGTCAGTGTAACGTGGCACTGACGGGCTCAATCGCCGCAACCCAGCTTTCCCAGGATCCTGAATGGAACACACTGACAGTGTATTCCCGTATACCCCATATATACACCCCAAATCACCGTTCCAACGGTGTGCCCCCCCACCTTCACCTCAGAAATACCCTGCAAGTCCCCTAGCAATAGAATTGGGGCTATATACACCCACAATTTTTGCTACTGGTATATAGTGCCATTGTCTGACTGGGAATTCAAAGAATATATTGGGGTTACGTGCACCCACAATTTTTACTACTGGTATACAGTGCCATTGTCTGACTGGGAATTCAAAGAATATATTGGGGTTACGTGCACCCACAATTTTTACTACTGGTATACAGTGCCATTGTCTGACTGGGAATTCAAAGAATATATTGGGGTTATAAATACCCTCATTTCTTGCTACTGGTATATAGTGCCATTGTCTGACTGGGAATTCAAAGAATATATTGGGGTTACGTGCACCCACAATTTTTACTACTGGTATACAGTGCCAGTTTCTGACTGGGAATTCAAAGAATATATTGGGGTTACAAATACCCTCATTTCTTGCTACTGCCATATAGTGCCAGTTTCTGACTGGTAATTCAAAGAATATATTGGGGTTACGTGCACCCACAATTTTTACTACTGGTATACAGTGCCAGTTTCTGACTGGGAATTCAAAGAATATATTGGGGTTACAAATACCCTCATTTCTTGCTACTGCCATATAGTGCCAGTTTCTGACTGGTAATTCAAAGAATATATTGGGGTTACGTGCACCCACAATTTTTACTACTGGTATACAGTGCCATTGTCTGACTGGGAATTCAAAGAATATATTGGGGTTATAAATACCCTCATTTCTTGCTACTGCCATATAGTGCCAGTTTCTGACTGGGAATTCAAAGAATATATTGGGGTTACGTGCACCCACAATTTTTACTACTGGTATACAGTGCCATTGTCTGACTGGGAATTCAAAGAATATATTGGGGTTATAAATACCCTCATTTCTTGCTACTGGTATATAGTGCCATTGTCTGACTGGGAATTCAAAGAATATATTGGGGTTACGTGCACCCACAATTTTTACTACTGGTATACAGTGCCAGTTTCTGACTGGGAATTCAAAGAATATATTGGGGTTACGTGCACCCACAATTTTTACTACTGGTATATAGTGCCATTGTCTGACTGGGAATTCAAAGAATATATTGGGGTTACGTGCACCCACAATTTTTACTACTGGTATACAGTGCCAGTTTCTGACTGGGAATTCAAAGAATATATTGGGGTTACAAATACCCTCATTTCTTGCTACTGCCATATAGTGCCAGTTTCTGACTGGTAATTCAAAGAATATATTGGGGTTACGTGCACCCACAATTTGTACT
This sequence comes from Leptodactylus fuscus, assembly GCF_031893055.1. NCBI lineage: Eukaryota > Metazoa > Chordata > Amphibia > Anura > Leptodactylidae > Leptodactylus > Leptodactylus fuscus. The sequence goes on from NC_134271.1 coordinate 73,190,250, forward strand.
ACTGGTATACAGTGCCATTGTCTGACTGGGAATTCAAAGAATATATTGGGGTTACAAATACCCTCATTTCTTGCTACTGCCATATAGTGCCAGTTTCTGACTGGTAATTCAAAGAATATATTGGGGTTACGTGCACCCACAATTTTTACTACTGGTATACAGTGCCATTGTCTGACTGGGAATTCAAAGAATATATTGGGGTTATAAATACCCTCATTTCTTGCTACTGCCATATAGTGCCAGTTTCTGACTGGTAATTCAAAGAATATATTGGGGTTACGTGCACCCACAATTTTTACTACTGGTATACAGTGCCATTGTCTGACTGGGAATTCAAAGAATATATTGGGGTTACGTGCACCCACAATTTTTACTACTGGTATACAGTGCCAGTTTCTGACTGGGAATTCAAAGAATATATTGGGGTTACAAATACCCTCATTTCTTGCTACTGCCATATAGTGCCAGTTTCTGACTGGTAATTCAAAGAATATATTGGGGTTACGTGCACCCACAATTTTTACTACTGGTATACAGTGCCATTGTCTGACTGGGAATTCAAAGAATATATTGGGGTTATAAATACCCTCATTTCTTGCTACTGCCATATAGTGCCAGTGTCTGACTGGTAATTCAAAGAATATATTGGGGTTACGTGCACCCACAATTTTTACTACTGGTATACAGTGCCATTGTCTGACTGGGAATTCAAAGAATATATTGGGGTTATAAATACCCTCATTTCTTGCTACTGGTATATAGTGCCATTGTCTGACTGGGAATTCAAAGAATATATTGGGGTTACGTGCACCCACAATTTTTACTACTGGTATACAGTGCCAGTTTCTGACTGGGAATTCAAAGAATATATTGGGGTTACAAATACCCTCATTTCTTGCTACTGCCATATAGTGCCAGTTTCTGACTGGTAATTCAAAGAATATATTGGGGTTACGTGCACCCACAATTTTTACTACTGGTATACAGTGCCATTGTCTGACTGGGAATTCAAAGAATATATTGGGGTTATAAATACCCTCATTTCTTGCTACTGCCATATAGGTGCCAGTTTCTGACTGGGAATTCAAAGAATATATTGGGGTTACGTGCACCCACAATTTTTACTACTGGTATACAGTGCCATTGTCTGACTGGGAATTCAAAGAATATATTGGGGTTATAAATACCCTCATTTCTTGCTACTGGTATATAGTGCCATTGTCTGACTGGGAATTCAAAGAATATATTGGGGTTACGTGCACCCACAATTTTTACTACTGGTATACAGTGCCATTGTCTGACTGGGAATTCAAAGAATATATTGGGGTTACGTGCACCCACAATTTTTACTACTGGTATACAGTGCCAGTTTCTGACTGGGAATTCAAAGAATATATTGGGGTTATAAATACCCTCATTTCTTGCTACTGCCATATAGTGCCAGTTTCTGACTGGTAATTCAAAGAATATATTGGGGTTACATGCACCCACAATTTTTACTACTGGTATATAGTGCCATTGTCTGACTGGGAATTCAAAGAATATATTGGGGTTACGTGCACCCACAATTTTTGCTACTGGTATATAGTGCCAATTTCTAACTGGGAATTCAAAATGCGCAAGGCTCCCGGAAAGGGACGTGGACGAGGCCGTGGGCGAGGTCGGGAGAATGGTTCTGGGGAGCAAGGTAGCAGTGAAGCCACAGGGCGTCCCGTGCCTACTCCTGTGGGGCAGCAAGCATTGCGCCACTCCACAGTGCCAGGGTTGCTTGCCACATTAACTAAACTGCAGGGTACAAACCTTAGTAGGCCCGAAAACCAGGAACAGGTCTTGCAATGGCTGTCAGAGAACGCTTACAGCACATTGTCCAGCAGCCAGTCAGACTCTGCCTCCTCTCCTCCTATTACCCAACAGTCTTGTCCTCCTTCCTCCCAAAATTCCCAAGCTTCACAGAACAATAACCCCAAATGTCCCTGCTCCCCAGAGCTGTTCTCCGCTCCTTTCATTGTCCCTCAACCTGCCTCTCCACGTCACGATTCCACGAACCTAACAGAGGAGCATCTGTGTCCAGATGCTCAAACACTAGAGTCTCCTCCATCTCCGTTCGATTTGGTGGTGGATGACCAGCAACCCACCCTCATCGACGATGATGTGACGCAGTTGCCGTCAGGGCATCCAGTTGACCGGCGCATTGTGCGGGAGGAGGAGATGAGACAGGAGTTGGAAGAGGAAGTGGTGGATGATGAGGACACTGACCCGACCTGGACAGGGGGGATGTCAAGCGGGGAAAGTAGTGTGGATGTTGAGGCAAGTGCAGCACCAAAAAGGGTAGCTAGAGGCAGAGGCAGAGGTCAGCAGCTTAGGCGAAGTCAGGCCACACCCGGAATCTCCCAAGATGTTCCAGTTCGTACCCAGCCCCGAAAAACTCCCACCTCGAGGGCACGTTTCTCGAAGGTGTGGAGTTTTTTCAAGGAATGCGCCGAGGACAGATATAGTGTTGTCTGCACAATTTGCCTCTCGAAATTGATTAGGGGCTCTGAGAAGAGCAACCTGTCCACCACTTCAATGCGCCGTCATTTGGAATCCAAGCACTGGAATCAGTGGCAGGCAGCAACGGCAGGACAAAGGCCGCCTGCCGTTCACGCCACTGCCACTGCCTCTGCCACTGCCTCTGCCTCTGCCACTGCCACTGCTGACTGTGCTGGCGATGCACTCCAGAGGACGAGCCAGGACACCACTTCATCTGCCTCCGCCACTTTGTTGACTTCTCCCTCATCCTCCCCTGTTCCTGTCTTATCTCCTTCTCCTGCACCATCAAAGGCACCATCAGGCGCTTCTTTACAACAACCCACCATCTCTCAGACATTGGAGCGGCGGCAGAAATACACTGCTAACCACCCACACGCGCAAGCCTTGAACGCCAACATCGCTAAACTGCTGGCCCAGGAGATGTTGGCGTTCCGGCTTGTTGAAACTCCCGCCTTCCTGGACCTGATGGCAACTGCGGCACCTCGCTATGCCGTCCCTAGCCGTCACTACTTCTCCCGGTGTGCCGTCCCCGCCTTGCACCAGCACGTGTCACTCAACATCAGGCGGGCCCTTAGTTCCGCGCTTTGCACAAAGGTCCACTTGACCACCGACGCGTGGACAAGTGCATGCGGACAGGGACGCTACATTTCACTGACGGCACACTGGGTGAATGTAGTTGAGGCTGGGACTGCTTCCCAAACTGGCCCGGTGTACCTCGTCTCCCCGCCTAACATTCCTGGCAGGAACACGAGAAGAACACCCCCCTCCTCCTCCTCCTCTACCGCCTCCTCCTCCGCCACCGCCTCCTCCTCCGCCACCGCCTCCTCCTCCGCTGTTAGATTGACCCCAGCTACGAGTTGGAAACGTTGCAGCACTGGCGTTGGTAGACGTCAGTAGGCTGTGCTGAAGCTGATCAGCTTGGGGGACAGACAGCACACTGCCTCCGAGGTGAGGGATGCCCTCCTCGATGAGACGGCAATATGGTTTGAGCCGCTGCACCTGGGCCCAGGCATGGTCGTTTGTGATAACGGCCGGAACCTGGTAGCAGCTCTGGAGCTTGCCGGACTCCAACATGTTCCATGCCTGGCCCACGTCTTCAACCTAGTGGTGCAACGTTTCCTAAAGAGCTACCCCAATGTTCCAGAGCTACTGGTGAAAGTGCGGCGCATGTGCGCCCACTTTCGCAAGTCGACAGTAGCCGCTGCTAGCTTAAAATCTCTCCAGCAACGCCTGCATGTGCCACAACACCGGCTTTTGTGCGACGTCCCCACACGCTGGAACTCAACGTTTCAGATGTTGAATAGAGTGGTTGAGCAGCAGAGACCTTTGATGGAATACCAGCTACAAAACCCTAGGGTGCCACTAAGTCAGCTGCCTCAGTTTCACATCCATGAGTGGCCATGGATGAGAGACCTTTGTGACATCCTACGGGTCTTTGAGGAGTCCACAAGGAGGGTGAGCTCTGAGGATGCGATGGTGAGCCTTACAATCCCGCTCTTGTGTGTTCTGAGAGAATCCCTGATTGACATCAGGGATAACTCAGATCACACAGAGGAGTTAGGGATAGCATCCGAATCGTCACAGCTGGAGAGTAGGTCCACACATCTGTCCGCTTCACTGCGTTTAATGGAGGAGGAGGAGGAGGAGGAGGAGGAAGAAGAGTTGTCCGATGATGTGATGGTGATACAGGAGGCTTCCGGGCAACTTCGAATCGTCCCATTGTTGCAGCGCGGATGGGTAGACATGGAGGATGAGGAGGAAATGGAGATTGAACTTTCCGGTGGGGCCAGAGGAGTCATGCCAACTAACACTGTGGCAGACATGGCTGAGTTCATGTTGGGGTGCTTTACAACCGACAAGCGTATTGTCAAAATCATGGAGGACAACCAGTACTGGATCTTTGCTATCCTTGACCCCCGGTATAAAAACAACATCTCGTCTTTTATTCCGGTAGAGGGGAGGGCCAATCGCATCAATGCTTGCCACAGGCAATTGGTGCAGAATATGATGGAGATGTTTCCAGCATGTGACGTTGGCGGCAGGGAGGGCAGTTCCTCCAGTAGGCAACCAAGTTCTCACCGGTCCACACAAACGAGGGGCACACTGTCTAAGGTCTGGGACACCTTGATGGCACCCCCTCGCCAAAGTGCCGCCACGGAGGGTCCTAGTGTCACCAGGCGTGAGAAGTATAGGCGCATGTTGCGGGAATACCTTTCCGACCACAGCCCTGTCCTCTCCGACCCCTCTGCGCCCTACACGTATTGGGTGTCGAAGTTGGACCTGTGGCTTGAACTTGCCCTATATGCCTTGGAGGTGCTGTCCTGTCCTGCCGCCAGCGTCCTATCTGAGAGGGTGTTCAGTGCAGCCGGTGGCATCATCACTGACAAGCGCACCCGTCTGTCAGCTGAGAGTGCCGACCGGCTCACTTTGATAAAAATGAACCACCACTGGATAGAGCCTTCATTTTTGGGCCCACCTGTGTAAAGCACCCCAACATGAAACTCCATGTCTGTACTCAACCTCTCCAATTCCTCCGCATCCTCATACTCATCCACCATAAGCGTTGCACAATTCTGCTAATACTAGGCTCCCTCCACCCTGATTTCCCCCAACTCTGCTGGTTAGAGGCTCCCTCCACCCTGCTTTCCCACAACTCTGCTGGTTAGAGGCTCCCTCCACCATGAATTGGTCCAAACTGGGCTGTTTAGCGGCTCCCTCCACCATGAATTGGTCCAAACTGGGGTTTTTAGAGGCTCCCTCCACCATGAATTGGTCCAAACTGGGCTGTTTAGAGGCTCCCTCCACCATGAATTGGTCCAAACTGGGGTTTTTAGAGGCTCTCTCCACCATGAATTGGTCCAAACTGGGCTGTTTAGAGGCTCCCTCCATCATGAATTGGTCCAAACTGGGGTTTTTAGAGGCTCCCTCCACCATGAATTGGTCCAAACTGGGGTTTTTAGAGGCTCCCTCCACCATGAATTGGTCCAAACTGGGCTGTTTAGAGGCTCCCTCCACCATGAATTGGTCCAAACTGGGGTTTTTAGAGGCTCCCTCCACCATGAATTTGCCCAAACTGGCCTGTTTAGAGGCTCCCTCCACCATGAATTGGTCCAAACTGGGGTTTTTAGAGGCTCTCTCCACCATGAATTGGTCCAAACTGGGCTGTTTAGAGGCTCCCTCCACCATGAATTGGTCCAAACTGGGGTTTTTAGAGGCTCCCTCCACCATGATTTGGTCCAAACTGGGCTGTTTAGAGGCTCCCTCCACCATGAATTGGTCCAAACTGGGTTTTTTAGAGGCTCCCTCCACCATGAATTTGCCCAAACTGGCCTGTTTAGAGGCTCCCTCCACCATGAATTGGTCCAAACTGGGGTTTTTAGAGGCTCTCTCCACCATGAATTGGTCCAAACTGGGCTGTTTAGAGGCTCCCTCCACCATGAATTGGTCCAAACTGGGGTTTTTAGAGGCTCCCTCCACCATGAATTGGTCCAAACTGGGCTGGTTAGAGGCTCCCTCCACCATGAATTGGTCCAAACTGGGGTTTTTAGAGGCTCCCTCCACCATGAATTTGCCCAAACTGGCCTGTTTAGAGGCTCCCTCCACCATGAATTGGTCCAAACTGGGGTTTTTAGAGGCTCTCTCCACCATGAATTGGTCCAAACTGGGCTGGTTAGAGGCTCCCTCCACCATGAATTTGCCCAAACTGGCCTGTTTAGAGGCTCCCTCCACCATGAATTTGCCCAAACTGGCCTGTTTAGAGGCTCCCTCCACCATGAATTGGTCCAAACTGGGGTTTTTAGAGGCTCTCTCCACCATGAATTGGTCCAAACTGGGCTGTTTAGAGGCTCCCTCCATCATGAATTGGTCCAAACTGGGGTTTTTAGAGGCTCCCTCCACCATGAATTGGTCCAAACTGGGGTTTTTAGAGGCTCCCTCCACCATGAATTGGTCCAAACTGGGGTTTTTAGAGGCTCCCTCCACCATGAATTTGCCCAAACTGGGCTGTTTAGAGTCTCCCTCCACCATGAATTTGCCCAAACTGGGCTGTTTAGAGGCTCCCTCCATCATGAAATGGTCCAAACTGGGGTTTTTAGAGGCTCCCTCCACCATGAATTGGTCCAAACTGGGTTTTTTAGAGGCTCCCTCCACCATGAATTGGTCCAAACTGGGGTTTTTAGAGGCTCCCTCCACCATGAATTGGTCCAAACTGGGCTGTTTAGAGGCTCCCTCCACCATGAATTGGTCCAAACTGGGGTTTTTAGAGGCTCCCTCCACCATGAATTGGTCCAAACTGGGCTGTTTAGAGGCTCCCTCCACCATGAATTGGTCCAAACTGGGGTTTTTAGAGGCTCCCTCCACCATGAATTGGTCCAAACTGGGCTGTTTAGAGGCTCCCTCCACCATGAATTTGCCCAAACTGGGCTGTTTAGAGGCTCCCTCCATCATGAATTGGTCCAAACTGGGGTTTTTAGAGGCTCCCTCCACCATGAATTGGTCCAAACTGGGGTTTTTAGAGGCTCCCTCCACCATGAATTGGTCCAAACTGGGGTTTTTAGAGGCTCCCTCCACCATGAATTGGTCCAAACTGGGCTGTTTAGAGGCTCCCTCCACCATGAATTTGCCCAAACTGGGCTGTTTAGAGGCTCCCTCCATCATGAATTGGTCCAAACTGGGGTTTTTAGAGGCTCCCTCCACCATGAATTGGTCCAAACTGGGGTTTTTAGAGGCTCCCTCCACCATGAATTGGTCCAAACTGGGGTTTTTAGAGGCTCCCTCCACCATGAATTTGCCCAAACTGGGCTGTTTAGAGGCTCCCTCCTCCATGAATTTGCCCAAACTGGGCTGTTTAGAGGCTCCCTCCACCATGAATTGGTCCAAACTGGGGTTTTTAGAGGCTCCCTCCAACATGAATTGGTCCAAACTGGGCTGTTTAGAGGCTCCCTCCACCATGAATTGGTCCAAACTGGGGTTTTTAGAGGCTCCCTCCACCATGAATTGGTCCAAACTGGGCTGTTTAGAGGCTCCCTCCACCATGAATTGGTCCAAACTGGGGTTTTTAGAGGCTCCCTCCACCATGAATTGGTCCAAACTGGGCTGTTTAGAGGCTCCCTCCACCATGAATTGGTCCAAACTGGGGTTTTTAGAGGCTCCCTCCACCATGAATTGGTCCAAACTGGGCTGTTTAGAGGCTCCCTCCACCATGAATTTGCCCAAACTGGGCTGTTTAGAGGCTCCCTCCATCATGAATTGGTCCAAACTGGGGTTTTTAGAGGCTCCCTCCACCATGAATTGGTCCAAACTGGGGTTTTTAGAGGCTCCCTCCACCATGAATTGGTCCAAACTGGGGTTTTTAGAGGCTCCCTCCACCATGAATTGGTCCAAACTGGGCTGTTTAGAGGCTCCCTCCACCATGAATTGGTCCAAACTGGGGTTTTTAGAGGCTCCCTCCACCATGAATTGGTCCAAACTGGGCTGTTTAGAGGCTCCCTCCACCATGAATTTGCCCAAACTGGGCTGTTTAGAGGCTCCCTCCATCATGAATTGGTCCAAACTGGGGTTTTTAGAGGCTCCCTCCACCATGAATTGGTCCAAACTGGGGTTTTTAGAGGCTCCCTCCACCATGAATTGGTCCAAGCTGGGGTTTTTAGAGGCTCCCTCCACCATGAATTTGCCCAAACTGGGCTGTTTAGAGGCTCCCTCCACCATGAATTTGCCCAAACTGGGCTGTTTAGAGGCTCCCTCCACCATGAATTGGTCCAAACTGGGGGTTTTAGAGGCTCCCTCCACCATGAATTGGTCCAAACTGGGGGTTTTTAGAGGCTCCCTCCACCATGAATTTGCCCAAACTGGGCTGTTTAGCGGCTCCCTCCACCATGAATTGGTCCAAACTGGGGTTTTTAGAGGCTCCCTCCACCATGAATTGGTCCAAACTGGGCTGTTTAGAGGCTCCCTCCACCATGAATTGGTCCAAACTGGGGTTTTTAGAGGCTCTCTCCACCATGAATTGGTCCAAACTGGGCTGTTTAGAGGCTCCCTCCATCATGAATTGGTCCAAACTGGGGTTTTTAGAGGCTCCCTCCACCATGAATTGGTCCAAACTGGGGTTTTTAGAGGCTCCCTCCACCATGAATTGGTCCAAACTGGGCTGTTTAGAGGCTCCCTCCACCATGAATTGGTCCAAACTGGGGTTTTTAGAGGCTCCCTCCACCATGAATTTGCCCAAACTGGCCTGTTTAGAGGCTCCCTCCACCATGAATTGGTCCAAACTGGGGTTTTTAGAGGCTCTCTCCACCATGAATTGGTCCAAACTGGGCTGTTTAGAGGCTCCCTCCACCATGAATTGGTCCAAACTGGGGTTTTTAGAGGCTCCCTCCACCATGATTTGGTCCAAACTGGGCTGTTTAGAGGCTCCCTCCACCATGAATTGGTCCAAACTGGGTTTTTTAGAGGCTCCCTCCACCATGAATTTGCCCAAACTGGCCTGTTTAGAGGCTCCCTCCACCATGAATTGGTCCAAACTGGGGTTTTTAGAGGCTCTCTCCACCATGAATTGGTCCAAACTGGGCTGTTTAGAGGCTCCCTCCACCATGAATTGGTCCAAACTGGGGTTTTTAGAGGCTCCCTCCACCATGAATTGGTCCAAACTGGGCTGGTTAGAGGCTCCCTCCACCATGAATTGGTCCAAACTGGGGTTTTTAGAGGCTCCCTCCACCATGAATTTGCCCAAACTGGCCTGTTTAGAGGCTCCCTCCACCATGAATTGGTCCAAACTGGGGTTTTTAGAGGTTCTCTCCACCATGAATTGGTCCAAACTGGGCTGGTTAGAGGCTCCCTCCACCATGAATTTGCCCAAACTGGCCTGTTTAGAGGCTCCCTCCACCATGAATTTGCCCAAACTGGCCTGTTTAGAGGCTCCCTCCACCATGAATTGGTCCAAACTGGGGTTTTTAGAGGCTCTCTCCACCATGAATTGGTCCAAACTGGGCTGTTTAGAGGCTCCCTCCATCATGAATTGGTCCAAACTGGGGTTTTTAGAGGCTCCCTCCACCATGAATTGGTCCAAACTGGGGTTTTTAGAGGCTCCCTCCACCATGAATTGGTCCAAACTGGGGTTTTTAGAGGCTCCCTCCACCATGAATTTGCCCAAACTGGGCTGTTTAGAGTCTCCCTCCACCATGAATTTGCCCAAACTGGGCTGTTTAGAGGCTCCCTCCATCATGAAATGGTCCAAACTGGGGTTTTTAGAGGCTCCCTCCACCATGAATTGGTCCAAACTGGGTTTTTTAGAGGCTCCCTCCACCATGAATTGGTCCAAACTGGGGTTTTTAGAGGCTCCCTCCACCATGAATTGGTCCAAACTGGGCTGTTTAGAGGCTCCCTCCACCATGAATTTGCCCAAACTGGGCTGTTTAGAGGCTCCCTCCATCATGAATTGGTCCAAACTGGGGTTTTTAGAGGCTCCCTCCACCATGAATTGGTCCAAACTGGGGTTTTTAGAGGCTCCCTCCACCATGAATTGGTCCAAACTGGGGTTTTTAGAGGCTCCCTCCACCATGAATTGGTCCAAACTGGGCTGTTTAGAGGCTCCCTCCACCATGAATTTGCCCAAACTGGGCTGTTTAGAGGCTCCCTCCATCATGAATTGGTCCAAACTGGGGTTTTTAGAGGCTCCCTCCACCATGAATTGGTCCAAACTGGGGTTTTTAGAGGCTCCCTCCACCATGAATTGGTCCAAACTGGGGTTTTTAGAGGCTCCCTCCACCATGAATTTGCCCAAACTGGGCTGTTTAGAGGCTCCCTCCTCCATGAATTTGCCCAAACTGGGCTGTTTAGAGGCTCCCTCCATCATGAATTGGTCCAAACTGGGGTTTTTAGAGGCTCCCTCCACCATGAATTGGTCCAAACTGGGGTTTTTAGAGGCTCCCTCCACCATGAATTGGTCCAAACTGGGGTTTTTAGAGGCTCCCTCCACCATGAATTGGTCCAAACTGGGCTGTTTAGAGGCTCCCTCCACCATGAATTTGCCCAAACTGGGCTGTTTAGAGGCTCCCTCCATCATGAATTGGTCCAAACTGGGGTTTTTAGAGGCTCCCTCCACCATGAATTGGTCCAAACTGGGGTTTTTAGAGGCTCCCTCCACCATGAATTGGTCCAAACTGGGGTTTTTAGAGGCTCCCTCCACCATGAATTTGCCCAAACTGGGCTGTTTAGAGGCTCCCTCCTCCATGAATTTGCCCAAACTGGGCTGTTTAGAGGCTCCCTCCACCATGAATTGGTCCAAACTGGGGTTTTTAGAGGCTCCCTCCAACATGAATTGGTCCAAACTGGGCTGTTTAGAGGCTCCCTCCACCATGAATTGGTCCAAACTGGGGTTTTTAGAGGCTCCCTCCACCATGAATTGGTCCAAACTGGGCTGTTTAGAGGCTCCCTCCACCATGAATTGGTCCAAACTGGGGTTTTTAGAGGCTCCCTCCACCATGAATTGGTCCAAACTGGGCTGTTTAGAGGCTCCCTCCACCATGAATTGGTCCAAACTGGGGTTTTTAGAGGCTCCCTCCACCATGAATTGGTCCAAACTGGGCTGTTTAGAGGCTCCCTCCACCATGAATTTGCCCAAACTGGGCTGTTTAGAGGCTCCCTCCATCATGAATTGGTCCAAACTGGGGTTTTTAGAGGCTCCCTCCACCATGAATTGGTCCAAACTGGGGTTTTTAGAGGCTCCCTCCACCATGAATTGGTCCAAACTGGGGTTTTTAGAGGCTCCCTCCACCATGAATTGGTCCAAACTGGGCTGTTTAGAGGCTCCCTCCACCATGAATTGGTCCAAACTGGGGTTTTTAGAGGCTCCCTCCACCATGAATTGGTCCAAACTGGGCTGTTTAGAGGCTCCCTCCACCATGAATTTGCCCAAACTGGGCTGTTTAGAGGCTCCCTCCATCATGAATTGGTCCAAACTGGGGTTTTTAGAGGCTCCCTCCACCATGAATTGGTCCAAACTGGGGTTTTTAGAGGCTCCCTCCACCATGAATTGGTCCAAGCTGGGGTTTTTAGAGGCTCCCTCCACCATGAATTTGCCCAAACTGGGCTGTTTAGAGGCTCCCTCCACCATGAATTTGCCCAAACTGGGCTGTTTAGAGGCTCCCTCCACCATGAATTGGTCCAAACTGGGGGTTTTAGAGGCTCCCTCCACCATGAATTGGTCCAAACTGGGGGTTTTTAGAGGCTCCCTCCACCATGAATTTGCCCAAACTGGGCTGTTTAGAGGCTCCCTCCACCATGAATTGGTCCAAACTGGGGTTTTTAGAGGCTCCCTCCACCATGAATTGGTCCAAACTGGGGTTTTTAGAGGCTCCCTCCACCATGAATTGGTCCAAACTGGGGTTTTTAGAGGCTCCCTCCACCATGAATTTGCCCAAACTGAGCTGTTTAGAGGCTCCCTCCACCATGAATTTGTCCAAACTGGGGTTTTTAGAGGCTCCCTCCACCATGAATTGGTCCAAACTGGGCTGTTTAGAGGCTCCCTCCACCATGAATTGGTCCAAACTGGGGTTTTTAGAGGCTCCCTCCACCATGAATTGGTCCAAACTGGGCTGTTTAGAGGCTCCCTCCACCATGAATTTGCCCAAACTGGGCTGTTTAGAGGCTCCCTCCATCATGAATTGGTCCAAACTGGGGTTTTTAGAGGCTCCCTCCATCATGAATTGGTCCAAACTGGGGTTTTTAGAGGCTCCCTCCACCATGAATTGGTCCAAACTGGGGTTTTTAGAGGCTCCCTCCACCATGAATTGGTCCAAACTGGGCTGTTTAGAGGCTCCCTCCACCATGAATTGGTCCAAACTGGGGTTTTTAGAGGCTCCCTCCACCATGAATTGGTCCAAACTGGGCTGTTTAGAGGCTCCCTCCACCATGAATTTGCCCAAACTGGGCTGTTTAGAGGCTCCCTCCATCATGAATTGGTCCAAACTGGGGTTTTTAGAGGCTCCCTCCACCATGAATTGGTCCAAACTGGGGGTTTTAGAGGCTCCCTCCACCATGAATTGGTCCAAACTGGGGTTTTTAGAGGCTCCCTCCACCATGAATTTGCCCAAACTGGGCTGTTTAGAGGCTCCCTCCACCATGAATTTGCCCAAACTGGGCTGTTTAGAGGCTCCCTCCACCATGAATTGGTCCAAACTGGGGTTTTTAGAGGCTCCCTCCACCATGAATTGGTCCAAACTGGGGGTTTTTAGAGGCTCCCTCCACCATGAATTTGCCCAAACTGGGCTGTTTAGAGGCTCCCTCCACCATGAATTGGTCCAAACTGGGGTTTTTAGAGGCTCCCTCCACCATGAATTGGTCCAAACTGGGGTTTTTAGAGGCTCCCTCCACCATGAATTGGTCCAAACTGGGGTTCTTAGAGGCTCCCTCCACCATGAATTTGCCCAAACTGAGCTGTTTAGAGGCTCCCTCCACCATGAATTGGTCCAAACTGGGGTTTTTAGAGGCTCCCTCCACCATGAATTGGTCCAAACTGGGGTTTTTTAGAGGCTCCCTCCACCATGAATTTGCCCAAACTGGGCTGTTTAGAGGCTCCCTCCACCATGAATTTGCCCAAACTGGGCTGTTTAGAGGCTCCCTCCACCATGAATTGGTCCAAACGGGGGTTTTTAGAGGCTCCCTCCACCATGAATTTGCCCAAACTGGGCTGGTTAGAGGCTCCCTCCACCATGAATTTGCCCAAACTGGGCTGTTTAGAGGCTCCCTCCACCATGAATTGGTCCAAACTGGGCTGTTTAGAGGCTCCCTCCACCATGAATTGGTCCAAACTGGGTTTTTTAGAGGCTCCCTCCACCATGAATTGGTCCAAACTGGGCTGGTTAGAGGCTCCCTCCACCATGAATTGGTCCAAACTGGGTTTTTTAGAGGCTCCCTCCACCATGAATTGGTCCAAACTGGGGTTTTTAGAGGCTCCCTCCACCATGAATTGGTCCAAACTGGGGTTTTTAGAGGCTCCCTCCACCATGAATTTGCCCAAACTCTGCTGGTTAGAGGCTCAATCCACCCTGATTTTCAAAACAAATGTTGGTGCCAACCTCAACTTACTACAAGGGCCAAATTCACTGCTGGTGACAAGCTCTCCTCACTGCAAGTGCCAAATACACATGTTTCAAGGTGTTTTCCTACTGTCAGAGAGGTGGTATTGAGTGTGTAAAGTGTGTAGTTGTTAGGCTGTGATGTTGGGGTAATAGAGGGTCTTTGGTGTGTTAGATGCCCCCAGACATGCTTCCCCTGCTGTCCCAGTGTCATTCCAGAGGTGTTGGCATCATTTCCTGGGGTGTCATAGTGGACTTGGTGACCCTCCAGACACGGATTTGGGTTTCCCCCTTAACGAGTATCTGTTCCCCATAGACTATAATGGGGTTCGAAACCCGTTCGAACACACGAACATTGAGCGGCTGTTCGAATCGAATTTCGAACCTCGAACATTTTAGTGTTCGCTCATCTCTACTTATTACATCTGACTACTGAGGAATGTCAAGACATCATATCTTGATGTTGTTCAGTACCTGAATGTGATGTGTGGTGCTGGTAGGCCTATTGAACATCCGTGAGTATAGTAATATTGTCCATTACCTATTGGAATAAACCATAAATTACCATAAATTAAAATTAATAACAGAACAAATGTTGTGATAGTCGACAAGTTTGTGTATCCTATCCTCTAATGATGAAATTTCAATATGTATATGTCATCACTGCATTCAACCACTAGAGCATAGTTGGCTGGCTATAGGTTTTAGCAGTCAGTGGTGTAACCTGAAGCTCCTAGGTCCTGAAGCAAAATATATAATGGGGCCCCTACATACCGTGTGGCATTTAGTATAGTGGTATATTTTACATGGTAGAGGGACCTGGTAGCTGTGACCTCAATTGGATATGCTGCAGCCAGTGATTGGCTATAGTGGTCACATATCTGAATCAAAACATCATAACTAGAGATGAGCGAGTACTACTTGATCGAGTAGGTATTCGATCGAATACTACGGTATTCGAAATACTCGTACTCGATCGAGTACCACTCGCTATTCGAATGTAAAAGTTTGATGCAGAACCAGCATTGATTGGCCGAATGCTATACAGTCGGCCAATCAACGCTGGTTCTTCTCCTATATTTCACAGGGAGAAAATATGTGTGCTCTATATAAAAGAATTCACTGAAAAGCGGAGGACACCATCCGCTCATAGAACAACTAAAATATAACTTTTATAAAAGTTATATTTTAGTTGTTCTATGAGCGGATGGTGTCCTCCGCTTTTCAGTGAATGGTTCTTCTCCTACCTTTAGAAGTCTTCTCTGTGCAGCTTCCCCGCGGCGTCTTCCGGCTCTGAATTCACTCTGCCAGGCATCGGGCCTGGGCAGTGCCGACTGCGCATGTCCGCTTGTAGTGCGGGCATAGAGTGAATTCAGAGCCGGAAGACTCTGCGGGGACCCTGCAAGGAGAAGACTTTTCGGAGGATCCAGCCCGACCCTCACTCGTGGACTTGGTAAGTATAATTTGATCGAACGTTGCCTACCCCTGAAACGAGCATTTTCCCCCCCATAGACTATAATAGGGTTCAATATTCGATTCGAGTAGTCGAATATTGAGGGGCTACTCGAAACGAATATCGAACCTCGAACATTTTACTGTTCGCTCATCTCTAATCATAACTAGATGCCGACATACAAAACCATGGGAGGAGAGCAGGGCATTGATAATGTGACTTGTACTCAATTATTTTACACTACTTTAAGCATTTTAAAGTAAGGATCTACTGCAAGTTTTAGTCACCTGTGAATTATGGTAAAATCATGGTAATGGGATTAGTTCATAACAATTGTATCACCTTTCTGGTCGCTTTTAGTCTTCTCACATCCTTTCTTCCTTTCAAGGGTTTATAGGGAAATAACAGTTTCTATCTACATGTCACTTAGGATTTACTTATTTTCACTGGGCACTGGAAGAATTCTTGTTGCATCTCCCCTGAATGCCATTTCCATGCACAGTTTGCATCCCCCGAGGCTCTTGAATAATAGAATTTTTCAAACACTCTGGTAAATTTATATGACTAGTTAAACAGATTTCCGTAATTGAGGAATTGGGTTTATTATTGCTCATTACAAGTCCAAGAAAGATTAGCATCAGAAAGGCAATGGAGTACTGTGCAGCACCACTTTCCACCTCACCAGGACGCCTCTTAGTAATTGATTTTTGGAACTTATTTTGCTAATCTGACAATATAGCTCTTAAGGAAATAACGTTGTGACACCCCACATGGGAGGTGTGATGGCAACAATACTGGTGGTAAACCCAACTTTCCAGAAGCAGATAGAATTAAGAAACAAAGGGGAGAATCTACTTATATTTACTAGGGTTTTTATTTTCAGAGGAAGATGTTGTCTTGCATAGGATGGGTATCTTTGTGTTTGACTTCATTGTGACATACAAATCCTTCTAACCGTTGCAATAATTGTTGTATAATCAGCAATCCAACAGCGACAGTGAACAACAAATCCATTCTGATGCTGTTACTGTCTATGACAGATTGGCATTTTCCTGATGGCTTCAATGACTAAACAAAATCTTCCACTTTGTAGTTCATCACAAAACCAGGCCTCCCAAGTCTCTGAGAGTGGCAAACCATGCAAAGACAGCAATGTGCATGGCCAAATTGCATTATCCAAATACATAGAGCACAGCCTGCCCAAGGAATGCCATGCGGCACCAATTTAGTGCATATATAATGCATTGTCGTACAATGCTTAAATACAGACAAAAAGTACATATACAATGCAATGAAATCCCAAAGTGTCATACTTTCCATATAGAGCTAGTAAGAGCTCTCATATCAGTACCATGTTGTACCTATGTACTGTAGTTCCAAACAATGTCCACATGTTATATTGTTATATATGTGATTAGATATAGCCAAATAGCGCCATACTTTGTCAAGATAATAAATACATATTGTGCAATGCATAGTGCCAATAAAAAACAAATATGTCTAAATTACAATTCACTTATATGTCGCTGTTATTAGGATTTTGCTGGAAGCATTGATGAATTTGCTGATCAGAGCTTGCAGTCTCTGGATAGATAAGTGTATAAAATGATGAAGAGTAGAGGAGATGAGAGATGTTAAGCTGTCCATGCACAATAGATTACTTTAAGCTGACGATTACATATCACTTGTACAGACAAGTTCAATAGAATCTCAAGAGAACCTTGAGTCAATTATATGTTGTGTAAAAGAATCTCTGTAGACAGAAGGTTAATGAGACCCTGGATGGGGAAACCCTTATTGATTGGACATTCTATTGACTCATTTACAAATTATATAGATAGCCATGGCGCACCATCATTCAGAGTATTCCATCTTGTGCTTGACCTACTGATCCAAGACTTTTTCACACATTATTACGCTGTCATCTGTGCTGAGGGACTCAACATGAAATATAATATCCAGCTTTTATTATCAGCAGTGATATAGGCTTGAACTACAAGAATTTTAGGGATTGTCCTATCTCAAAGATCCTATCTATACTGGCAGCTTATGTAAATTGATGACTTTTCATAAATATATTGATTTAGAAATTCTGCTCTGTTTGTATGCTGTGTAACCTTATTCCTCCCATTATTTACATAGTGTTTCTATAACCATGGACCTTTAGGACAAGTGATGTCACTTACTCACTACTCCTGCCATCAGGACAATCGTTCAAGTAATTGCAGTTTGCTGATAAAGCCGAGTCTGTTATCTCTCTATGTAAACACACAGATAAAACTGAGTCCATTCTGTACAAACTTCTGCAAATAATATGATCTGTATAAGTGTTGTGAAACTTTTCTGACCTGTTTAGCAAGAGGGACGGGGTGGGAGAAGAAATACAGGAAGCGAGATGAAAAGAATGCAGCCAGACTGCTGAGACACTGAGATGGGAAAACCCATTTAAGCCCCAAGATTCAACTTGAAATTACAATAACAATTTGCTTAGCACTTGGAAATGGAACATTCAAACTTTTCTGTTTTGGAATAATTTGGTTATGTATTTGGAATAGAACCAATAGAATGTTCCTTTTTGGCTATGTTCTCTCCACTGGTTTCAGTATAAATATAGCGGAAAACCAATGGACACTCAGCAGACCCCATTATAGTCTATGGTGTCCTTGGATAACCGCTATTTTAGTATATGGGCTCTTTGTTAGTCGGGTCCCATGGCAGACCCAAATGACAGAGAGCCCATCACCAGTGTGAACTTAGCCTCAGTCATCTTAAAACTGATTCTAAAGAAAATGGCTATAAACAAAGTCTAAGGCTAAGGCCCCACATTGCAGAAAAGCAGCTTTTTTATGCAGATTTTTGAGCAAAAGCCATGAATGACCACAAGAGGAATGGAATATTAATGGGAAGCTCTTATACTTTACCTTCAACTCAATGCACTCCTGATTTTGATTAAAAAAAAAACAAAACAAAAAAAACACAACAAGATCTGCAGCACAAAAGACTGCTTTTCTGCCACATAGGGCCCCAGCCTAAAGCTGGATTTACAACTGTTTTTTTTTTTGCTGCATATTTATTGGCATTTTTAAGAGTTTTTAAATAAAAAACACTACAGCACTACACTACAAAGATCACTTATATAAATTTATTGAAAAGTATAAGTACACATTTTTTTATTTGCAATATTTATGGCATTTGTACAATGGCTCTATTCTCTGGCTACTGCTTTTTTTTTGTCATGGACTTGGGACTTGAAAAGTGTGGTTAAAAAAATCTAATATTTTAAATGTACAAAATTTACAAATAGCTTGTAATGCTGTCCATTAAAAATGCTTGAAACACATAGCATTTTAAAATGCTGCAAAATAGTGTATGAAGGAGGCTTGGATGCTACTTTTCCAGATCTTCTATTTTTTGCTCTAGTCACACTTGACCAGAATCTGTTTACAGGAGGCAAAGGATACAATATTGCAGTGAACTGGTTTTCAATTTACTGCGATGACTGTTCCATCCCTGACTGTGTAGGTGAGCCATTCACAATGCAGGGCACAGCACAAGTTTCCTCTTCAAGCTTAATACAATACTTGGATCATAAATCTGTAATATACTTCATTTTTAATCTTCTCTTATCATGGCACTACTACTGTTAGGTTCATTCCTGTTGTTATTAACAGTATCACACACGTAAGATCAGCATGTTGCTTTACTGAAATACTAAGTGCTGCTAGTCTCCGAGATTCCACTTGTCTCCATTCCCTCATGAAACTGATCCATAACATGCATGATTTCCAGTACAACGATGGAGACAAACCAGTGGCATATCTAGCAAAGACTGGGCCCCATAGCAAACTCCCCCCACATGGCATAGCACCCCTTTACCTGGCCTCTGCACAGTAAAACACCCCATATACACACACTATAATGTCCCAAAATGGGCTTCTGACAGTATAATGTCCCATAGCGGCCCCTCCACACAGTATAATGTCCCATAGCGGCGTAGGCACATAATATAACGTCCCATACTGGCCCCTTCACACAGTATAAGGTCCATAGTGGCCCATTCACACAGTATAATGTTCCATAGAGGCCCCTCCTCACAGTATAATAATAATAATACATTTTATTTATATAGCGCCAACATATTCCGCAGCCCTGTACAATTTATAGGGTTCAGATACAGACATACATAACAAAGAACGTCATTTCACACAATGGGACTGAGGGCCCTGCTCAAAAGAGCTTACAATCTATGAGGTAGAGGGGGTGACACAAGAGGTAGCAGGGGCGGCATTGCTTATACAGTGTTCAGACAATTTTGTGCATTAGGAATTGTGATAGGCTTGTCTGAAAAGATGCGTCTTTAGTTTGCGTTTGAAACTGTAGAAGTTGGGAGTTAATCTTATTGTCCGGGGTAGAGCATTCCAGAGAAGTGGTGCAGCTCGGGAGAAGTCTTGTATACGAGCGTGGGAGGTTCTGATAATAGAGGATGTAAGTGTTAGATCATTGAGTGAGCGGAGAACACGGGTTGGGCGGTAGACAGAGATGAGGGAAGAAATGTAGGGAGGTGCGGCATTATGGGAGAAGTCTTGTATACGAGCGTGGGAGGTTCTGATAATAGAGGATGTAAGTGTTAGATCATTGAGTGAGCGGAGAACACGGGTTGGGCGGTAGACAGAGATGAGGGAAGAAATGTAAGGAGGTGCGGTATTATGTTATATAGCAGCCCCTGCACAGTATAATGTCCCATAGCAGCCCTTGAATACAGTATAATGTCACATAGTGGCCCCTTCATGCAGTATAATGTTCCATAGTGGCCCCTCCACACGGTATTATGTCCCATAGTGACCCCTGCACACACTATTATGTCCCATTGTGGCCCATTGGTGTTTTCCGGACCCCAGCGTATATTGATCAGGGGCCCAAGGGAGGTGAGAAACAAAAAAATCAGTGTTACTTACCTCTCATGTGCTCTTCCATGACTCCCTGCTGTCTTCAGACCTCATTGGAGAGGACTAAAAACTGCAGAGAGTCATGAAAGAGTGCTGGAGAGGTGAGTAACATTGTTTTTTTTATGTTTGTTCACTTCCCCTGGACCTTTGATCATTACTAAGAGGAGCAGTGGCCCACCGGTGTAAAACACCCTTCAGACATCAGAAAAGCATGCAAAAATACAAAATCCAGCAGTAGGTGATCATTCAACATGTCATAACTTAGTCAAAATATATCTATATAATAGAAGTAAGAATAAACAATGGTTAATAATAAAAGGTATTATTCAATGCCCACTGAAAATCAAAAATACAGACACAAGGTGAGAAAAAATGGCAATTAAAATAACATACAGTCTAATTAGTATCATATAAGGGCTATAATAGGGGGCAAATGATGGCTCCCAGTGAGCCCATATAAAAATATCACAGGACACTCACCAATATTTAATAATAACTACAGAGGGGTAAACCTCTAAATATTGGAAAGAATGGCGAGAACCACACCTTAAAATTACTTCAAGCATAGTGTATACCACTCTCAGGGTTCCTAGGTGCCCACCTATCCAATTTCTAGCTTGCTAAGCCAAACATAGCCAAAGTTATGTGATATGTATCTCTATGGAAAAATGTATGGTAAGCAGAGGATTAGTCAGAGATTAGAGATGAGCGAACAGTGTTCTATCGAACTCATGTTCGATCGGATATTAGGCTGTTCGGCATGTTCGAATCGAATCGAACACCGCGTGGTAAAGTGCGCCATTACTCGATTCCCCTCCCACCTTCCCTGGCGCCTTTTTTGCTCCAATAACAGCGCAGGGTAGGTGGGACAGGAACTACGACACCGGTGACGTTGAGAAAAGTAGGCAAAACCCATTGGCTGCCGAAAACATGTGACCTCTAATTTAAAAGAACAGCGCCGCCCAGGTTCGCGTCATTCTGAGCTTGCAATTCACCGAGGACGGAGGTTTCCGTCCAGCTAGCTAGGGCTTAGATTCTGGGTAGGCAGGGACAGGCTAGGATAGGAAGGAGAAGACAACCAACAGCTCTTGTAAGAGCTAAATTCCAGGGAGAAGCTTGTCAGTGTAACGTGGCACTGACGGGCTCAATCGCCGCAACCCAGCTTTCCCAGGATCCTGAATGGAATACACTGTCAGTGTATTCCCGTATACCCGATATATACCCCGATACCCGTTCCAACGGTGTGCCCCCCCACCTTCACCCCAGAAATACCCTGCAAGTCCCCTAGCAATAGAATTGGGGCTATATACACCCACAATTTTTACTACTGGTATACAGTGCCATTGTCTGACTGGGAATTCAAAGAATATATTGGGAATACAAATACCCTCATTTCTTGCTACTGCCATATAGTGCCAGTGTCTGACTGGTAATTCAAAGAATATATTGGGGTTACGTGCACCCACAATTTTTGCTACTGGTATACAGTGCCATTGTCTGACTGGGAATTCAAAGAATATATTGGGAATACAAATACCCTCATTTCTTGCTACTGCCATATAGTGCCAGTGTCTGACTGGGAATTCAAAGAATATATTGGGGTTACGTGCACCCACAATTTTTACTACTGGTATACAGTGCCATTGTCTGACTGGGAATTCAAAGAATATATTGGGAATACAAATACCCTCATTTCTTGCTACTGCCATATAGTGCCAGTGTCTGACTGGGAATTCAAAGAATATATTGGGGTTACGTGCACCCACAATTTTTACTACTGGTATACAGTGCCATTGTCTGACTGGGAATTCAAAGAATATATTGGGAATACAAATACCCTCATTTCTTGCTACTGCCATATAGTGCCAGTTTCTGACTGGTAATTCAAAGAATATATTGGGGTTACGTGCACCCACAATTTTTACTACTGGTATACAGTGCCATTGTCTGACTGGGAATTCAAAGAGTATATTGGGAATACAAATACCCTCATTTCTTGCTACTGCCATATAGTGCCAGTGTCTGACTGGGAATTCAAAGAATATATTGGGGTTACGTGCACCCACAATTTTTACTACTGGTATACAGTGCCATTGTCTGACTGGGAATTCAAAGAATATATTGGGGTTATAAATACCCTCATTTCTTGCTACTGCCATATAGTGCCAGTTTCTGACTGGTAATTCAAAGAATATATTGGGGTTACGTGCACCCACAATTTTTACTACTGGTATACAGTGCCATTGTCTGACTGGGAATTCAAAGAATATATTGGGAATACAAATACCCTCATTTCTTGCTACTGCCATATAGTGCCAGTGTCTGACTGGGAATTCAAAGAATATATTGGGGTTACGTGCACCCACAATTTTTACTACTGGTATACAGTGCCATTGTCTGACTGGGAATTCAAAGAATATATTGGGAATACAAATACCCTCATTTCTTGCTACTGCCATATAGTGCCAGTTTCTGACTGGTAATTCAAAGAATATATTGGGGTTACGTGCACCCACAATTTTTACTACTGGTATACAGTGCCATTGTCTGACTGGGAATTCAAAGAATATATTGGGAATACAAATACCCTCATTTCTTGCTACTGCCATATAGTGCCAGTGTCTGACTGGGAATTCAAAGAATATATTGGGGTTACGTGCACCCACAATTTTTACTACTGGTATACAGTGCCATTGTCTGACTGGGAATTCAAAGAATATATTGGGGTTATAAATACCCTCATTTCTTGCTACTGCCATATAGTGCCAGTTTCTGACTGGTAATTCAAAGAATATATTGGGGTTACGTGCACCCACAATTTTTACTACTGGTATACAGTGCCATTGTCTGACTGGGAATTCAAAGAGTATATTGGGAATACAAATACCCTCATTTCTTGCTACTGCCATATAGTGCCAGTGTCTGACTGGGAATTCAAAGAATATATTGGGGTTACGTGCACCCACAATTTTTACTACTGGTATACAGTGCCATTGTCTGACTGGGAATTCAAAGAATATATTGGGGTTATAAATACCCTCATTTCTTGCTACTGCCATATAGTGCCAGTTTCTGACTGGTAATTCAAAGAATATATTGGGGTTACGTGCACCCACAATTTTTACTACTGGTATACAGTGCCATTGTCTGACTGGGAATTCAAAGAATATATTGGGAATACAAATACCCTCATTTCTTGCTACTGCCATATAGTGCCAGTGTCTGACTGGGAATTCAAAAAATATATTGGGGTTACGTGCACCCACAATTTTTACTACTGGTATACAGTGCCATTGTCTGACTGGGAATTCAAAGAATATATTGGGAATACAAATACCCTCATTTCTTGCTACTGCCATATAGTGCCAGTGTCTGACTGGGAATTCAAAGAATATATTGGGGTTACGTGCACCCACAATTTTTACTACTGGTATACAGTGCCATTGTCTGACTGGGAATTCAAAGAATATATTGGGGTTATAAATACCCTCATTTCTTGCTACTGCCATATAGTGCCAGTTTCTGACTGGTAATTCAAAGAATATATTGGGGTTACGTGCACCCACAATTTTTACTACTGGTATACAGTGCCATTGTCTGACTGGGAATTCAAAGAGTATATTGGGAATACAAATACCCTCATTTCTTGCTACTGCCATATAGTGCCAGTGTCTGACTGGGAATTCAAAGAATATATTGGGGTTACGTGCACCCACAATTTTTACTACTGGTATACAGTGCCATTGTCTGACTGGGAATTCAAAGAATATATTGGGGTTATAAATACCCTCATTTCTTGCTACTGCCATATAGTGCCAGTTTCTGACTGGTAATTCAAAGAATATATTGGGGTTACGTGCACCCACAATTTTTACTACTGGTATACAGTGCCATTGTCTGACTGGGAATTCAAAGAATATATTGGGAATACAAATACCCTCATTTCTTGCTACTGCCATATAGTGCCAGTGTCTGACTGGGAATTCAAAGAATATATTGGGGTTACGTGCACCCACAATTTTTACTACTGGTATACAGTGCCATTGTCTGACTGGGAATTCAAAGAATATATTGGGAATACAAATACCCTCATTTCTTGCTACTGCCATATAGTGCCAGTTTCTGACTGGTAATTCAAAGAATATATTGGGGTTACGTGCACCCACAATTTTTACTACTGGTATACAGTGCCATTGTCTGACTGGGAATTCAAAGAATATATTGGGGTTATAAATACCCTCATTTCTTGCTACTGCCATATAGTGCCAGTTTCTGACTGGTAATTCAAAGAATATATTGGGGTTACGTGCACCCACAATTTTTACTACTGGTATACAGTGCCATTGTCTGACTGGGAATTCAAAGAGTATATTGGGAATACAAATACCCTCATTTCTTGCTACTGCCATATAGTGCCAGTGTCTGACTGGGAATTCAAAGAATATATTGGGGTTACGTGCACCCACAATTTTTACTACTGGTATACAGTGCCATTGTCTGACTGGGAATTCAAAGAATATATTGGGGTTATAAATACCCTCATTTCTTGCTACTGCCATATAGTGCCAGTTTCTGACTGGTAATTCAAAGAATATATTGGGGTTACGTGCACCCACAATTTTTACTACTGGTATACAGTGCCATTGTCTGACTGGGAATTCAAAGAGTATATTGGGAATACAAATACCCTCATTTCTTGCTACTGCCATATAGTGCCAGTGTCTGACTGGGAATTCAAAGAATATATTGGGGTTACGTGCACCCACAATTTTTACTACTGGTATACAGTGCCATTGTCTGACTGGGAATTCAAAGAATATATTGGGGTTATAAATACCCTCATTTCTTGCTACTGCCATATAGTGCCAGTTTCTGACTGGTAATTCAAAGAATATATTGGGGTTACGTGCACCCACAATTTTTACTACTGGTATACAGTGCCATTGTCTGACTGGGAATTCAAAGAATATATTGGGAATACAAATACCCTCATTTCTTGCTACTGCCATATAGTGCCAGTGTCTGACTGGTAATTCAAAGAATATATTGGGGTTACGTGCACCCACAATTTTTACTACTAGTATACAGTGCCATTGTCTGACTGGGAATTCAAAGAATATATTGGGAATACAAATACCCTCATTTCTTGCTACTGCCATATAGTGCCAGTGTCTGACTGGGAATTCAAAGAATATATTGGGGTTACGTGCACCCACAATTTTTACTACTGGTATACAGTGCCATTGTCTGACTGGGAATTCAAAGAATATATTGGGAATACAAATACCCTCATTTCTTGCTACTGCCATATAGTGCCAGTGTCTGACTGGGAATTCAAAGAATATATTGGGGTTACGTGCACCCACAATTTTTACTACTGGTATACAGTGCCATTGTCTGACTGGGAATTCAAAGAATATATTGGGAATACAAATACCCTCATTTCTTGCTACTGCCATATAGTGCCAGTTTCTGACTGGTAATTCAAAGAATATATTGGGGTTACGTGCACCCACAATTTTTACTACTGGTATACAGTGCCATTGTCTGACTGGGAATTCAAAGAGTATATTGGGAATACAAATACCCTCATTTCTTGCTACTGCCATATAGTGCCAGTGTCTGACTGGTAATTCAAAGAATATATTGGGGTTACGTGCACCCACAATTTTTACTACTGGTATACAGTGCCATTGTCTGACTGGGAATTCAAAGAATATATTGGGGTTATAAATACCCTCATTTCTTGCTACTGCCATATAGTGCCAGTTTCTGACTGGTAATTCAAAGAATATATTGGGGTTACGTGCACCCACAATTTTTACTACTGGTATACAGTGCCATTGTCTGACTGGGAATTCAAAGAATATATTGGGAATACAAATACCCTCATTTCTTGCTACTGCCATATAGTGCCAGTGTCTGACTGGGAATTCAAAGAATATATTGGGGTTACGTGCACCCACAATTTTTACTACTGGTATACAGTGCCATTGTCTGACTGGGAATTCAAAGAATATATTGGGAATACAAATACCCTCGTTTCTTGCTACTGCCATATAGTGCCAGTTTCTGACTGGTAATTCAAAGAATATATTGGGGTTACGTGCACCCACAATTTTTACTACTGGTATACAGTGCCATTGTCTGACTGGGAATTCAAAGAATATATTGGGGTTATAAATACCCTCATTTCTTGCTACTGCCATATAGTGCCAGTTTCTGACTGGTAATTCAAAGAATATATTGGGGTTACGTGCACCCACAATTTTTACTACTGGTATACAGTGCCAATTTCTAACTAGGAATTCAAAATGCGCAAGGCTCCCGGAAAGGGACGTGGACGAGGCCGTGGGCGAGGTCGGGGGAATGGTTCTGGGGAGCAAGGTAGCAGTGAAGCCACAGGGCGTCCCGTGCCTACTCCTGTGGGGCAGCAAGCATTGTGCCACTCCACAGTGCCAGGGTTGCTTGCCACATTAACTAAACTGCAGGGTACAAACCTTAGTAGGCCCGAGAACCAGGAACAGGTCTTGCAATGGCTGTCAGAGAACGCTTACAGCACATTGTCCAGCAGCCAGTCAGACTCTGCCTCCTCTCCTCCTATTACCCAACAGTCTTGTCTTCCTTCCTCCCAAAATTCCGAAGCTTTACAGAACAATAACCCAAACTGTCCCTGCTCCCCAGAGCTGTTCTCCGCTCCTTTCATTGTCCCTCAACCTGCCTCTCCACGTCACGATTCCACGAACCTAACAGAGGAGCATCTGTGTCCAGATGCTCAAACACTAGAGTCTCCTCCATCTCCGTTCGATTTGGTGGTGGATGACCAGCAACCCACCCTCATCGACGATGATGTGACGCAGTTGCCGTCAGGGCATCCAGTTGACCGGCGCATTGTGCGGGAGGAGGAGATGAGACAGGAGTTGGAAGAGGAAGTGGTGGATGATGAGGACACTGACCCGACCTGGACAGGGGGGATGTCAAGCGGGGAAAGTAGTGTGGATGTTGAGGCAGGTGCAGCACCAAAAAGGGTAGCTAGAGGCAGAGGCAGAGGTCAGCAGCTTAGGCGAAGCCAGGCCACACCCGGAATCTCCCAAGATGTTCCAGTTCGTACCCAGCCCTGAAAAACTCCCACCTCGAGGGCACGTTTCTCGAAGGTGTGGAGTTTTTTCAAGGAATGCGCCGAGGACAGATATAGTGTTGTCTGCACAATTTGCCTCTCGAAATTGATTAGGGGCTCTGAGAAGAGCAACCTGTCCACCACTTCAATGCGCCGTCATTTGGAATCCAAGCACTGGAATCAGTGGCAGGCAGCAACGGCAGGACAAAGGCCGCCTGCCGTTCACGCCACTGCCACTGCCTCTGCCACTGCCTCTGCCTCTGCCACTGCCACTGCTGACTGTGCTGGCGATGCACTCCAGAGGACGAGCCAGGACACCACTTCATCTGCCTCCGCCACTTTGTTGACTTCTACCTCATCCTCCCCTGGTCCTGTCTTATCTCCTTCTCCTGCACCATCAAAGGCACCATCAGGCGTTTCTTTACAACAACCCACCATCTCTCAGACATTGGAGCGGCGGCAGAAATACACTGCTAACCACCCACACGCGCAAGCCTTGAACGCCAACATCGCTAAACTGCTGGCCCAGGAGATGTTGGCGTTCCGGCTTGTTGAAACTCCCGCCTTCCTGGACCTGATGGCAACTGCGGCACCTCGCTATGCCGTCCCTAGCCGTCACTACTTCTCCCGGTGTGCCGTCCCCGCCTTGCACCAGCACGTGTCACTCAACATCAGGCGGGCCCTTAGTTCCGCGCTTTGCACAAAGGTCCACTTGACCACCGACGCGTGGACAAGTGCATGCGGACAGGGACGCTACATTTCACTGACGGCACACTGGGTGAATGTAGTTGAGGCTGGGACTGCTTCCCAAACTGGCCCGGTGTACCTCGTCTCCCCGCCTAACATTCCTGGCAGGGACACGAGAAGAACACCCCCCTCCTCCTCCTCCTCTACCGCCTCCTCCTCCGCCACCGCCTCCTCCTCCGCCACCGCCTCCTCCTCCGCTGTTAGATTGACCCCAGCTACGAGTTGGAAACGTTGCAGCACTGGCGTTGGTAGACGTCAGCAGGCTGTGCTGAAGCTGATCAGCTTGGGGGACAGACAGCACACTGCCTCCGAGGTGAGGGATGCCCTCCTCGATGAGACGGCAATATGGTTTGAGCCGCTGCACCTGGGCCCAGGCATGGTCGTTTGTGATAACGGCCGGAACCTGGTAGCAGCTCTGGAGCTTGCCGGACTCCAACATGTTCCATGCCTGGCCCACATCTTCAACCTAGTGGTGCAACGTTTCCTAAAGAGCTACCCCAATGTTCCAGAGCTACTGGTGAAAGTGCGGCGCATGTGCGCCCACTTTCGCAAGTCGACAGTAGCCGCTGCTAGCTTAAAATCTCTCCAGCAACGCCTGCATGTGCCACAACACCGGCTTTTGTGCGACGTCCCCACACGCTGGAACTC
This sequence comes from Leptodactylus fuscus, assembly GCF_031893055.1. Taxonomy (NCBI): domain Eukaryota; kingdom Metazoa; phylum Chordata; class Amphibia; order Anura; family Leptodactylidae; genus Leptodactylus; species Leptodactylus fuscus. Next base: position 73,218,762 of record NC_134271.1, read on the forward strand.
AACGTTTCAGATGTTGAATAGAGTGGTTGAGCAGCAGAGACCTTTGATGGAATACCAGCTACAAAACCCTAGGGTGCCACAAAGTCAGCTGCCTCAGTTTCACATCCATGAGTGGCCATGGATGAGAGACCTTTGTGACATCCTACGGGTCTTTGAGGAGTCCACAAGGAGGGTGAGCTCTGAGGATGCGATGGTGAGCCTTACAATCCCGCTCTTGTGTGTTCTGAGAGAATCCCTGATTGACATCAGGGATAACTCAGATCACACAGAGGAGTTAGGGATAGCATCCGATCCGTCACAGCTGGAGAGTAGGTCCACACATCTGTCCGCTTCACTGCGTTTAATGGAGGAGGAGGAGGAGGAGGAGGAGGAGGAAGAAGAGTTGTCCGATGATGTGATGGTGATACAGGAGGCTTCCGGGCAACTTCGAATCGTCCCATTGTTGCAGCGCGGATGGGTAGACATGGAGGATGAGGAGGAAATGGAGATTGAACTTTCCGGTGGGGCCAGAGGAGTCATGCCAACTAACACTGTGGCAGACATGGCTGAGTTCATGTTGGGGTGCTTTACAACCGACAAGCGTATTGTCAAAATCATGGAGGACAACCAGTACTGGATCTTTGCTATCCTTGACCCCCGGTATAAAAACAACATCTCGTCTTTTATTCCGGTAGAGGGGAGGGCCAATCGCATCAATGCTTGCCACAGGCAATTGGTGCAGAATATGATGGAGATGTTTCCAGCATGTGACGTTGGCGGCAGGGAGGGCAGTTCCTCCAGTAGGCAACCAAGTTCTCACCGGTCCACACAAACGAGGGGCACACTGTCTAAGGTCTGGGACACCTTGATGGCACCCCCTCGCCAAAGTGCCGCCACGGAGGGTCCTAGTGTCACCAGGCGTGAGAAGTATAGGCGCATGTTGCGGGAATACCTTTCTGACCACAGCCCTGTCCTCTCCGACCCCTCTGCGCCCTACACGTATTGGGTGTCGAAGTTGGACCTGTGGCTTGAACTTGCCCTATATGCCTTGGAGGTGCTGTCCTGTCCTGCCGCCAGCGTCCTATCTGAGAGGGTGTTCAGTGCAGCCGGTGGCATCATCACTGACAAGCGCACCCGTCTGTCAGCTGAGAGTGCCGACCGGCTCACTTTGATAAAAATGAACCACCACTGGATAGAGCCTTCATTTTTGTGCCCACCTGTGTAAAGCACCCCAACATGAAACTCCATGTCTGTACTCAACCTCTCCAATTCCTCCGCATCCTCATACTCATCCACCATAAGCGTTGCACAATTCTGCTAATACTAGGCTCCCTCCAACATGATTTCCCCCAACTCTGCTGGTTAGAGGCTCCCTCCACCCTGATTTCCACCAACTCTGCTGGTTAGAGGCTCCCTCCACCCTGCTTTCCCACAACTCTGCTGGTTAGAGGTTCCCTCCACCATGAATTTGCCCAAACTGGGCTGGTTAGAGGCTCCCTCCACCATGAATTGGTCCAAACTGGGTTTTTTAGAGGCTCCCTCCACCATGAATTGGTCCAAACTGGGGTTTTTAGAGGCTCCCTCCACCATGAATTGGTCCAAACTGGGCTGTTTAGCAGCTCCCTCCACCATTAATTGGTCCAAACTGGGCTGGTTAGAGGCTCCCTCCACCATGAATTTGCCCAAACTGGGCTGGTTAGAGGCTCCCTCCACCATGAATTTGCCCAAACTGGGCTGGTTAGAGGCTCCCTCCACCATGAATTGGTCCAAACTGGGTTTTTTAGAGGCTCCCTCCACCATGAATTTGCCCAAATTGGGCTGTTTAGAGGCTCCCTCCACCATGAATTGGTCCAAACTGGGCTGTTTAGAGGCTCCCTCCACCATTAATTGGTCCAAACTGGGCTGGTTAGAGGCTCCCTCCACCATGAATTTCCCAAAACTTGGCTGTTTAGAGGCTCCCTCCACCATTAATTGGTCCAAACTGGGCTGGTTAGAGGCTCCCTCCACCATGAATTTGCCCAAACTGGGCTGTTTAGAGGCTCCCTCCACCATGAATTGGTCCAAACTGGGTTTTTTAGAGGCTCCCTCCACCATGAATTGGTCCAAACTGGGCTGTTTAGAGGCTCCCTCCACCATGAATTTGCCCAAACTGGGCTGTTTAGCGGCTCCCTCCACCATTAATTGGTCCAAACTGGGCTGGTTAGAGGCTCCCTCCACCATGAATTTGCCCAAACTGGGCTGTTTAGAGGCTCCCTCCACCATGAATTTGCCCAAACTGGGCTGGTTAGAGGCTCCCTCCACCATGAATTGGTCCAAACTGGGGTTTTTAGAGGCTCCCTCCACCATGAATTGGTCCAAACTTGGCTGTTTAGAGGCTCCCTCCACCATGAATTGGTCCAAACTGGGGTGGTTAGAGGCTCCCTCCACCATTAATTGGTCCAAACTGGGCTGGTTAGAGGCTCCCTCCACCATTAATTGGTCCAAACTGGGCTGGTTAGAGGCTCCCTCCACCATGAATTGGTCCAAACTGGGGTTTTTAGAGGCTCCCTCCACCATGAATTGGTCCAAACTTGGCTGTTTAGAGGCTCCCTCCACCATTAATTGGTCCAAACTGGGCTGGTTAGAGGCTCCCTCCACCATGAATTGGTCCAAACTGGGTTTTTTAGAGGCTCCCTCCACCATTAATTGGTCCAAACTGGGGTTTTTAGAGGCTCCCTCCACCATGAATTGGTCCAAACTGGGCTGTTTAGCGGCTCCCTCCACCATTAATTGGTCCAAACTGGGCTGGTTAGAGGCTCCCTCCACCATGAATTTGCCCAAACTGGGCTGTTTAGAGGCTCCCTCCACCATGAATTTGCCCAAACTGGGCTGGTTAGAGGCTCCCTCCACCATGAATTGGTCCAAACTTGGCTGTTTAGAGGCTCCCTCCACCATTAATTGGTCCAAACTGGGCTGGTTAGAGGCTCCCTCCACCATGAATTGGTCCAAACTGGGTTTTTTAGAGGCTCCCTCCACCATGAATTTGCCCAAACTGGGCTGTTTAGAGGCTCCCTCCACCATGAATTGGTCCAAACTGGGCTGGTTAGAGGCTCCCTCCACCATGAATTTCCCAAAACTTGGCTGTTTAGAGGCTCCCTCCACCATTAATTGGTCCAAACTGGGCTGGATAGAGGCTCCCTCCACCATGAATTTGCCCAAACTGGGCTGTTTAGAGGCTCCCTCCACCATGAATTGGTCCAAACTGGGTTTTTTAGAGGCTCCCTCCACCATGAATTGGTCCAAACTGGGCTGTTTAGAGGCTCCCTCCACCATGAATTTGCCCAAACTGGGCTGTTTAGCGGCTCCCTCCACCATTAATTGGTCCAAACTGGGCTGGTTAGAGGCTCCCTCCACCATGAATTTGCCCAAACTGGGCTGTTTAGAGGCTCCCTCCACCATGAATTTGCCCAAACTGGGCTGGTTAGAGGCTCCCTCCACCATGAATTGGTCCAAACTGGGGTTTTTAGAGGCTCCCTCCACCATGAATTGGTCCAAACTTGGCTGTTTAGAGGCTCCCTCCACCATGAATTGGTCCAAGCTGGGGTGGTTAGAGGCTCCCTCCACCATTAATTGGTCCAAACTGGGCTGGTTAGAGGCTCCCTCCACCATTAATTGGTCCAAACTGGGCTGGTTAGAGGCTCCCTCCACCATGAATTGGTCCAAACTGGGCTGTTTAGAGGCTCCCTCCACCATGAATTTGCCCAAACTGGGCTGTTTAGCGGCTCCCTCCACCATTAATTGGTCCAAACTGGGCTGGTTAGAGGCTCCCTCCACCATGAATTTGCCCAAACTGGGCTGTTTAGAGGCTCCCTCCACCATGAATTTGCCCAAACTGGGCTGGTTAGAGGCTCCCTCCACCATGAATTGGTCCAAACTGGGGTTTTTAGAGGCTCCCTCCACCATGAATTGGTCCAAACTTGGCTGTTTAGAGGCTCCCTCCACCATGAATTGGTCCAAACTGGGGTGGTTAGAGGCTCCCTCCACCATTAATTGGTCCAAACTGGGTTGGTTAGAGGCTCCCTCCACCATTAATTGGTCCAAACTGGGCTGGTTAGAGGCTCCCTCCACCATGAATTGGTCCAAACTGGGTTTTTTAGAGGCTCCCTCCACCATGAATTGGTCCAAACTGGGGTTTTTAGAGGCTCCCTCCACCATGAATTGGTCCAAACTGGGCTGTTTAGCGGCTCCCTCCACCATTAATTGGTCCAAACTGGGCTGGTTAGAGGCTCCCTCCACCATGAATTTGCCCAAACTGGGCTGTTTAGAGGCTCCCTCCACCATGAATTTGCCCAAACTGGGCTGGTTAGAGGCTCCCTCCACCATGAATTGGTCCAAACTGGGGTTTTTAGAGGCTCCCTCCACCATGAATTGGTCCAAACTTGGCTGTTTAGAGGCTCCCTCCACCATTAATTGGTCCAAACTGGGCTGGTTAGAGGCTCCCTCCACCATGAATTGGTCCAAACTGGGTTTTTTAGAGGCTCCCTCCACCATGAATTTGCCCAAACTGGGCTGTATAGAGGCTCCCTCCACCATGAATTGGTCCAAACTGGGCTGGTTAGAGGCTCCCTCCACCATGAATTTCCCAAAACTTGGCTGTTTAGAGGCTCCCTCCACCATTAATTGGTCCAAACTGGGCTGGTTAGAGGCTCCCTCCACCATGAATTTGCCCAAACTGGGCTGTTTAGAGGCTCCCTCCACCATGAATTTGCCCAAACTGGGCTGTTTAGAGGCTCCCTCCACCATGAATTGGTCCAAACTGGGTTTTTTAGAGGCTCCCTCCACCATGAATTGGTCCAAACTGGGCTGTTTAGAGGCTCCCTCCACCATGAATTTGCCCAAACTGGGCTGTTTAGCGGCTCCCTCCACCATTAATTGGTCCAAACTGGGCTGGTTAGAGGCTCCCTCCACCATGAATTTGCCCAAACTGGGCTGTTTAGAGGCTCCCTCCACCATGAATTTGCCCAAACTGGGCTGGTTAGAGGCTCCCTCCACCATGAATTGGTCCAAACTGGGGTTTTTAGAGGCTCCCTCCACCATGAATTGGTCCAAACTTGGCTGTTTAGAGGCTCCCTCCACCATGAATTGGTCCAAACTGGGGTGGTTAGAGGCTCCCTCCACCATTAATTGGTCCAAACTGGGCTGGTTAGAGGCTCCCTCCACCATTAATTGGTCCAAACTGGGCTGGTTAGAGGCTCCCTCCACCATTAATTGGTCCAAACTGGGCTGGTTAGAGGCTCCCTCCACCATTAATTGGTCCAAACTGGGCTGGTTAGAGGCTCCCTCCACCATGAATTTGCCCAAACTGGGCTGGTTAGAGGCTCCCTCCACCATGAATTGGTCCAAACTGGGTTTTTTAGAGGCTCCCTCCACCATGAATTTGCCCAAACTGGGCTGGTTAGAGGCTCCCTCCACCATGAATTTGCCCAAACTGGGCTGGTTAGAGGCTCCCTCCACCATGAATTGGTCCAAACTGGGTTTTTTAGAGGCTCCCTCCACCATGAATTTGCCCAAACTGGGCTGGTTAGAGGCTCCCTCCACCATGAATTGGTCCAAACTGGGGTTTTTAGAGGCTCCCTCCACCATGAATTTGCCCAAACTGGGGTGTTTAGAGGCTCCCTCCACCATGAATTTGCCCAAACTCTGCTGGTTAGAGGCTCAATCCACCCTGATTTTCAAAACAAATGTTGGTGCCAACCTCAACTTACTACAAGGGCCAAATTCACTGCTGGTGACAAGCTCTCCTCACTGCAAGTGCCAAATACACATGTTTCAAGGTGTTTTCCTACTGTCAGAGAGGTGGTATTGAGTGTGTAAAGTGTGTAGTTGTTAGGCTGTGATGTTGGGGTAATAGAGGGTCTTTGGTGTGTTAGATGCCCCCAGACATGCTTCCCCTGCTGTCCCAGTGTCATTCCAGAGGTGTTGGCATCATTTCCTGGGGTGTCATAGTGGACTTGGTGACCCTCCAGACACGGATTTGGGTTTCCCCCTTAACGAGTATCTGTTCCCCATAGACTATAATGGGGTTCGAAACCCATTCGAACACACGAACATTGAGCGGCTGTTCGAATCGAATTTCGAACCTCGAACATTTTAGTGTTCGCTCATCTCTATCAGAGATTAACCATACACTGGCCTGCTACTTCCTTTTATGCATTTTAACATTTAAAACGCTCCAAATGTCCCCTTTCATTAGGGTTGCTTTTTAGAAACAGATGACAGCTAAATTGCAAAAGCAATGGATTTGTAGAGAGATTAGCCCATTTTCATGATATGGAAATGTTACAGGCTTGTTATTTCGGAGACAAATCTGTTTCTGTGAGCCTAGTTGAAAACTGATGACGAATTGGCTGTTCAAAAAAAGCCACCAAAAATTATCAGAGAGAGCAGATGTGAAATCAAAATTTTTTTTTTTTTTTATATGCCAACACTGTGGCTCTAACATTGTGCTATAGTGAAATGTGATGGCCATCTGCCACTTGGGTACACATGTGACTGGCAGTTGCAGTGGTCTCCCTGGTATACACCCTATCCTGATAATATTCTAATTTTTCTAACCTTTGAGATGCAAGGAAAATTCCCCCGTTTTGTCTTTATAGTCAGGGTCTAAGAGCAATGCCATCCAGTACTCATCCCTCTGCTTGATGCTAATAATACTCTTGTCATAGTGTAATCAGCAGACAGACTATTATGCTTGTCAGTATATGCATGGACCCAGAGGCCTGCCATGTTTGGTGTTCTTGGCTAGCATGGTCATCATCATCATTACCATCTTGGAAAAAGTAAGGGCCATCCTCCTCCCCTGGTAGTGCCTGTAACATATAAAGATTTGCTTCTGAATCCAAGGAAGATTTCTGCTCCTCCTCTTCCAGTCTAGGAAACCTAGGTCCTCCACCATAATGACCCTAATCCAGATCCAGAACACAGGGCGATGATGTAGACTAAGAGGTGGAAATTGCTCTTCCTCTTCCTTCCCTCGCTACATGAGTGTAAGTGTTTCCTGTAAGGTATATAATAGACGGATCACATCACTTTTGCTGCAGCCATTCCTACTAACAAATTTGGTGGCTTCTTCAAAGGGCTTGAGAAGCCAGTACACTATCCTCATGAACCTTCAATGATGTATCTTGCAATAAAACACATTGTCCCTGTGGTCTGCTGCATGAAATAATTGTTCACTGCTTTCTGCTGCTCACACAGATGCTCCAGCATGTTTAAGGTTCAGTTCCACCGAGTTGGAATGACGCAGATAAGCTATTGCAAAGGCAGACCATTTTGTTGCTTCAAATTGAGAAGGGAGCAGAGACTTTTGTGGCCATAAGGAGCACCTCTTTTAACCCCCTATACAAGTTAATATAGCAGTAAACCACCAGATTAAGGACATGCAGCATACAAGGCAATGTGATACCGTATCTGTCTTAACTTCAGCACAGCAAGGAATATTGGTGCCATTGTTCAGTTGGAGTTGGCGAGCAGTCCAGCAGGATACTTATTGAAGGATATAGCAAAGCAGCTCCTCTGTTGTGTGGCTCACTAATTGTAAAATTGCATGGCAGCACTTCACCTTATGCCAATGAAACTAGGGGGAAGAGGTGAGGAAGCAACAACTTATCCTTGTGAAAATGGTGTTGGGAAATAGGAACTAGGAGGTGGCCTTGTTGCATTTCTAGACTGTTGAGACATTGACTCAGTGGGCTGTGAAGGCCATGTATTGTCCTTTTACATAAATGCTGCTCCACATGAACTGTCGGCTTTCCCGATCTGTGCCCCGGGTAAAGCGATATCGGTCCCGGTACCGTAGCGCTTTACAGTCAGAAGGGCGTTTCTGACAGTTAGCCAGGGACGCCCTTCTGCCCAGTAGCGCCTATCGCGCTATACAGTGAGAGCGGGGAGGAACTCCCCCCTCCCGCTCCTTATAATACTCGTCTATGGCCGAGCACTGTGAGCAGAGGGAGGGGGCGTTCCTCCCCGTTCACACAGTACAGCGCGATAGGCGCTGCTGGGCAGAAGGGCGTCCCTGGCTAAATGTCAGAAACGCCCTTCTGACTGTAAAGCGCTACGGTACCGGGACCGATAGCGCTTTACACCGGGCACAGATCGGGAAAGCCGATAGTGCGCTGAATTCAGCGCACTGTCAGCTTTCCAGCAGTATATAGAACTGCCTGTTCCCAATCTGATGAAAGGTCCTCTTTAAATACTCTGCAGAGTTCCTGCTCCTTCCTCTATTTGAAGCTCTGTTCACATCTATGTTGGAGGATAATGCTTCACTATTGCGCTTTGGATGGAACCTAACATACTTCAATGTCACTATTCATCTTGTGACGGATCTTGCGAAGCACTAGTGGTGCTTTCCATTATAGTTAGAAACAACATCGCTGATATAAACAGAACCAAGTCTTAAGTCTTTGACCTCCCACTTGTCTCCATTCCTCACATCATGACAGTGTCCTAATCTCAGTACGAGCATTAAATGAGTGGTGAGGCCCCTGTTCCCCACAATATCAGCAAAATTCTCTTCCCCTACTGTGTTAATTTCCACCATTTGACCAGCAGCTTCTAGAATGTTTTTATGTTTAAGACATATCTTGGTGTTGCTAAATGAAGATCTCTGCCCTTTCCATTCATGCACAAATTCCATAACTTAACCACCTGAAGCGTCCCGGGGAATCTCTTATTAATCTATCATGTCCTCCCCTCTTCATCACTTCAGGCCATGACGCATAAGGAGCTGCATAAAGTTTTATTATTTATATTGTTTTGAAGGTTGCTATTCCTCAGCCTAGTGGAAGAAGCGGTAAAGCTTAAATATTGAATTTGCAGCTCTGTGAACCTTTGTGCCTGGAAAATGGGGCCTCCAGGAGCTCAGTACATCTTTTATTTATAGGCACAATTTCCTGAGGCAAATTCACATAGTTTCACCATAAAAATAACACTGTCACAACTATATTTCTGCAGAAAGAAGGAACTTCAAGGAAATAGAGACTGAATGTTCTTTGCTTCCAATAAAATAAAAATCTATTTTCTAAAGTATTTCTTGCTTTGGTCTGAAAGTCACTTTGGTTTGAAGCTGATGAAGTCCTGATAGTACACTGAAAAGATGTTACTTGGCCAGTTTTCCAATCCTTTACATAGATATGACCACTAGAGCGAGCATTTCAATGTATTATGTAGGTAGGACCACTAAGTGCACTATTATATAGGTCCACTAGGGGCAGTGCTGTAAACTAGTTAGCTTTGTGGTCAAATAAGCATTACGGCCTCTAAAGGAATGTATAATATTTGCACACTTTCACACTTATGTATGCATAATACTTGCACGCTTTCCTGAAATGGTATATTATGTAAAGCAAAACCTTGCTTAATAATAAATTGTTGAGTCATACTCCTCTGTCAAGTTATTAAACATTTTATTCAGACCTTTATTTTTTATATGTTTCTGGGAAAGATGAATAAAAACCTAAACTAATCAATCAATCAATCAATCGTAACATTAAATGCAGAACATAAGTAAAAGCAGAAAATGGGCAATCTGAATGACAAGGGGAAATTGTGATGGTTAGATGACTGAGCATCCCGAAAATTGCAGGTCTTATGGGATATTTCCTGTATTCTGTAATTAATACCTACCTAGAAGTCATTCAAGGACAATTGTGTCATGGGTGAGTGAAGGCTATCCCATGTGGTCCAATCTGACATACATGCTATTCAGCACAAATTTCGAAGAAAAAAAAAGTACTGCTGGGTATGAAGAGGTATCAGAACAGAACAGCTTAGTGAGTAACCTTAGACCAGCCAGAGCGCCCATTTTGACAAGTGTACACTATTGTAAGCACCTAGAAAGGGCAAAGGTCAGACTCCTCAGCTCTCAATCCAATCAGGCATGTGTGAACTGTACTAGAAAACAACTCCAAACACCCCCTCATTTTGTATTACACAGAATATGCTGCTAAATTCTTGATGTCAAATACCACTCTTCAGGATGCAGCTGTTTTACTGGCCTGAGAAGAGACCAGTTTATATATGCTGTAATCACAGCATGTACATGGTTTGCCTTATAGGGCAGCATGGTGGCTCAGTGGTGAGCACTGTAGCCTTGCAGTGCTGCAGTCCTGGGTTTGAAACCTGACAACATCTTTAAGGAGTTTGTGTTGGTTTCTTCTGGGTACTCTGGTTTCCTCCCATACTCCAAAGACCTACTGATAGGAAATGTATATTGTGAGCTCTATATGGGACAGTGACTGGTAATGCCTGTGCTTTGGAATATGATGGCGCTATATAAGTAAGCGTAATAAATAATAAATTGTACTTCCTCAAAATGACAAATCTGCCTAGTTGTGATGCAGCACGAGTGTGACATTCTAAAGGTAGGAAAATAGTTGACTTAGTTATTGTAGACTATTTATTCATTGTAAATGTCTTTCTCTAGCTCTCCATAGCTTGAAAATGCTGAGCTTCAGATAACATAAATCTTTCTGAAAAAAAAATAATGATTTATTGATCAGAGGGCAGAAAACATAAATCTACCTTTTGTTCATTATTATTATGAAACAATAATTATTAATAACTAGAGATGGGCGAGCACCACAAGTTTCATGATGCTTGGCGAGCCCCATGTGACTTCTGAGGCCCAATCACAGGCCTCAGAGGTGACCCTGGGGTTTGTGACATCCACCAGAAGCTGGAAGAGATGTGAAGAAGATCCTGGGGGGCCACAAGATGCCCAGGAGAGGTGTTTGTTGTTTTTCCTCACCTACACAAGTCTCCACTTATTATACTATTGGGAGTCCCTAGAGTATACTAGTGTTTGATGGATGACAAACTCCAATAGTTTCAAGTTCGGGTGAACCCCAAACCTTTGGAAATTTAAGGTCAAATCCAGTTCTAAATTAATTAATTCCACCATCCCTATTAATAACCCAGAGCATACTTAGCATAAATCTACCTTTTTATTTGTTATTATCCTTGTGCCAGAATATTAGTAGTAAGGATGGGGTTCAACTGCATTTATTAAAGATAAGGCTGTCTAGAAACAGATTTATTGATCTATAAGCACACAAAAATGGAAGGAAGGAAATATTGCCCAGTAGAAAGCTCAGCACAGGGTTTCTTTGGAAAAGTTCAGCACCATGGATAGTGCAGCATTGCATACACAGGCTGTGCTACAGGAGTAGTAGCTCAAACACAACTTACATGCAATGAGGGATACAGGTGCAATCTCAAGCACTGTCAGGAGAATACATATACCAATATACCAAGTGATCATAAAGTCCTTGAGTGACAGATCTAAATGCCATATGACAAGTGTGCATCCATCATGAGCCCATGACATTTTGTGGAATCCTGCATGTTATCCAGTGCATGCCTGTATTTACTCATACTATGCTCCTCTGTAACATACCCACACACACAATTCTGTGCTCTCTGTCTGCAGATTAACCCCTTGCAGTCTCAATAGTGACCTGATTGAGGACGCTGAAGGGAGGGGTTGAGGACTCTGCGCAGCTATAGGCTGTTGAGGAGGAGAGAGGAACCATCAGCTGGTGTGAAGCCCCCTTATAACTGTCAGCTCAGAGCATGAGGACAGAAAGAGAGAGACTGGAGGGAGCAGGCAGCAGCTCAGTCCTTGGAACACCCCAGCACCCATTCACCTGCACCTTGCAAGCACTGCCACTTGCAGGTAAGTCATATTAAAGTTTCCTTCTGTCCTAATGTTTTCAGCAGTCCTGCAGGAGTCATCACCAATATCATCTAGTTCCTCTACAAGTGCAGCAGTTCTTTGATGCTTGGATTCTATGAAGTTTTGCACTATTTTATTTTGTTGTCTTTGGAAAAAAATTCCTGTACTTTTAATATAAATATAGTTTTTAAGATTCTCCAGTTTACTGTATATAGAGGGCTTGGAATGGAAAACAGGTCAGACCTGGTAATTATTTTTGCCATTCTCGCCCCTTTCCGTCAGATCCTTCAAGCTGCTTTATGGAAAGAGCTGAAATTGTTTTAGGCTCTTGCTGTGATAAAACACCAGGTATGTGAGTATTTACCATCAGCACAGTAGCTGTGGCTTTCTAACATTGTAGCAAAAATGTTGAAGACAACAATGGCTTTATTATGCTGGAATGTGATTCATCCCCACTATTACCAGACTGGCGTATCCTACAGAGACTCAAAAGGCACCATTCTGCCTATAAAGAAAGGGACAAAACATACATTGCCACTTTGCAGCTGTTACCCTAGATAATCATATCCCTCAGGGGTAGAAGTGTGATGGTACCATCCTGCTATGTATTGCCATTTTACTCTATGGGGCACCTACTTATATTAAAGCTGAATCACTGCCATTCATTATAGTACAAAAATTAGTATAATATAAAAATAATACACTTTTTTCACTCTGTGAGCCGCTAGTCAGTACTTTGTGACATATGAGTTTGTTCTAGATGCAGTGTGAGTGAGGTTATTACATAGAACTCACCACTTTTATTCTACCAGGCAGTGGTTAATATGCCGTGGAACTACAAGTCCCTTAATGTCCCCTGATATCAGTAGGTGGAACAGTGAGTACTAAGTGAAAAACCAGAGCACGCTAGTCAGGAAAACAATTCAGATGCCTCACAGTATATTCCAATATTAGAGTTCAATTATATTAAAATACACACAATGATTCATTGAGTTATACGATGGAGACTCTCAGAGGTTTCCTTCTCCTTTCACCAAGTCACAAGGGTAGCCTAGGGCAGGTACCACATATTCTAGAAAATCTGCTAGTTTTATTAATTATTGGCACAATGAAGACAATAGTATTAAATATCATTGACAGCTACAATCTACCCAATATGACTAGCAATGGTGTGGATTGTCAATCTATTAGAGGTCATATGAATGTTGGTTGATCCACACCTATCATCCCACATTCCCCACATGCACATCCTGTATGTTATTTCAGTACGGAGAGGGAGATCAGTAGATCCAGACATCCCTGTCTCTGTGTGTATAAGGGAATTAGTAGATGGGACAGTATAACGTCCAGCTTATTCATCCCTCCCACAGCAAAAGGCTCGGCTATAGAGAGTACAGATGTCTTACAGCATGGGGGGGGGGGGGGGCAATGTGGACCCACTGCCTCATTAGAGGCAACAACTAAAAATGGCTGGTCAATGATTGTTGTCAGATTCTGATTATCAGAATTTCTGCATTCCTGCCAAAAATATCCTTTGCGTGTACGTAGTGTTGTCTTTATAGCTGTCTATTTTATCTCCTGTTGTCTGACTATATGCATTTCCAAATAAGATGATGGCACAATCTAAATATTAGATATTAAATGTACTAATGTACATTTAGAATGTCAGTTAACCATTTCTGTATCTTCCATTCATTTCAGTAAAGAGTGACTATAAATGTGTAAGAAACTCTCAGAATCATATTTGTATAGCATGTCTATTTGAATTGATTAAAAAATATCTGTATTTAGACTGAATGCAAGATGCAACCTGCATGCAGTCAGGCCAATGGGGGTCCTGGAGTCCCCTATGTCAATAGAATGGTAGTATCCATATACGATCACTGCTCCATTCACTTCTATAGGACTGCTGTCTCTTAAAAGTGGATTGAACAGTGGTGGTGCTTGCATACTACCTCTTCATTCTTCTTGAGGACTAAAGGTTAGCTATTCTTATGATTACTAGGGTCCCAAAGTATAGATTCCCAGCCATCCTGATCATTTGTGTTGTTTGATGGAAATCCCTCTTAACATCTGATGTAGATTACTCGATGAGTGAAAAAAATGTTCTCCTTTATTCCGAGCCTGATACTCCCTGCAATCTTGGCCTAACCACCTTTCTTCACTCCAATATTTTATTTAGCAAAGGGTACTTTGGGGCTCCCCCTCAAGGTTCAGGGCCCAGTTGCAACTGCTACCCGTACAGCTCCTATAGCTACACGCCTGGCTTGGGATCTTTCTGCTTTTGTAGATAGCCTACATCAGGTGTATGGTAACTACTAGAGATGAGCGAGTACTGATCCGCCGATCCAAACAGCACGCTCCATAGAAATGAATGGATGCATCTGGTACTTTCGCTTTGACGGCGGCCGGCCGCTTAACCCCCCGCGTGCCAGCTATGTGCATTCATTTCTATGTGAGCGTGCTGTTCGGATCGGCTGATCCGAACAGTACTCGCTCATCTCTAGTAACTACATTAGTAAAAGGGCTGCATCTAAAAGTAGTGCCTAGACCCTCCATTAGAAGCAATGAAGAAGCAAAGTTTTTTCAGTCCCTTTAATTGTGATAGTTTACCATTTGGTTCAATTGGTTATAAAAGACAAAAAAAAATTCACAAAAAATTTAGTGGCTGCCTAAGGTCCACACCAGAAATACTACAAGGCATGGAAAATCCTGTGCTGTAATGAATAGTCCCCAGCCTAGGTCACCTGTACACTCACCGGCCACTTTATTAGGTACACCTGTCCAACTGCTCGTTAACACTTAATTTCTAATCAGCCAATCACATGGCGGCAACTCAGTGCATTTAGGCATGTAGACATGGTCAAGACAATCTCCTGCAGTTCAAACCGAGCATCAGTATGGGGAAGAAAGGTGATTTGAGTGCCTTTGAACGTGTCATGGTTGTTGGTGCCAGAAGGGCTGGTCTGAGTATTTCAGAAACTGCTGATCTACTGGGATTTTCACGCACAAGCATCTCTAGGGTTTACAGAGAATGGTCCGAAAAAGAAAAAACATCCAGTGAGCGGCAGTTCTGTGGGCGGAAATGCGTTGTTGATGCCAGAGGTCAGAGGAGAATGGCCAAACTGGTTCGAGCTGATAGAAAGGCAACAGTGACTCAAATAGCCACCCGTTACAACCAAGGTAGCCAGAAGAGCATCTCTGAACGCACAGTACGTCGAACTTTGAGACAGATGGGCTACAGCAGCAGAAGACCACACCGGGTGCCACTCCTTTCAGCTAAGAACAGGAAACTGAGGCTACAATTTGCACAAGCTCATCGAAAGCTGGACAATTGAAGATTGGAAAAACGTTGCCTGGTCTGATGAGTCTCGATTTCTGCTGCGACATTCGGATGGTAGGGTCAGAATTTGGCGTCAACAACATGAAAGCATGGATCCATCCTGCCTTGTATCAACGGTTCAGGCTGGTGGTGGTGGTGTCATGGTGTGGGGAATATTTTCTTGGCACTCTTTGGGCCCCTTGGTACCAATTGAGCATCGTTGCAACGCCAAAGCCTACCTGAGTATTGTTGCTGACCATGTCCATCCCTTTATGACCACAATGTATCCAACATCTGATGGCTACTTTCAGCAGGATAATGTGCCATGTCATAAAGCTGGAATCATCTCAGACTGGTTTCTTGAACATGACAATGAGTTCACTGTACTCCAATGGCCTCCACAGTCACCAGATCTCAATCCAATAGAGCATCTTTGGGATGTGGTGGAACGGGAGATTCGCATCATGGATGTGCAGCCGACAAAGCTGCGGCAACTGTGTGATGCCATCATGTCAATATGGACCAAAATCTCTGAGGAATGCTTCCAGCACCTTGTTGAATCTATGCCACGAAGAATTGAGGCAGTTCTGAAGGCAAAAGGGGGTCCAACCCGTTACTAGCATGGTGTACCTAATAAAGTGGCCGGTGAGTGTATATTGCCAACATATGACTTGGCCATGTCCATAGAGCTGGAGATGAGAAGTCTTGTCTGCAAACAGCTTTGCTAACACAAACCACAGAGAGACAATGAGTTGAAAGATCTCTAATTAACAAGCAAATGGTCCTGACATTTAGCGCGTCTCCATTGCCTTCAGAATTTGGGCTGTCAGGAGCCCTCCAGGCGAGGAGTCAGATGAGGCAGCGCTCTGATATGCATGAACCATGGCATGGTGTTTAATTAACTGGAGCTGCGTTAAGTGGCGCTGTCACAACGTGCAGGTAGGAGGCTTGTCATGAGGCCTAAAGTCAAAGCCTGTTAAAGTATTTATGAAGCAATATGTCATCAGAGAGACTGGAGAATGAGCTAGGATGGATGGCATTGCTGAGTAAAATCAATACCATTTTTATAATAGAACGATGATGGAAACCTTGGAATCAATGCCCTGTTGTATTTCTGCCTCTGGTTATGGGTAGCATTTGAGCTTACGACTGAAGGGAGGTTTGCCTTCTTGTGTGAAGTATTATTACATAAAAATACGACTGTAGATATGACTTTTCGTGTGAGGTTCTCCAGTTCTTCAGGGGGTTCTGTTTCATTGCAATGTTTTAATATCTTTTCTTTAGAAATTACTCACCATTTTCAAGTTCTCTACTCGCTGCCAGTGAATATAAACAATCTTATAGATCCTGCTAATCTGTAAAGACCTAGTACGTCTTAGGCTGAGGGTTTATTACAGTTGTTTTACTGTGAAGTAATCTACTTGGGTTGTAGTCTGATACATTGTACCTGCAGTGATGCCGTACAGCAAATAATGA
Organism: Leptodactylus fuscus; assembly: GCF_031893055.1. NCBI lineage: Eukaryota > Metazoa > Chordata > Amphibia > Anura > Leptodactylidae > Leptodactylus > Leptodactylus fuscus. The sequence continues at coordinate 73,235,252 of NC_134271.1, forward strand.
GGGCAAGAGAGAGATTTGTGCTGTTGATTTGTTTAGCTCACCAGGAGGCTCAGGATGAACAGTTATAAACTCCACTTAGTGTTGCATTTGGAATTCTGGAAGAACACTGAACATAAGTGAATCTAACTAACATGGGAGAATTTAAGTATATATGTGCGTGTCCACTGCATATATATATACCACAAGGTACAGTTCTTCCCCCATTTCTCTTCACACTGTACACTGCTGACTTTAGGCACAACTCATCCAGCTGTTACTTACAGAAGTCCTCCGATGACTCTGCTATAGTAGGCCTTATCACTGATGGTGACGATAGGGAATACAGAGACTTAAACCGGGACTTTGTTGAATGGTGCAAGCAGAACCACCTCAGGATTAATGCTGGGAAGACCAAGAACTGGAGATGAGCGAACAGTAAAATGTCCGAGGTTCGATATTCGTTTCGAGTAGCCCCTCAATATTCGACTACTCGAATCGAATATCGAACCCTATTATAGTCTATGGGGGGAAAATGTTCGTTTAAGGGGTAGGCAACGTTCGCTCAAATTATACTTACCAAGTCCACGAGTGAGGGTCGGGCTGGATCCTCCGTGCAGTCTTCTCCTTGCAGTGTCCCCGCGGTGTCTTCCGGCTCTTCATTCACTCTGCCAGGCATCGGGCCTGGGCAGAGCTAACTGCGCATGCCCGCACTACAAGCGGACATGCGCAGTCGGCTCTGCCCAGGCCCGATGCCTGGCAGAGTGAATGAAGAGCCGGAAGAGCCGGAAGACGCCGCGGGAAAGCTGCACGGAGAAGACTTCTAAAGGTAGGAGAAGAACCAGCATTGATTGGCCGACTGTATAGCATTCGGCCAATCAATGCTGGTTCTGCATCGAACTTTTACATTCGAACAGCGAGTGGTACTCGATCGAGTACGAGTATTTCGAATACCGTAGTATTCGATCGAATATCTACTTGATCGAGTACTACTTGCTCATCTCTACCAAGGAGATGGTGGTGGACTTTAGTAAACAGAGAAGTGCTTCGACCCCGGTGGAGATCCAAGGGACATGCATTGAGATAGTATCTGGGTGTGCTCCTCAATAATAAACTAGACTGGGCTGATCACCTGGAGACGCTGCACAGAAAGGGCTACAGCAGACTCTACCTGCTCAGGAGGCTGAGGGCCTTTGGAGTCCAGGGGCCACTTCTTAGGGCCTTTTTCAACTCTGTGGTTGCTTCAGCCATCTTTTTCGGTGTGGTCTGCTGGGGGAGCAGTATATCAACCAGGGACAGAAATAGACTTGACAGGGTGATCAGAAGGGCCAGCTCTGTCCTGGGGAGCCCCCTTGGTGATCTCCAAGCGGGAGAACAAATCCCAACCTATGTATGGGACCTTGAAGGCACTTGGCAGCACTGTAAGTGACCGTCTGCTTCACCCCAAGAGTGAGAAGGAGCGCTATCGCAAGTCCTTCCTTCCAACCACGACCAGACTGTATAATCTGCATCAGTCCAAGCGAAGATCACTCTGCACAGAAAACTAATGATTATGACGTCTTCCTTCTTTCTTCTTCTGTTCCTTAGCTGCTATGGACTCCTAGTATTTCTTTTCTTCTCAGCATATGTGTGTCTACGTTTGTAATATATTACTGTGTATTATCCTGTATCTGTATTACTATACTGCTGTAACATGCTGAAATTTCCCCACTGTGGGACTATTAAAGGATTATCTTATCATATATATACAGTCCTATGAAAAAGTTTGGGCACCCCTATTAATCTTAATCATTTTTAGTTCTAAATATTTTGGTGTTTGCAACAGCCATTTCAGTTTGATATATCTAATAACTGATGGACACAGTAATATTTCAGGATTGAAATGAGGTTTATTGTACTAACAGAAAATGCGCAATATGCATTAAACCAAAATTTGACCGGTGCAAAAATATGGGCACCTCAACAGAAAAGTGACATTAATATTTAGTACATCCTCCTTTTGCAAAGATAACAGCCTCTAGTCGCTTCCTGTAGCTTTTAATCAGTTCCTGGATCCTGGATGAAGGGATTTTGGACCATTTCTTTCTACAAAACAATTCAAGTTCAGTTAAGTTTGATGGTCGCCGAACATGGACAGCCCGCTCTCAAATGATCTGAAAACAAAGATTGTTCAACATAGTTGTTCAGGGGAAGGATACAAAACGTTGTCTCAGAGATTTAACCTGTCAGTTTCCACTGTGAGGAACATAGTAAGGAGATGGAAGACCACAGGGACAGTTCTTGTTAAGCCCAGAAGTGGCAGGCCAAGAAAAATATCAGAAAGGCAGAGAAGAAGAATGGTGAGAACAGTCAAGGACAATCCACAGACCACCTCCAAAGAGCTGCAGCATCATCTTTCTGCAGATGGTGTCACTGTGCATCGGTAACAATACAGCGCACTTTGCACAAGGAGAAGCTGTATGGGAGAGTGATGAGAAAGAAGCCATTTCTGCAAGCACACCACAAACCGAGTCGCCTGAGGTATGCAAAAGCACATTTGGAGAAGCCAACTTCATTTTGGAAACAAAGATTGAGTTGTTTGGTTATAAAAAAAGGCGTTATGCATGGCGTCCAAAAAGAAACAGCATTCCAAGAAAAACACATGCTACCCACTGTAAAATTTGGTGGAGGTTCCATCATGCTTCGGGGCTGTGTGGCCAATGCCGGCACTGGGAATCTTGTTAAAGTTGAGGGTCGCATGGATTCCACTCAGTATCAGCAGATTCTTGAGAATAATGTTCAAGAATCAGTGACGAAGTTGAAGTTACGCCGGGGATGGATATTTCAGCAAGACAATGATCCAAAACACTGCTCCAAATCAACTCAGGCATTCATGCAGAGGAACAATTACAATGTTCTGGAATGACCATCCCAGTCCCCAGACCTGAATATCATTGAACATCTGTGGGATGATTTGAAGCGGGCTGTCCATGCTCGGCGACCATCTAACTTAACTGAACTTGAATTGTTTGTCCAAAATACCTTTATCCAGGATCCAGGAACTGATTAAAAGCTACAGGAAGCGACTAGAGGCTGTTATCTTTGCAAAAGGAGGATCTACTAAATATTAATGTCACTTTTCTGTTGAGGTGCCCATACTTTTGCACCGGTCAAATTTTGGTTTAATGCATATTGCACATTTTCTGTTAGTACAATAAACCTCATTTCAATCCTGAAATATTACTGTGTCCATCAGTTATTAGATATATCAAACTGAAATGGCTGTTGCAAATACCAAAATATTTAGAACTAAAAATGATTAAGATTAATAGGGGTGCCCAAACTTTTTCATAGGACTGTATATATATATATATATATATATATATATATATATATATATCTACTGTATATAAGACATTGCCAAATTTAACATTAGGAAACAATTACTAATTATTTTAACTTGATTTCTTTCCATTGTGTTCAGTGGTGTTTGTTTTTAGGTTATCACAGTGTAGCAAGTTATTAGATTCAAGCAGAGACATAACATGAAACTTCTGGCTTGCAATGCAAAATATGTAATGGGTAGGGTTGAGTGATCATGTTCGGAAAAAATCGGATTCCGATCGGCGATCGAGAAAATTTCACGATCGCGATCGGAATTCCTAACACGATCTTTTTAGGTGGGATCGAGATCGGTAGTATTTCCCACAATGCCTTCACACTAAGTATATAGTGTATACTCAGTGTGAAGGCTCCGCTGCGGTTCCATAGGAATGAATGGAAGCAGCCGGCACACAGCCTTAACCCCCTGCGCGCCGGCTGCCTCCATTCATTCTAATGGGAGACTAAAGTAGCATCTCTAGTAGCTACTTACCTCCAGAGATGGCTGCTCCGCTTTTCTTCAACTCGCTGCTGCTCCAGTTGCAGTCTTCTTCGCCACGCTGCCCCCTCCCTGCCAGGTTAGGAGAGTGTGGGCAGGTTAGGAGAGTGTGGGCGAGTACCAGTACCTGCCCACACTCTCCTAACCCACCCACACTCTCCTAACCTGGCAGGGAGGGGGCAGCGAAGGGAGAAGAAGACTGCAGCTGGAGCGGCAGCGAGGCGAAGAACAGCGGAGCAGCCATCTCTGGAGGTAAGTGGACACCAGGGGGGACTAAGTAGCCAGAGGATTAAAAAAAATCCTCTGGCTACTTAGTGATTCACTACACAGTGTGGATTCTAACAATTGTTAGATTCCATGCTGTATAGTGAATAGGATTGCTTTTAAAATCCGATCTCTGATTAATAAAAAAATCCCATTGACTTGCATTGGGATCGGAATTGGGATCGAGATCGGGTTCAAATGAAAAATGATCGGAAATCGGATTTAAAAATCGATCCTGAAAAGTCAGGATCGGCTCAACCCTAGTAATGGGGCCTCCTTGTCTATTAAACTGGTGTCTTATTATGGTATCAAGAGGCCTTTGGTCTCCCTTTGACTCCAGGGCCTGATGGTTACATCTGTTCATGTAGTTGTAGGCAAAGATTCAATATAACTTATATTTTATTCTCTTATATTCTTTACTCTTAAAGGGATCCTATCATTCAAACTCATTTTTTTTCTCACTAACACGTCGGAATAGCCTTAAGAAAGGCTATTCTTCTCCTATCTTTCGATGTCTTCTCTACGCCACTTGAAATCCCGGTTTTTGTCGGTAAGGCTATTCCGACGTGTTAGTGAGAAAAAAATGAGTTTGAATGATAGGATCCCTTTAACTTATTTTATTCTTGGCTGATTGAGGGCAGTAGGGGTCCTACTTAATGATTTACTACTATCTCTCTATACACTCACACAGGGAAATCTGCTAGTTTCTGACCAAGGTTGTCCACTAGGTTTCTAACTCTATCTTCACACTAGCATTTGTGTCTCAGTTTGAGACTCTATCCCCCATTCCACTTAAAATAGGTAGAGAGAAAAGTCCTGCAAGCAGAACTTGTTCTCTCCACCATTTTTGTCGAAAACTGTGCTTAAACGCCTGTGGACTCCATTATAATCTGTGGGGTCTGTGGGTTTCTGTTCGGTATTCCGTTTGAGGAGTCCACTTGGGGATCCCCCGAACGGGAACCTATATGCATACCTCCCAACCGTCCCGATTTCCGCGGGACAGTCCCGATTTGGGTGACATGTCCCGCGGTTCCGGTTGGAGGGAGGTATGTCCCGATTTCAACTCAGATCTGCGTCCAGAGGACGCAGATCTGAGTTGAACACACATTCGGCTGAAGGAAGGAGCTGACACAGGTCAGCTCCTCGCTTCGCCGCTGCCCGCCTCTCTCCCTGACACACGCGGCTGAAGCTGCTCGCGTGCTGGCTTCGCCGCTGCGTCTCTCTCTCGTTGACACATGCGGCTGAAGCGAGGAGCTGACCTGTGTCAGCTCCTCGCTTCGCTGCTGCCGCCGGCTCCTGGCTTGTAGACGCGATGTACACGCCAGGAGCCGGCGGCAGCAGCGAAGCGAGGAGCTGACACAGGTCAGCTCCTCGCTTCAGCCGCATGTGTCAGCAAGAGAGAGAGACGCAGCGGCGAAGCGAGCACGCGAGCAGCTTCAGCCGCGTGTGTCAGGGAGAGAGGCGGGCAGCGGCGAAGCGAGGAGCTGACCTGTGTCATCTCCTTCCTTCAGCCGCATGTGTCAGCGAGAGAGGCGGCGAGGGAGCGGAGGAGAAGGTAAGTTTAATGTGGAGGTGGAACGTGAATCTGGGGGCAGATGAAGGAGAGGACGGCATGACATTGGGCAGAGATGGGGGACATGAATCTGGGGGCAGAGATGGGGGACATGAATCTGGGGGCAGAGATGGAGAGGACATGAATCTGAGGGCAGAGATGGGGGACATGAATCTGGGGGCAGAGATGGGGGACATGAATCTGGGGGCAGAGATGGAGAGGACATGAATCTGAGGGCAGAGATGGGGGACATGAATCTGGGGGCAGAGATGGGGGACATGAATCTGGGGGCAGAGATGGAGAGGACATGAATTTGGGGGCAGAGATGGAGGGACATGAATCTGGGGGCAGAGATGGGGGACATGAATCTGGGGGCAGAGATGGAGGGACAGGAATCTGGGGGCAGAGATGGGGGACATGAATCTGGGGGCAGAGATGGAGAGGACATGAATTTGGGGGCAGAGATGGAGGGACATGAATCTGGGGGCAGAGATGGAGGGACATGAATCTGGGGGCAGAGATGGGGGACATGAATCTGGGGGCAGAGATGGAGAGGACATGAATCTGAGGGCAGAGATGGGGGACATGAATCTGGGGGCAGAGATGGGGGACATGAATCTGGGGGCAGAGATGGAGAGGACATGAATTTGGGGGCAGAGATGGAGGGACATGAATCTGGGGGCAGAGATGGGGGACATGAATCTGGGGGCAGAGATGGAGGGACAGGAATCTGGGGGCAGAGATGTGGGACATGAATCTGGGGGCAGAGATGTGGGGACATGAATCTGGGGGCAGAGATGGAGGGACATGAATCTGGGGGCAGAGATGGAGGGACAGGAATCTGGGGGCAGAGATGTGGGACATGAATCTGGGGGCAGAGATGTGGGGACATGAATCTGGGGGCAGAGATGGAGGGACAGGAATCTGGGGGCAGAGATGTGGGACATGAATCTGGGGGCAGAGATGTGGGGACATGAATCTGGGGGCAGAGATGGAGGGACATGAATCTGGGGGCAGAGATGGGGGACATGAATCTGGGGGCAGAGATGGAGGGACAGGAATCTGGGGGCAGAGATGTGGGACATGAATCTGGGGGCAGAGATGGAGGGGACATGAATCTGGGGGCAGAGATGGAGGGACATGAATCTGGGGGCAGAGATGGAGGGACATGAATCTGGGGGCAGAGATGGGGGACATGAATCTGGGGGCAGAGATGGAGGGACAGGAATCTGGGGGCAGAGATGTGGGACATGAATCTGGGGGCAGAGATGGAGGGACATGAATCTGGGGGCAGAGATGGAGGGACATGAATCTGGGGGCAGAGATGTGGGACATGAATCTGGGGGCAGAGATGGAGAGGACATGAATCTGGGGGCAGATGAAGGGTGTATATGAAACTGGGGGAGAGATAGAGGGGGGACATATAATTTACGGGTGACTGTAGGAGGATTATACTGTGTGCGGGCACATGAAAAATTATCGAATGGGCGGAGTCAACACAAAGTGGGTGGGGCTAAATTTGCCGTGGCGCGCTACGCGCGCCACACATTTTGTCCCTCTTTCGGTTCTTCAAAAGTTGGGAGGTATGTATATGCATTAAAAAGCGGGTAGTGAAAAAAAAGCTACACAGACCCCATAAACTATAATAGGGTCCATGTGATTTCTGTTTGGTGTCTGGCCGAATCATGCAGAGAAAAAAAGGACTGCAAACACAGCTTTTCTCTCTGCATATTTTGTGCAGAAACTGAGCGGAAACCACACAGACCCCATTATAGTCTAAGGGGTCTATGTGGTGTTTCTAGCTAACTGCTGTTTAATGCATATAGGTTTCCCTTCAGGGGGTCCTCAAGTGGACTCCCCAAACGGAATACCGAATACACATGTACACTGGGCCTTAAGAGGATAGAGTTTCCTATTTTTGGTCCCTAAATGGCCATGAAGGACGGAAACCTGAATGCTCGTGTGAACCTAATATAAGCCAAGAATGAGCACGGGTTTAAGGCCCTGTTCACACGAGGCAAGAGGGGGTGGATTTTGGCGTGGAATCCATGTCATAATCCGCCCCCTCACAATAGCCCCTTCTTCAGGCTGATTCCGCCTTGCGGCAGCACGCTCTGAGCTAGGCCCTATCATTTGGGCCTACACCGGACCGGAGTGCCGCAACTGTTGGAAATCGTGACAGGCAGATTTTGCCCATATTCTGAACCAGGACCAAAATCCAGAATTAGGACCAAAATCCGCCATCCGCGCTCCGTGTGAAAGGGGCCTAAAGGGAAACTGTGACATTGAACAAGGTACATGATAAGCACTTTTTAGAGAAGAAGCTAAGCAGATTGATGTATCCTACTCCTACATGCTTCCCTGCATAACTGTGCATACAGACATAACTATGAGTCAATGAGTAGGATTGCCCGCTGCTCTTCTAAACTAACAGCAGGATTGGAATCTACTGGTGTCTCCTACTCTACAACCTACTGCTCTGAGATAGGATTGCAAGTACAATATGACAATTTCCTTTTAAATGAAAAATGTATTACTTTTACTGAATCTTTTCCCATAAATATGTATCTCAATTTACTCAGCTTCTCCTGCTCTATAATATGTTACTGTGCAGATTGGACATTTTCAACATGATGTGTTTGCCTTATTTATTATCTTTGATCCATGATGCTTATGTAACTGCAATCTATGGGTTCCTGGAGTATCCCAGGCTGATTTATTTTCCTACTAGCTTGTTCAATGACTGCCAACTTGCCACTGGCACTGGTACTATTGAAAACATGTTTGCACAGTTGATTTGTCTTTAGCACCACAGACCATATATTATTGGCTGGGCTTCAGAGCAGATTCAGAAGTCTCTACTATAGCTGTTTGCAATCTGTTTTGGATAGAAACTGTTTCATAAGGGTTAATATTACTTGGATGTGCTGCTAACCAGTGTTACGTCTTCTAACCACAAGAAGACTCACAGAGACATATTAGAGTGTTGGCAACCAGGGCTTGAATCTAAGAGTAAAGCTTAAAGAACTGGCAGGAAATATGGATTATATTACTACTGAAGACAATGTAAAAATGAGATTAAAAGATAAAGAGAAGGGAATCTTTGTAAACAGAGGACAATCTGCTCTCCGTCTCTCCGTATCTTGACATAAAATTCTGTATTCCATACATGTCAACCGATGTTTCACAAAATTCTCTGAACCCCATAAGAAAAAAAATCATGACAAGCTGATGAGCTGTCTTCCTGCAATGAATCTAGCCTGAGTGTATATGGCTACAATGGCTGTCTGATACAGATACTTTACTTTACCTGAGCCCACACTAATGCATTTTCAGATATAGCATTACATCACATCATATAGGTTCTATATACAGTATACTGTAAGAACAACATAATATATTGTATAGCATTATTATATGAATTATATGACTGTATGATTAGAATAACAGGTCATTGTATTAGCCTTTAGATCTGAGTGCCTATTATATTAGCTACAGTTTGTACGTCAGGGAAAAAAGCCTATACATTATTATGCCAGTAGGCTTTTATAGATGAAGTAGAGTGGACCTGCAAATAAGGGGTGCGCGGCTGCTAACCAGTCTACTGTAGAGGGAGGTTAGACAGAAAATTCTACAATACAATGAAAGAAAACCATGCAATAGCTATATCTGTCAAATAATATCATGTACATTGCAGTAGCATACAATAATGATTTAATGGGAAATACCATTGTACTATATATATATATATATATATATATATATATATATATATATATATATGAGAAATGTGTTGGTATGAGGATGAAACTGACATGTAACATTATGACAGTAGTCATAAAGCAACAGACATGTAGCTTCAAGGAAAACTCCTGAAAGAATGTATTAGGAAACAATGATGGATCGCTGAAAGAGCATTCATCATAACAAATAAGAATAAAGCCCACCAGTTGGGGAAGACCCCAGGACATATGGACAAGGTCAATAAGGGAACAAGGAGGCACAATATGTCACCTGTCCGCTCATATGTCACCTGTCCGTATAACCACTTTGTTTTCCTCTAGATGAAAAAATCAGCTAGAGGAAAAATCTGGAACTGACTTCCTTTGAAATGAATGAGAGGGAGAGACAGGAATTTTTTGAGGAGGATTTTGAGGTGGAATCTGCCTCAAAATCTGCCTGCAAATAATTCATTGTGGACATACCCTTAGGCTAAGGCCCCACCTTGAGGAAACACTGTTTTTATGGCTGCTGCTCAATACAGTGAAAGAAACCTCTGCATTATATAGGACCAGCAAAATGAATAAGATTTTAACTAGGCCGGGGCCCCACGGGACAGAAACATGGGAAAAATTGCGGCATTTTAAAGTAAGGGCAAAGTGGATGGGATCTAGCGAATCCCATGCACACTTTGTAGTAAAAACCGCAGTGCGGACATGCTGTGATTTCCAAAATCGTTATGGTTTAGGAAATCGCAGCATGTCAATTATACCTACAGAAACGCTTATGGTTTCCTCATAGGTATAATTGTAACAGAAAATCCGCAGAGGAAAACTCTGTGAATTTTATATTTAAAGTGCTGTAGGAAGAACTACGATGTGATGCCACCGCGGTTTTTCCTGCAGTACTTTTTTGTTCCGGGACATCCCGTGAGTAGAGATGAGCGAGTAGTATTCGATCGAGTAGGTATTCGAACGAACGCTACGGTATTAGAAATACTCGTACTCGCTCGAATACTATCGCTATTCGCAGTAAAAATTCGATTCAGAACCAGCGTTGAGTTGCCGAATGCTATAGCATTCGGCAAATCAACGCGGGTTCTGCAGCAGGCTCGTTCTGGCTAATCGGGAAAGCTGGCAGCTTGCGGTTATGCAGCAGCTGACTTTTTCTCATAGGAATGCATTGACCAGCGTTGATTGGCCGAATGCTATACAGTGTACAGCATTCGGCCAATCAACGCTGGTTCTGCCAGAGGCTCATCTGTGGTGAGGTGGAGTCTAAGATCGGACCACAATGGAGACTGCTGTGGTTTGATCAGACTCCTCCTCCTCCTCACAGATGAGCCTCCAGCAAATTTAGCCCCACCCACTTTTATGTTGACTCCGCCCATTCTCATTAATTTTTCATGTGCCCGCACACAGTATAATCCTCCTACAGTCACCCGTAAATTATATGTCCCCCCTCTATCTCTCCCCCATCTTCATATACACCCTTCATCTGCCCCCAGTTTCATGTCTCCCCCTCCATCTCTGCCCCCAGATTCATGTCCCCCCTCCATCTCTGCCCCCAGTTTCATGTCCCCTCCATCTCTGTCCCCAGATTCATGTCCCCCCATCTCTGTCCCCAGATTCATGTCCCCCATTTCTGCCCACAGTTTCATGTCCCACATCTCTACCCCCAGATTCATGCCCCCCATCTCTGCCCCAGTTTCATGTCCCCCCATCTCTGCCCCCAGATTCATGTCCCCCCATCTCTGCCCCTAGATTTATATCTCCACATCTCTGCCCCCAGATTCATGTCCCTCCATCTCTGCCCCCAGATTCATGTCTCCACATCTCTGCCCCCAGTGTCATGCCGTCCTCTCCTTCATCTGCCCCCAGTTTCACGTTCCACCTCAGTGTACACATTACACTTACCTTGTCCTCGTTCCCTCACCGCAGCCGCTCTCTGCACGCCTCTCTCACTGGCACACAGTTGTAAACGCGATGTGACATCATCACATCGCGTCTACACAGCGACTAGTGTAGACGCAGCAGCAAAGCAAGGAGGTGAACTGTGACAGCTCCTTGCTGTAGCCATGTATGTGTTCAACTCAGATCTGCGTCCTCTGGACGCAGATCTGAGTTGAAATCGGACATACAATGACTGCTGCGGGCGCCAGGGGGCCAGCACACGGTGGCGGGCCAAAACCGGGCCCCCCCATTTTTCAATTTAATAGTAATACTTGCCTATCGGCGGCCCTGTAGACTATAATGGGGTCCGTGCGCTTTAACTGCACAGCGCTCCTAAACACTCTCCTCCTGCTACTCGTGGACTTGGTGAATCTCTTTTAGTCGAATAGTGGTTTCCCCTGAAATGAGCATTTTTTCCTATAGACGATAATGGGATTCGATATTGGATCAAGCAGTTGAATATTGAGGCTCTACTTGAAACGAATATCGAATCTCGAATATTTCACTACTCGCTCATCTCTACCTGTGAGGCCTTAGCCTCAATCTTATACAAATATTGTGGAAATAAAGAGCTGCAGAAAAGCTGGTTTTTCAGAAAGATGTTTGTCTTCTAAAAATGCTGCATGTTAATTATCTCTATAGATCTCATAGAGGAAGGAAAAAAGAACCCCCCAAAAAGCAGTAAAAACACAATGAAAAATGCTGTAAAAAAATTGTGTTTTAGCTGCATTTTTTTCTGCCACATTTTTTTCACTAGATGAGGCCTTAGCCTTCGTCTAGCCAATATCAGACTGTGTTAATGAATGAGTAATCACACAGCAAAACCCGCACAATGCAGCTGACATGGAAGGGTTAAAATGCCATGGCTATTAAGAAAATGAGATACAAATCTAGAGGTGCAGAAAATATATTTGTAAATGATCTTTCTGAGGTTAAGTGTCTGATGCTAAGTGAGTCATTGTTAGTAATAATGCACTAAAGTGACAGAGGATGAATGTCCTTACTGACCCCTGAATTAAATGAGCTTTTCTTTTCCACCCTGTACCCAGCACATTATACTTTTCAAATATTGCTGTTTTTTTATGCCACAAGTGTTACATTTTCTACCATTTTCTACCATCTCTTCTACCATTATTTAATCCTCTGTTTCATGCAGAAATGTAATACAATTTAGGTTGTCATCTGTTGTTCCAGTTACATCCTTTGACAAGCGGTGAGAAATGAAAGAAGCACACAGACCCCATAGACTATCATGGGGTCCATGTGTTTTCTGCACTGCCTCATTATAGTCTATGGGGTCCGTGTGCTTTCATAAGCTCACCGCTTGTCAATGCATTCAGTATTCCTTTCGGGGGATCCCAATGTGGACTCCCCGAATGTACGGTAATACCAAACGCAAATGTGAACCAGGCCAAACCAGTAAAATTCTAAATGTGGATATAGATGTAACCAGAGTACACATATAAAGTTACTTTATTATGTAGAATTTTCCTGTGAAATGTTGCATTTTCAAAAAGAACCTGTCACATGGAAATATTACAATACCAGAAATGATCTGTTCAATATATATACAACATGTTATAGATCAGAAGGAGCTGAGAAGATTGATGTATAGTTTTTTGGGAAAAGATTCAGTATAGCTTGTTATTTATGCATTAAGATCTCTGCTTCTTCTTTGTTGAGATGTCAAGGAGGTGGTCCTATTAGTGATTGACAGCTCTCTCTGTCTGCAGTCATAGAGAGATAGCTGTCAGTCACTGATAGGACTGACGCCTTGACTTCTCAATGTAACAGATTTCCTGTGAATAACTCTTAGGTTATGCTGGATCTTTTCTCACAATCTTATACATCCTATCTGCTCAGCTCCTCCTGCTCTATAACACGTCTATTGCATTTTTCATGTCGTAAATTCCCTTTAAGAAACCTTCCCAATTTGTCACCTCACTACCTCCATAATCATTTGCAACATTAATATTATATTATCTTACCTTAAATCTTTAAAGTGGGTGTACCACAGTAGACATTTATGGCGTATCCTGTGCATAGGTCAGATAAACGCAAGTTCCTCCTCTGGGACCTGCACCTATCTCTAAAACTGTCTCATCCAAACCCTTTTTGGGGTCACAGTGGATCCACTGGCAGCCAAAACAAGGCCAAAACTAGGCTGACTTCAGTGGTCAGATTTATGGAAACAAATGAGCTTATGGAGCTACGCTGTTTCTGTTACTCTCATAGAAACAGCAGTTTTTTTGCATCTCACAAGTGATCTAGAATGAAGTATGGGGGTCAGCTCAGCTTGGATGCTGACAGAAAATGTAGGAACACACTTGATAAAGTGTTTGGTAACACCTAGTTTTCAATTTATTCATATAAATCCAGAAGGGAACAATATAGGAACAGCAAAATACAAAGTTGTAAGAAAAAAGGCTTTCAAAGGAAATTTACTCAAATGAACAATGAGGTTAAAATTCACACACACAAAATAGGAAATAAAGTTCTACTTGTCTTACTTTGCCAATTTGCCTCAATGTCATGATTATTTTTATTGCATTTCATTATTACTATTTTTCAAATTCAAATTTCTCTTGGAAATCCATTCAAACTTTGGAAAAATAAATATTTCAACTCTGCTTTTCTTTCTAGATGTTGACTTGGTGGATGGTTGATCAACATGTCCATCCCATATATCTTTCAGGATTTACCATGAAAAAGACTTTCCCCAGTACTGAACCTGAGAACATAATGGAGCTAGTATTGTAGACAAGTCAAAGGACTGAAGTATCTGGTTGCAACATGGAGAACAACAGCAAATTCGATAGCCCAACCAACATCTCCTTGGCTAACAAAGACTTGGTTTCCAGTATGATTGAATACAAAGCAATCTCCGTGTTTCTTGTCCTGTTCATTTGTGGTATTGGAATAATAGGGAACATCATGGTGGTCCTGGTGGTCTTTATAACTCGGGACATGAGGACCCCAACCAACTGTTACTTGGTCAGCTTGGCAGTGGCTGACTTGATGGTCCTGGTGGCTGCTGGATTGCCCAATGTATCAGACAGCCTGGCAGGTACATGGATATATGGGCATGCTGGATGTCTTGGGATAACCTACTTCCAGTATTTAGGGATCAACGCCTCCTCTTGTTCCATCACTGCTTTTACTGTTGAAAGGTAAGTTTGACATAGTAGTAATGCACTACCAAGACGTAGTAATATAATAAGCAGGAGGGTTCAGTAGGTTGTCATTATTGTAAATAGGGAACATATAATCTCTCAATCTACATGAAGAACCATACATTCGCTTTCAGTCACTCACTACTATCAAACTATTTTTTTGTTAGTTATTATTTATTGTTCTAGACCAGAGTTGTGAAACATGTGGTTCACCAACACAACTGCAACTCCCAGGGTGTCCTGAAAGAGATTAGTAGATTTACAACAGCTGAAGAGCCATATGTAGGAGACCATTATAAAAATAACATACCTGATTTTGACAAAGTAACCCCTATTACCAGGTTGTTTGTAGATCCAACATGCAGTGCAGAATAATATACTGACTGTAGTCATAGCTTAATTTTCTGATACAGAGCCCCAAATTCCTTACATAGACAATATATGCAAGATAACAGGTGGATTACCTATAGCTGTAAGGTTAGAGGAGCCACCACTTTCCAGAAAATGGCCTTAGGTGGGAGACTAGTTTAGGTTCTTGCCCAAGATTGGTTTGTGCAGCTGTTTTGTGTGTTTATATGTGCTTTGTGCAATGCAGCGTAGATTTTATGATGTGTGTAATATTCAATATGCTGATAATGTATCATTTTGCTTGTGTATTTGCTGCTGAGGCATTGCATCTGACTCAGACTGG
Source organism: Leptodactylus fuscus (assembly GCF_031893055.1). Taxonomy (NCBI): domain Eukaryota; kingdom Metazoa; phylum Chordata; class Amphibia; order Anura; family Leptodactylidae; genus Leptodactylus; species Leptodactylus fuscus. The sequence goes on from NC_134271.1 coordinate 73,250,439, forward strand.
AGTTTTCTGAAAAGAGGGTGGCACAATGTCTCATCAAATGGGAGAAACTCGGTAGCACCCATTGGTTGTGCAGTGGGCGGGGTCTCATTGACGCCACTTGACATACAATCATTATACTCTATGGCTTGACTCCTTATTCTCATGATAGTGTCAATTTAGTGTCATGTGACAGTGTCACATGTTTTTTTAAATGCCTTTTCACAGGGCTGTTTTATAAACAATGAGTGTGAACGGGTACATTCACATGTTCGTTTTTTGACAGACCTTTTTACACAGCAATTAAAATCTTGGACATACCTTTGTCTGTTTTGACAGATACATGAATAGACATGTGAATAAACCCATAGACTTTCATGGGTTTTAAAATGGCCATGTCATGTTAAAGGGGCTATCTGGCTTCTGTCCAGTTTCAGTGCTTTCCTATAGACACTGCCCTATTGAAATCTATGGGGAAGTGCTGCAGTACCTACACTTGTTAAAGTTTGTATAATGACTAAGTTTTTTTCTGTACAGGTCATCTACAGGGGTCCCCGATGTCGGACATCCATCGATTTAAAATTGATGGCTTATCGTATGAATAGGCTATCAATACCAGAAACTGGATAATCTCTTTAATAAGACTAAAAATGGACCAATACATCTAGTTTCATAGATGTCAGGTCCATAAAACTGTTGTGCTCATAAGGTTATGGTTATATCAAATTGGGAAGCTCTTACTAAAAGGAGGTTGTCCCAAGTCTTCCATCTGCACACCTCTTGCTATCAGTCAGGCTTTTAGTCCATGCAGTCCAGTTCCACAGCTAAGCTTGTTGTTTTGAAGACTAGTATTAACAAATCCATTGTGTGTCTGAAAACTGGTCATTGTGAGTGTTAAGGGATGTTTATAGTACAGGCATTGGAAGCAGCCCCGAATAGCTGTCCCCATTTTATAAAAAAAAATCCTGGCCAGCTCCAATACAGATGCACCAAATTGATCAAACATTTGATCCAAATTACAACAACAAAAACTCCAGCAAACTTTTCTCATAATAAATATCCCCTATGTCTATGCAAGGGATTTGGAGCTGTACAACAGGAAAACTATAATATTTTTTAATGGGTATTAAAGAGGTTGTCAAGGATATTTATTTATTTTTAACTAGGCAGGGAAGGTACTCACTTACCTGTCCCTGATGCCCGGCTGCCTCCCGGCGCAGTCTGGTCCTGCTGCTCCGATGTCTTCTTGTGGCGGAAGTCCTAGCAACTGTGACATTCAATGTCCATCGTTGAGGTCATTGATTGTCCTCAGTGGTCACATGCGGTGGGGACTTCTACTGGAAGAAAACATCAGAGCAGCAGGATTGGACCGTGCTGGGAGACACTGGAGCACTGGGGACAGGTGAGTACATTTTTTTTTTCATCTCCCCGGTCTAATTTAAAAAAGTAAATAAATTATCCTGGACATTCCCTTTAACGTTAATATTAAGTTCTTAAATGTACAACGATTCATAGTAACAAACTGCAGCTATGGACTTACTGTATGAGGTTACCAAATTTAATTATAAGTAACCCAAGGTGGATATCATAGAATAGGCCCTATCATAGGCCTTCTGCAGCCTAAGGATCATATTATATTATAGGGAGGCCTGTTATGAATGGTTAAAAGACTGTCTATCTTGATTTGTGATCTATGATTCCATAGTAGTCAACTATCTCAACCTGAAAGTGGTGTGGCCTGAAAAAACTTTGCAAAAAAGTGGGTGGTCCTGGTAGCTTTAGGGTCTGAGGGTGAAGCTTGTCTTTGTTCACTCTCTTATCAGTACACTTAGGACAATTCCCCAAACTTCTTGTTTGCTGTCAGTGTAGTTTCCCTGAAGAGGTAAGTTTTGCACAGGTACTGGAATGTGGTTATGACCAGCCAGACCTGGGCTAGCTCTTGCCAATGACACATGGTCTACAGTATGGTTGCACACCCTTAGTCAAAATTGATTGACTGCTCTTCTTTAATTATGCGTTAAAGTTTTTAAGTCCCATGACTCTAGATTACCTCCAAGTTCTGTTCCATAGCTGCTATAGGTATGAAGCCAGGCCTGAAGATGGTTGTAGAACACTACTTTATCTGTGGGCGTTTAGGTAGCCCAATAGGTGCAATTTCTGGAGGGTGAAGTCTGACCCCATAAAAAGACATAGCTCAGAAAGGAGTCATTGGTGAAGAAGTACAGAATGAGATAGCCTAATGTTTTTTATTCTTCCTCTATAGATACATTGCTATTTGCCATCCTATGAAGGCACAGACTGTGTGCACAGTGTCACGTGCCAAGAGAATCATTGCCGTCGTCTGGTTCTTCACCTGCATCTACTGCATGTTGTGGTTCTTCCTTGTGGACATTCAAGTGAACAAGAACCAACAGGTGGAATGTGGTTACAAAGTTTCCAGGAACCTCTACCTGCCCATTTACTTCACAGACTTTGCCATATTTTATGTGATCCCACTGTTTGTGGCCACCATCTTGTATGGGCTGATAGGTCGAATCTTATTTCTCAGTCCAATCCCCAATCACCCTGAGAGCACCACAGAGAGATGGAGGGATAAAAGCAGCAAGGATAAGAATGGGACTGAATCTGACAGCAACAAGATGAACAATCGTAGTCGACCTAAGGGGGCACTGTCTTCAAGAAAACAGGTAGGTCCTAAATCACCATGGAAAAAATGGAGATATTGAGTGATGGATACCTTCAGTGCACTCACACTGACTTCTAGAGGAATGTTGTGATATTTATATGTCATATGAAATGATAGAAACTGATGGAGTTTCTTTTTATTAAACAAGTAATTATTCATAAAGTAAAAAAAAAAAATCACTAAGGGTATGACATTGTTTTACAACTCTGGTTTTGTGCATAGTACTCTGATGTGTGACACAAACCAATGGAGTCACAACACAACAACAACTCTAAGGACTGACTAGCTCTATGAAAAAGACAGCAGGTCAATTTTACCTACGGAAACGCAAAACATTTCCCTATGGATTTTAATAAGAAAATCCTCATAGAAAAAAATCTGCAAAAACGCCATAAAAAAAAGTCATACATTTTTGCTGTTTTCTTCTGCAGTGTTTTTTTTTACCATCATTTTACTATGTGGCACCTAAGTTTTAATCTTTTCTACCCTTCACAGTTGTATATACGTTTATACTAGATTCTGCCTGCGACTTCGTCTGTGGGTTGGTATTGGCACTGAGCCGCTTATATTTTGCAATTTGCTGGTGTTTATGACCTGCCGTGTACCCTTGCACCCCCTTCCCTCCCGCTGGCCCCCACGGACTCCCTACCTACTACTTGTCGCCGGCCCCCCCATCCGCCACGCCCCTGCCCTCTTGCCCCCATCCCCCACAATCCTTGCGCTCTTGCCCCTCCTGTGCCCCTGCCCCCTTTCCACCCGTCCTGCGCCCATGCCCCTTCTCCCCCCGCACCCCCTTCCCCTTGCCGCAACCGCCCCCCTCTCCCTGGCACCACCCGGGGCCCAAGTCACTCACCCACCGGCCCACAGCGCTCTACTACATGGCGTGCCGGCACTGCTACATCGCAGCCTACGCCGGTGTATGGAGGTCCCTGCATCTGCGGGGCATAGTGTGCGGGGCTGCAGATTTCCCCACGCTCGGCAATGTACTTACCGAAAAGGTGCAGCCAACACAGTGCTCGTGCGCCCGTCTAGTAAGGCTGCCTGTCCACTCCTCTCCCAACTAAGGCTGCATATACGCTTCTTTCCCAAGCGTGTGTGCGCATCCATTTTTTCCCTCTTGCAGTCGGCCTGATAGCTCCGCCCACACAGCAGCGCCAGCTAATCGGGGAAGAGTTGAAGGGCCTGGGATGACGTCATCTCGGGTCCTTCAGTTTAGCCATTCGTCGGTTGCGGTGGCGAACTCTGACCGTGTACCGCCAAAGTAAGTAGCCTATGTTTCAATATCGGTGGCAATGTATGTGTTTGTGGAATTGCAGGCAAATCCGTTCGGCCGTTTGGCCGTGATTGAGGAGCAAACATCCAAACACACAAACTTTCACATTTTATAATATTAGTAAGATATAAATGTATATGTAACTATGAACCGCACAACCCTTGGGTACCTCTGTACACTCAGAAACTTTTGGCGTCACCTTTTCAGAACTATAGAGATGAATTTTCCTGACTGCTAATTTGCAAATAATAAAGTTCACTCATTGTCTGATGTTTCTTCTGATATGAATCTTCCATCCTCGCTTTACTTTCTTCATTTACCCCATTATACAGACACCAAATTATATCTCAGGGTCTCCATAAGGAACTTGCAGGAATATTCATCAGCCTTTGCTCTTTATTCTTTGCTTCATTATTGCCGCGTGACAATCACATTCAGTTCAAAGATCTGGACGATGGCCTTTTACAGAATACAATTGCCAATTCTGAGTCACTGGCGCACAGTATAATAAGTCATTGGAAGGCAAATTGAGACAAGCTATGAATATGGATATAGTTTAATATTGAATAATATTTCACTATTGTTACAGTCACTCTAAGGGTTGTCTGATTCTCATTTCATGTCAGAAGACCCTGACTGGACCAGAAACATCTATTACTGTCAAGACAATGGTGGAGAATTTTATTCAGCAAAATGTGGCAGATTTCTGGAGTAATCTAAGGCCCCACGTTGTGCAAATGCTCCTTTTTTGTTGCAGATTTTGCTGCGTTTTTTTTTTAGCTAAAGCCAAGAATGGCTACAAAAGAAATGGGAAATATATATGAAACTCAAAAAAAACAAAAAGAAAACGTAGAAAATATTGCAATAAAAAAAGCTGCATTTCCGCAACCTGGGGCCTCAGCCTTAAGTCCCTTGCAGATAACTGTGTGAAATGTCAGTGTGCTATCCAGATTTTTCCAGATCATGTGCACTGACCCATTCATTTCTATGGCACCATACACATGATCCTGAAATACACATGACCCTGTGCTGCCTGTGATGGAAAGGCATGGCTGGAGGTAAGCACACAGTTGTGTGCAAACAGCTTTACTTTGGTTAGTTGTGCTAACTAGCAGCCGTGAATGAACGACACGGGCTGCACAGCGCAAAACAGATGTCATCCGTGTGGCACCCGTGCACTGGCCTTGCTTCTGAAAGCTCTTTCATTCACTGAATAGTGCGGCTGCAATATTGGACATGAATAAGACCTATTCCATATTTTGCGACCCAGACTGTTGGCCCGCACATGGGACTATGTAATTCACGGTCATCTGTACGGTCCCATAGAAATGAATGGTCAGTGTGCTATCTGGGAAAAACCCAGATAGCACACTGACCAGTCATACTGTCATCTGCAAGGGGGCTTTAGAAAGCTTCTCTAACATGTATGAGGAAAGGGTGTTTGGCCTATCACGAGCGATACGTGGTCTTTCATGAAAGGGGAAGCAGCGTAAGTTTCAACTCTGCGAACCAAAAAGTGCGCCAAGAACTTTTATCCCAACTAATGAGTAGTGTAATGTTTGACTAGACAGTCTGGTGCAGTTTTAGGGTGCATGCACACTACGTAACGCCGGGCGTGTATGAGAGCCGTACACGCCGGCGTTACAGCAGGGCTGCCGAACACTTCCCATTCACTTCAATGGGAGCGCTCGTAAACGCCGCTGTTACGAGCGCTCCCATTGAAGTGAATGGGAAGTGTTCGGCAGTCTGCCGTAATGCCGGCGTGTACGGCTCTCATACACGCCCGGCGTTACGTAGTGTGCATGCACCCTAAGTTTGTCTAGTCTAAAACTCAGATACTATTAGTAAATCCGCCACTATATCTAAATAATGAGTAAACTAAAAGTGATAATGGTCCCAGGTTATTGCTAAGGGTGATATTAGGGCAAATATGCTTAATAAGACAAAGGGAGTTTATATGTTCTCCAGATGGTTGTGTGGGTTTCCTCGGGTAATCCGTTTTCCTCCCACACTCCAAAGACATACTGATAGGGAATGTAGATTGTGAGCTCTATTTGGGACAATGAGCGATGACTATATTTTTATATGAATATCTTGGCGCCATGTACGTAAGCAAAATAAATAAATGACACTACATTACGTAATAATTTACAGTTATTATACTCTAGCAAATGTAGTTTTCTTCTATTTACCCCTATTCAACTTCGTACTGGCTGTCTAGAAGAGGATATTCCAGCTTCTGCTGACCATCTAGATCAGTGATGGCGAACCTATGGCACGCGTGCCAGAGAGGGCACGCAGAGTCCCCTCTGCCAGCACGCGTTTGGTTGCCCAGATCACTCACTATGGGGAATCCAGTACAGGATTCCCCATTAGTGAGCAATCGCTGCCTTCAACTGGTTGTGCAAATGCACATCCAGCTGAAAGCCGATAGTGCAGGCCGCGCGTACCGCGGCTTACACTGACTACAGAGTGTGACCTCTGCAGCGGCACGGGCGTGATGACATAAGTCATCAGCGCCCGCAGTGAACAGAAGAGAGGATTCCCGGTGGCCCTTCAGGTAAGTATATTTGTGTGTGTACTGTCTGGGGAGGGGGCTACTGTGGACCATTTCATGCTGTGTGGGGAGGGGGCTACGGTGGATCATTTCATGCTTTGTGGGGAGGGGGCTACTGTGGAACATTTCATGTGGTGTAGGGAGGGAGCTACTGTGGACCATTTCATGTGGTGTAGGGAGGGGGCTACTGTGGAACATTTCATGTGGTGTAGGGAGGGGGCTACTGTGGACCATTTCATGTGGTGTAGGGAGGGGGGAGGGGGCTACTGTGGAACATTTCATGTGGTGTAGGGAGGGGGCTACTGTGGAACATTTCATGCTATGTGGGGAGGGGGCTACTGTGGACCATTTCATGCTGTGTGGGGAGGGGGCTATGGTGCATCATTTCATGCTTTGTGGGGAGGGGGCTACTGTGGAACATTTCATGTGGTGTAGGGAGGGGGCTACTGTGGACCATTTCATGTGGTGTAGGGAGGGGGCTACTGTGGAACATTTCATGTGGTGTAGGGAGGGGGCTACTGTGGAACATTTCATGCTATGTGGGGAGGGGGCTACTGTGGAACATTTCATGCTGTGTGGGGAGGGGGCTACTGTGGAACATTTCATGTGGTGTAGGGAGGGGGCTACTGTGGAACATTTCATGCTATGTGGGGAGGGGGCTACTGTGGAACATTTCATGCTGTGTGGGGAGGGGGCTACTGTGGAACATTTCATGTGGTGTAGGGAAGGGGCTACTGAGGACCATTACATGTGGTGTAGGGAGGGGGCTACTGTGGAACATTTCATGCTATGTGGGGAGGGGGCTACTGTGGAACATTTCATGTGGTGTAGGGAAGGGGCTACTGTGGACCATTTCATGGTGTGTGGGGAGTGGGACTACTGTGGAGTATACAGGTATAATCCTCTGTGGGGGCCACTGTGGGGCAGATTGTACTGTGTGTGGAGGCCACTGCGCGGTAGATTGTATTGTGTGGGGGGCCGCTATGGGGCAGATTGTACTGTGTAGGGGCCACTGTTGGGCAGATTGTACTGTGTGGGTCCCTTCACTATTTATATCACACAGTAACTGTTTTATAGCAGATGTGATTTTAGTACAGGCTATAATAGCATTTCACTGTCACTATAAAACAGATCCTGTGTGATGTAAATAGTGAACATTAATTGTTCAAAAGTACTAAATGCAGAGACCTTTACCTTTCAGTACAAGCTCTGTATAGCCTCATTCACACGACTGTAATTTGTAATTCCATAATTGTCCGCAATTGTGCATCCACAGAGTTTTAAGGTTAAAGGGATTCTACCATTAAAACAACTTTTTTTCTAATTACCACGTCGGAATAGCCTTAAGAAAGGCTATTCGTTTCCTACCTTAAGATGTGGTCTCCGTCGCGCCGTTCCTTAGAAATACCAGTACTTACCGATATGCTAATGAGGCCTCGGCAGTAATGGGGGCGTCCTTCTTCTTCACCTGCCTCCTTCCCTTGTCTGTCGTCTTCTTTCTTCGTCATGTCTGACGCCTGCGCAGTCGGCTCTGACAGCAGAGAGCCTGTTAGAGCCGACTGCGCATGCTCAGTAAGGTCCGTACAGCCCTCCGACGCGCGAGTTAACTCATCCAGGCATCGGAGGGCTGTACAGACCTTACTGAGCATGCGCAGTCGGCTCTAACAGGTCTCTGCTGTCAGAGCCGACTGCGCAGGTGTCAGACATGACAAAGAAAGAAGATGACAGACAAGGGGAGGAGGCAGATGAAGAAGAAGGACGCCCCCATTGCTGCCGAGACCTCATTAGCATACCGGTATTTCTAAGGAACGGCGTGACGGAGGCCACATCTAAAGGTAGGAGATGAATAGCCTTTCGTAAGACTATTCCGACATGGTAATTAGAAAAAAAGTTGTTTTAATGGTAGAATCCCTTTAAATTGCCATGTTGGCACTCCGTGATAATTTATTGGGTCTCAAAAAGGTTCGCCATCACTGATCTAGATTGTAGAAATCAATGTCTGTAGGCAGTAACTCTGATACCTGCTTGTGCTATGATGCCATTCCCAGATATCCAATAGGGAATTATGGTCAGACCATATTTATCAGAAGCTGAAGTGAACTTATATAGATAATTCAGTGGCCATGAAAAAGAAACACAGTTGCAGATGTAAGGCCCAGGACAGCCTGCATGCAGCATGCCACAGGTAGTATGCAACTTCCATCCATTTCATTGAGGGGGCAGAGATGAATAGTTGGTAATAGCCTTACTTCGTATATAATAATAAATAGAGATGAGCGAGTACTGTTCGGATCAGCCGATCCGAACAGCACGCACGCATTGAAATGAATGGAAGCACCTGGTACTTCCGCTTTGACGCCGGCCGGCCACTTAACCCCCCGCATGACGGCTACGTCCATTCATTTCAATGCGTGCGTGCTGTTCGGATTGGCTGATCCGAACAGTACTCGCTCATCTCTAATAATAAACAGAACAACTATAGTTTAGTAACAAGCAGTGGTTAAAATGGGCCGTAACATGTTGGAACTCAGTTCCAGCATAATGACAAAATAACTGTCAGTGTTCCGGTATAAAAATTGTCATAATGTCAAACATAAAAAACCCAGTCACTTACCTCTCCTGGCTCCAGCAGGCTTTTGGGCCTACTTGGTGATGTCTCAGACGTCACATGGGCCGTGGCTTGCAGACTTATGCATCACAGCAGTAGCCCCTGCTCACGTGACATCCAGAATCTCACCATACTACTTTGAAAATGGCCGACATGATCTGCAGGGAGTGTGCCAGAGCCAGGGAGAGGTAAGTAGCAATTTTTTTCGTTTCCTCCCCGGGCCCTAGGTCTCTGATTATTACACTTTGGGGTCTGAAAAGACTAGAAAATAACCCACTCAGTGATGAATAATTAGGTGGAGGTATGGTGTCCTTCTGTGGCACTGCTAACAAATATTCTACAGTCATATCCAGAAAAACCACTATGTATCCAGAAAAATCACATCACGACTACTATCATACAAAACTAGGCATCAATCATCCACTATAGGGATTGCCCCAATATCATGCACTCTGGTTATCAAGTGCAAAAATAGGGCAGTAATTATAACTAAAGATGAGTGAATGTTTAAAAAATTTGATTTGGCAGCTTCAACAAATTTTCTGATACTATTCGATCTGGATTAATTTGCTGCAAATCGCATTAACTCCTTCTCGACATCCACCCTAGTAGTGCAGCGATGCCGGGAAGGACTTTCCGCAAACCACACGGAAGCACTCAGTTTCTGCGATTTGCTCATCTCTAGTTATAACCCATATCTTCACTCGTGTGGGCTATATGTCTTGAAATTCAATTCTCCTTCAAGAGCAATTAGCAACAACCAGCTGAGGTCTGTAGTTGAGTACCACAAAAAGACAATGTTAAGGCTCCGTTCCCATGGAGTAACACGCTGCTCATTTAGACACGTAAACACGTGTCAGAGCGAGGCACTTCAAAACAGATACCATTGATTTCAATGGGTGCCGGCTTACGCGCACTACACATTGAAATCAATGGGAGGCTTTATAACTCATTGATTTCAATGGGTAGCGCGCGTAAGCCGGCACCCATTGAAATCAATGGGATCTGTTTTGAAGCGCCTAGCTCTGACACGTGTTTACATGTGTAAATGAACGGCGCGTTACTCCATTGGAACTGAGCCTTAACCTCACAAGGGCTATATCACAGATCCTGTATAGCACTGTGTAAATGGGTGGCAAGAGTTGTTTAAGCCAACCCCCCCCCCCCCCCCCCACCCACACACACAACACAACTGCTACTAACACACACCTTTGCCTGAAGCTAGATATGCCTGCTTAAATAAACCCCATTCCCAGAGGAGAGCTTAAGTTACACTCATACTCCCCCATATAATAAATTATTGTCCCTCCATCTAATAATAAAATCATCACACAACTTTCCTTATAATCCTGAACTTCATTGGTCTTTTTTTTTTTTTTTTTGACCCAACTCACTCATACGTTTTTAATGGCTGTGGATATGGAAATATGTTTTGACATATGTTAAATAGTGATGAGCGAGTAGTATTTGATTGAATACCTAGCCGGCATAGGAATGCGTGTAATCGGCCGAACACCAAGGGGTTAAACACATCGAATATTTGAAGGGTTTAACCCCTTGGTGTTTGGCCAATTACACGCATTCTTATGCTGGCGAGGTATTAGATCGAATACAACTCACTCATCGCTAATGTTAAATATGGACCCATTGACTTGTGCTGGTTTGTCCGTCTATCCTTGAAAATAGGGTGTGTCCTATTCTTTAACTGTTTAGTTTAAATGGTTCCTGGAAAAAAATGGACGTGTATGTGCCCATCAACGCCCATACTTACAATAATGGACGTTACACGTCTGCTTTTCACACTTTCACTCATGAGCATGGGGCTTAGACGACTTGTTATTACTGAAGAAAGTTAGAATTTAGAAGGAAATGTATTTTAAATGGGATGTCCATACATGGAAATCCTTCTACCATCTAAACTGGTCAATATTTTACTACATGGCCACCATATAAATGAATGGCAGTCCATGTATTACACGAATAAGCTGTTTTTGTCAAAACCAGAGCCATTGAACCCCTTAGAAAGAGGAGGGACCCTACCCTATACCTCTTAAATATCCTAATAGAACATGTAGAAAATGGTCGCCCTGATGGAGTAACACCCTTAAACTTATACCTTTTGCACTGTAATACCCAGGGTACAATAAAGTTTGTGCCTTGCAATACAACTGAATCTAAAGACTGATACTGGTTAACCTACCGCTGTGTATATTCAGCTATACAAAGTACTTCAATGAAATGTCAGCCACTCATTGTATGAATACATTTACATAGAGGACTTATGAAACCATTCATGGGGACTCAGTTCAGATCCAGTTCCTATCTCTAATTAACAAGGCCCATTAAAGTGTAGTTAACCGCCATTGATTTCTCTTTGTATGTGGCATTTTATATCTTAGCTCAGCAAGGTCGTCTACATTATTTCCACCAGAGTAAACCATTGACTTTTAGACAACAATAAGCAACAATAAGCAAGAATAATACAATAGAACTTCTAATGCATAGAAAAGAGCAGAGAGAGACTTAAAGATGATGACCTCCAGCAGGGAGACCAATTCCCTTCCAAACAACCAGTAATAAATAAAAGAATTAAAAGGGTTTTTAAAGCATGTGAAGTTAAAGGGGTATTCCCATCTTCAGGGGATCATATTCAGACATGTAAGCTAAGGGAAGAGTTTGATGCAATACATTTCAATTTTTTTGATCCATTTGTCAGATTTCACTCATTATGCCGGGTAACAGACCACCTTTCTAGTCACACTGCCTCAGTCCCTGTTCCTAGCCATTTATATTCTCTTTCTATGTAGATTTTTTTCTGATGCTGAGATCTGATTAGGGCTAGAATAGTACAATGCTGGATCAGTGCATTCTACAAACCAACAATAGCATGTTGCCGGACTAAGCTGAAAACCGGGAAGTGGAGGGAAAAGGAGACAAGGGGGCAGTGAAATCCTAAGATGGGAAAACCCTTTAAGGCTAAGGCCCCACGGGACGTCCCACAACTATAAAGCGCTGTGGGAAAAAACACATCGCGGTTCTTCCCACAGCGTTTTATGTGTAATCTAGTTTTATTAAAGGTTTTATATAACAACGAGGGGGAGAGGGGGGAATGAGACAGGGAAAACAAATGAAAAACAGATAAAAGGCGCACTGGCCTTGTAAAATAACAACGAAGAAAGGGAGAAACCTCCTGAGATGTTCAAAATAACAGTCACACTGTAAGGCAAGACATGCTAGAACAAGGGCATATGGTAGGAAGGGAAGAGAAGAGGACCGGAAACGGACACAGAGGACGCACAAATGCAACAACAAATGAGGGAACAAAGAACAGGAAGACACAAGAGGAATTCCTCAGCATTTTAAACAGAAAGTTCATGGTGTTTTCCTCCGCGGCCTCCATAGATATAATTGACATGCTGCAATTTCCAAAACCGCGGTTTTCACCACAAAGTGGTCATAAGATTAGCAAGAATCCCATCCACTTTGCTGTTACTGTAAAATACCGTGATTTTAATGCCACAAGCAAATCACAGTGTTTCCAACCCGTGGGGCCCCGGCCTAAGGCTGAGGCCCTAAGTTGTGAAAAAGTTACTTTTTGTTGCAGATTTTTCTGTGTTTTTGTAAAAGAATGGGAAATATATAGGAAGCTCTTATACTTCTCCCTTCGGCTAAATCCACTCCAGGCTTTGGCTCAAAAAAACGCAGCAAAATCTACAACAAAAATATGAGAAGTTCTGCAATGTGGGGCCTTAGCCTAAAGGGGTTGTATCATCAATAGCATATGGATGTCACAGATATGGAGCCCCTCCCGCCAAGGGCAAAAAACCATCTGCAAGGAGTTTGTATGTTCTCCCCGTGTTTGCATGGAGTTCCATCCCATATTCCAAAAGACATACTGAAAGGAAAAATGTACATTGTGAGCTCTATGTGGAGCTCACAATCTACATAAAAAAAAAAACAAAACAGATATGGAGCCCCATTTGGAAACCCTCTTTACAAACCAGAGATGAGAGCTGCTAACACAGAGCAATTCTCGCTCTAGTGAACTCATCAGATCCATGTATAACATAGTTGGGCATTCAATTCAGTGGTCAGTATTAGAGATGAGCGAGTACTATTCGAAACAGCTGTTTCGAATAACAGGCTCCCATAGGAATGAATGGACGCAGCCGGGGCCGGCGTCCGGCCGATTAACCCCCTGCGTGCTGGCCGCTCTCATTCATTCCTATGGGAACGTGCTATTTGAAACGGCGGTTTTGAATAGTACCCACTCATCTTTAGACAGTATGTAATATTACAATTGTATGTAGTGGCTAGTTCTACCACAATCAGCTCATGGTGGGAGAAATTGTTGGCTAGGGGTTGTTGACTAGTAGATGGTCATTCCCCATACTTTCAAGTACCAAGTAAGTGAGTAAGTAATCTCCAGTACTGTCTTTCTTTGCCGCTGGAGACACAAATTTTCTAAGTATTATAGATAATGTATGGTTGCTGTAGAAACAACTTCCTTACAGAATATTCCTGAAGAAGCTAATGCTTTGTGCAGGGCCTGTGGAGGCGGTAGACGAGTCATGGAGGCAAAACACATGCATTTTATGCTCTTCCCTTCTACAGCACCCTACAGTAAAGATAAAAACATACGTTTTACCTGGAGTGTTCTCCTGAACAAGATTGAAAGAACTGGAGAGGGCACTGGAAAGGGGGAAAGTTTTAATAACTAGGGAAGGAAATTCTGATCTTTTACTGGAGTTCCTATTTTTAAAAAAATTGAAAAGAGAATCTCACAGATGGAATGAGCGGCAACTTTTCCGAGCATCAAGAAACTATTATGGCACTGAAGTTTCTATGCAAAAAACACAGCAGAGATGCAGCATAAAACACAGGATAATATTTCACCAAGTGATCTCATATTTGCTCATTTCGGCAGTATTTTGTTTTTGGTGTTTCTTAATCTCTCTTCCTGTTCTGATTTGAAATTGGAACAGAATCAGAACTTTATTCTACTTGCAACCTTTTCACTGCAGCAATGCGATACAAATTAGTGCCCAATTTTTTGCCTCAGATTTTCTTGGTGTCAATTGTTAGCATGTAAGGAAAAACTTCAGCAAAATTGTTATTCTTACTCAAAGATTGACTTGCTGATGGCATGGTGCAAAAATGAAGCCTTTCCACACTGTGTCCCCAGCCTTAACATTAAAGAAAGATTCAGAGGTAGCAACACAAGAGGTATTGAAAGTATTTTTGTATGTTAAAGTCTCATGAACAAAAAATATCCAGACAAAGAAATCATTCTTATTAGTTCTAAGGCTCAGTGCCTACTTGAGAGTAATACTCTTGACAGCTAATATCAAGAGTAGCTATCACAAGTGTATTATCGGTGAGTACTATCAGGAAGTTGCAAAGATTAACTGCGAGTATGTTTACCCTCACCTTGCTGAGACTAACCTCTCGTTCACATCTGTGTTTGTATTCCGTTCAGGAGATCCGCATGGGGACCCCCCCGAACGGAATTACATTTGCAAGCGCTGAGCAGTGAAAGCACACGGATCCCCATACACTATAATGGGGTCCGTGTGCTTGCCGTGCACTGCCGGCATAAATCATGTGGACAAGAAAGTAGATTGTAAACTACTTTCCTGTCTGCATGTTCCCTGTGGAGATCTGGCAGCAAGCACACGGACCCCATTATAGTCTATGGGGATCCGTGTGCTTTCACTGCTCAGCGCTTGCAAATACATTTGGTATTCCGTTCAGGGGAGTCCCCATGCGGACTCCCCCGAACGGAATACAAACACAGATGTGAACTAGGGGTAAGAGCAGCTTTTACTATTCCAGTCGTATTCGGATAGCTGAGATTACTGCCACACATCTATAAGGTATTCCAATCCATTCTGCTCCTATGAAATGGATGATTAGAGAGCAGGTCCAATCCTACTCTATGTCTTCAGAACAGAACGTATTAGAAGCTCCCATAGACTTGAATCCATAACAGAATGCACTCGGATGTCACTCCAACTGTCATCAGAGTTCATTCTGCTGCAAACTCAGCCCCACATTGGAAGCACACTTGGTCTTGTGCATGAAGCCTTATAGATTTTGCTACCATAATGTGCTGAAAGTGCTGCTACATATGCAGGTTTCATTGATGCAGTTTTCAAAGCCAAAACCAGGCTTGGATCATAAAGGGAAGAAACGTACAAAGCACAGATGGTACTTCTCCTGTTATTTTAATCCACTCCTGGTTTTGGCATCAAAAACTGTTTCTACAAAACCTGAACATGTTGCAACACCCTAAGGGTGCTACCACACTATGTTCTGAATGTGGTCATAGCTACATTCAGTGCTAGGACCATCAATGATTTCATTTATAAAATAAGAAAAATGGCAATTAATTGCAGCTAATAACGAGAGCCTGCAATTAGTCAGCATTTGACATAAGTGATAGCGTTGTTGACCCTATCACTGACTGCTCCTATGACGTGTTTGGAAAGTACAGGTGAAAATGACCAATAAGATTTACAAATACTTGCCATGTTATATACCATGCAGCGGATTCAACATCATATGTAGTGTCAGAAGGTGACAGTCAGAGTGCTGGAATCACAGTATATCTCCCCTAGATTTCTGACTTATGTGTGGTCCAGGGCAGATCTGGAATAGGTTTCAACTAGAGATGAGCGAACAGTGTTCTATCGAACACATGTTCGATCGGATATCAGGGTGTTCGCCATGTTCGAATCGAATCGAACACCACGTGGTAAAGTGCGCCAAAATTCGATTCCCCTCCCACCTTCCCTGGCGCCTTTTTTGCACCAATAACAGCGCAGGGGAGGTGGGACAGGAACTACGACACTGGGGGCATTGAAAAAAATTGGAAAAAGTCATTGGCTGCCGAAATCAGGTGACCTCCATTTTAGACGAATAGTGGATTTCAAATCCGGGTCATATGAGAATGTGAACTTTGTGACTATGAGACAGGGATAGCTGTACAGGCAGGGATAGCTAGGGATAACCTTTATTTAGGGGGGAATGTTATTAAAAATAACTTTTTGGGGCTCTATCGGGTGTGTAATTGTGATTTTTGTGAGATAAACTTTTTCCCATAGGGATGCATTGGCCAGCGCTGATTGGCCGAATTCCGTACTCTGGCCAATCAGTGCTGGCCAATGCATTCTATTAGCTTGATGAAGCAGAGTGTGCACAAGGGTTCAAGCGCACCCTCGGCTCTGATGTAGCAGAGCCGAGGCTGCACAAGGGTTCAAGCGCACCCTCGGCTCTGATGTAGGAGAGCCGAGGGTGCACTTGAACCCTTGTGCACCCTCAGCTCTGCTACATCAGAGCCGAGGGTGCGCTTGAACCCTTGTGCACACTCTGCTTCATCAAGCTAATAGAATGCATTGGCCAGCGCTGATTGGCCAATGTATTCTATTAGCCTGATGAAGTAGAGCTGAATGTGTGTGCTAAGCACACACATTCAGCTCTACTTCATCGGGCTAATAGAATGCATTGGCCAGCGCTGATTGGCCAGAGTACGGAACTCGACCAATCAGCGCTGGCTCTGCTGGAGGAGGCGGAGTCTAAGATCGCTCCACACCAGTCTCCATTCAGGTCCGACCTTAGACTCCGCCTCCTCCGGCAGAGCCAGCGCTGATTGGCCGAAGGCTGGCCAATGCATTCCTATGCGAATGCAGAGACTTAGCAGTGCTGAGTCAGTTTTGCTCAACTACACATCTGATGCACACTCGGCACTGCTACATCAGATGTAGCAATCTGATGTAGCAGAGCCGAGAGTGCACTAGAACCCCTGTGCAAACTCAGTTCACGCTAATAGAATGCATTGGCCAGCGCTGATTGGCCAATGCATTCTATTAGCCCGATGAAGTAGAGCTGAATGTGTGTGCTAAGCACACACATTCAGCACTGCTTCATCACGCCAATACAATGCATTAGCCAGTGCTGATTGGCCAGAGTACGGAATTCGGCCAATCAGCGCTGGCTCTGCTGGAGGAGGCGGAGTCTAAGGTCGGACCTGAATGGAGACTGGTGTGGAGCGATCTTAGACTCCGCCTCCTCCAGCAGAGCCAGCGCTGATTGGTCGAGTTCCGTACTCTGGCCAATCAGCGCTGGCCAATGCATTCTATTAGCCCGATGAAGTAGAGCTGAATGTGTGTGCTTAGCACACACATTCAGCTCTACTTCATCAGGCTAATAGAATACATTGGCCAATCAGCGCTGGCCAATGCATTCTATTAGCTTGATGAAGCAGAGTGTGCACAAGGGTTCAAGCGCACCCTCGGCTCTGATGTAGCAGAGCCGAGGCTGCACAAGGGTTCAAGTGCACCCTCGGCTCTCCTACATCAGAGCCGAGGGTGCGCTTGAACCCTTGTGCAGCCTCGGCTCTGCTACATCAGAGCCGAGGGTGCGCTTGAACCCTTGTGCACACTCTGCTTCATCAAGCTAATAGAATGCATTGGCCAGCACTGATTGGCCAGAGTACGGAATTCGGCCAATCAGCGCTGGCCAATGCATTCTATTAGCCCGATGAAGTAGAGCTGAATGTGTGTGCTAAGCACACACATTCAGCACTGCTTCATCACGCCAATACAATGCATTAGCCAGTGCTGATTGGCCAGAGTACGGAATTCGGCCAATCAGCGCTGGCTCTGCTGGAGGAGGCGGAGTCTAAGATCGCTCCACACCAGTCTCCATTCAGGTCCGACCTTAGACTCCGCCTCCTCCAGCAGAGCCAGCGCTGATTGGCCGAATTCCGTACTCTGGCCAATCAGCACTGGCTAATGCATTGTATTGGCTTGATGAAGCAGTGCTGAATGTGTGTGCTTAGCACACACATTCAGCTCTACTTCATCGGGCTAATAGAATGCATTGGCCAGCGCTGATTGGCCGAATTCCGTACTCTGGCCAATCAGCACTGGCTAATGCATTGTATTGGCTTGATGAAGCAGTGCTGAATGTGTGTGCTTAGCACACACATTCAGCTCTACTTCATCGGGCTAATAGAATGCATTGGCCAGCGCTGATTGGCCGAATTCCGTACTCTGGCCAATCAGCACTGGCTAATGCATTGTATTGGCTTGATGAAGCAGTGCTGAATGTGTGTGCTTAGCACACACATTCAGCTCTACTTCATCGGGCTAATAGAATGCATTGGCCAATCAGCGCTGGCCAATGCATTCTATTAGCGTGAACTGAGTTTGCACAGGGGTTCTAGTGCACCCTCGGCTCTGCTACATCAGATTGCTACATCTGATGTAGCAGTGCCGAGTGTGCATCAGATGTGTAGTTGAGCAAAACTGACTCAGCACTGCTAAGTCTGCATTCGCATAGGAATGCATTGGCCAGCCTTCGGCCAATCAGCGCTGGCTCTGCCGGAGGAGGCGGAGTCTAAGGTCGGACCTGAATGGAGACTGGTGTGGAGCGATCTTAGACTCCGCCTCCTCCAGCAGAGCCAGCGCTGATTGGCCGAATTCCGTACTCTGGCCAATCAGCACTGGCTAATGCATTGTATTGGCTTGATGAAGCAGTGCTGAATGTGTGTGCTTAGCACACACATTCAGCTCTACTTCATCGGGCTAATAGAATGCATTGGCCAATCAGCGCTGGCCAATGCATTCTATTAGCGTGAACTGAGTTTGCACAGGGGTTCTAGTGCACCCTCGGCTCTGCTACATCAGATTGCTACATCTGATGTAGCAGTGCCGAGTGTGCATCAGATGTGTAGTTGAGCAAAACTGACTCAGCACTGCTAAGTCTGCATTCGCATAGGAATGCATTGGCCAGCCTTCGGCCAATCAGCGCTGGCTCTGCCGGAGGAGGCGGAGTCTAAGGTCGGACCTGAATGGAGACTGGTGTGGAGCTATCTTAGACTCCGCCTCCTCCAGCAGAGCCAGCGCTGATTGGTCGAGTTCCGTACTCTGGCCAATCAGCACTGGCCAATGCATTTCTATGGGGAAAAGTTAGCTTGCGAAAATCGCAAACTGACAGGGATTTCCATGAAATAAAGTGACTTTTATGCCCCCAGACATGCTTCCCCTGCTGTCCCAGTGTCATTCCAGGGTGTTGGTATCATTTCCTGGGGTGTCATAGTGGACTTGGTGACCCTCCAGACACGAATTTGGGTTTCCCCCTTAACGAGTTTATGTTCCCCATAGACTATAATGGGGTTCGAAACCCATTCGAACACTCGAACAGTGAGCGGCTGTTCGAATCGAATTTCGAACCTCGAACATTTTAGTGTTCGCTCATCTCTAGTTTCAACCCCAGGTGTGGGTCCTGGGCTCATTACTGGCCCGTAAAAGTCTGCAGAGCCTGCACTTCAGGACAGATCCTGGGAGAGAGAGAGGAGGTACCTGGGTCTGTCCTGACACTGTGAGACTGTATTGTGCTATTTTTGGTTGAATCATGTGGCTGGTAGCAAGCTGCATGTATGGTTAGTAGTTACTGTTAGTCAGTGCTCAGATGAGCAGGATTTTGTTTCATACTGTTTTTCGTGAAGTCCAGGCTTTTACTTTGCTCATTTTTTTGTGCCTGATGGGAAGGTTTATTTATCTTGCTGTTTTTTTGTTTTTTTTTAAAGGGATCCAATCATTGGAATCCCATTTTTTCTCTCTAACATGTAGGAATAGCCTTAAGAAAAGCTATTCTTCTCCTACCTTTAAAAGGTCCCCAATGCTGCGAGAGAAATCTCCAGCAACACCTCTATCTTCATTTAGAATGCCTCTCTCCACGTCTTCTTCTGGCGGTGGGTTTCAAACTTCTAGGCATGCGGAGTTGGCTCTCCCATCGGGCCTCGGACAGAGCTGACTGCGCACGACCATTTTCATATCCAGCCTTACAGTGAGCATTTTTATCCCCCATGTGTTGCATTAATTTATTTTCGAGAAATAAATGCACCGTCAGCTGTACAAAGTCAAAATTACACTTTTTCCAGAAACACATAATTACAGTGTAAAGTGTTGTGCCCAGCTTGTGTCAGAGACAAACACTTCAAAAGCTAATGTAACTGGGATAACCTCTGAAAGAAAACCTGTCAGGTCTATTTGGGATACTAAACCACCCACAGGTTCTTATAGACCTGAGGTTTAGTGTCCCAAAGTCATCTGTGCCTGCAATTAAAAAAATAAACCTTCATTCTGTAAGGGAATTGCTAGTTGTGCAATTTCCTAGTGCTGCTGCTGAAACCAGGAAGAAGGGAAGACAGAGACAGTGAGCCTTAAACTTGACCCAGCCTGTGTCCCTATCTACTTGCCAGACCTGCCCTTGATGATGGTCCATTCTCTGAATAAGTGTACACAGAATAATATAAGACAAACAACACAGAAGAGGAGTCAAGCCAAGGATCAAACCCATAGAGACAAGCAGTACAAAATCGTAATCCAAAAGAGTAGTCACAAGGGAAACCAAAAGTCAGAGGTCAATAATACAAAAGTAGAGAAGAGAAAGAGAAGTAGGAAGTTACTGAGGACAAAGTCACAGGACAGAGTCAAAATACCCAGCAAACCTGTGTGGGCTGCTGACCTGTATATAGGAGGCTCAGGACCTGCACCAGACTTGATTGGTAGACAGGCTGTCAATCACATAGGCAAGACTAAGAATAACTAATTGATGGACAGAGGGAAACAAGGTGCAGGAGATGGGTGTGGTGGAAATTACAGATGATAAATAATGGAGCAGTGTTCAGGTAGAGCAACAAAAAACTCTAACCCTTGGTTCACATCTGTGTTTTTGTAATCCATTCAGGGAGTCCACATGGGTGTGATGTTGTTATAAGTATGTTCTGTATGTTCTGTTCTGCTTACTTATTCTGCTTTGTCTGCCTAGCAACAGTGAGGTAGTAATGGAGGAGGAGCTGAGCTTAGGGGGAGGAGTTGTTAGACAGGGAGCCATGATGGAAGCATGGAATAAAGTGTTCTGATCTATAACAGTAACCATCTCATAGTGGAGTTATTCCAGAAGACCTGCATCCTCACTACAACACTACAATGGGGACCCCCCAAATGGAACACCAAATGCATTTGCAAATGTACCACCCCACAGAGTGGGTCACTCCAAATGTCATCTTATGTGATCTACACTGTGTACTGTGAAGGTATGGTGAGATTCAGTCAACCTGTTAGCATACACAGTTCCACAGACACTGCCCCTTTAGGAACAGGGGTGGTGCTACAGACTGGAAGAGGGTCTCTATTTCAGTTCCAGGTCAGAGAGTGCAGGAGAGAGGAGAGGTGTGTGGAGGTGCAGTGTGTGTTGCAGCCGCATGGTGTGCACAGCACAGGAGGCCGGAGACCTGCAGAGGTGAGACAAAACCTTGCAGGGACGGAGCTGCAGTCATAGGACCATCAATTCCTAACTAGAGTGAGAAACACTAAGAACATTGAGAAACTCACTGGAACCAGGCCTAGTGAAAATGCAAAATTCCTGGAGGCTCAGTAACATACAGAGTTGGGGTGAGTGTGTGCGTCCAGCATCCCAAAGAACTCGAGGGTATAACATCTGGCACTGCATCACCACCTATTCCCAGAGGCCCTGTCTACAGTGCCCGGCTTCACCTCAAACCGAAACCCCAACTGGCGTCACGACAAACTTTTATTTTTCTTTAATCCATTTTTTGCTTAAAACTCCCCCTTTTCAAGGCGCTGCCGCCCTGGTGTCAGGCCTGCTTGCACCGTGAATTCATAGAGGCCGAGCCGGGGCGACTCGCAAGCGGTGTGCAATGAAAGCACACGGACCCCATAGACTATAATGGGGTCCGTGTGTTTGCAACGAGATATCTGCACATGAGTCATGGGGACAGAAAAGTAGATTGTGAATACTTTTCTGTCTGCATGTTCCCTGTGGAGATCTCGCAGCAAGCACACGGACCCCATTATAGTATATGGGGTCGGTGTGCTTTTACTGCACACTGCTTGCAAATGCGTTCGGTAGTCCGTTCGTGGACTGAAGATGCCACCTGCACCGCAGTGTGTGAGTGGAGAGTGGCACAAACACGCAGAGATGTTACACATACTTATCTAAAGATGAGTCCAATGAACCTCATCGGATTCATCTCTGTTGTTCCGGACACATGATCATTTCTTCAGTGATGCCGAGGACATATGTGTATGCGCACTAAAGCCAAAATGTACTCCCTTGGCTTCAGTGAACAATGGCGCCCATACGGGGAATACATCAGTAAGTAAATAAAAGTTTTTTTATCTCTATTGTGGGTATGGATGGCTTTATTACGATTTAGGGTACTTAAGTCTTGGTCTATAAGGGCCTGTGGGTGGGGTAATGTCCTAACTCGCCTTGACGGATTCCTTTCAAAAGTGTTTGAAGTGTGTGTCTCCTCTCATATAAGGTGGCTACAACACATTGGACACTGAAATGGCATGTGTCTGGAAAAATTCCAGCTACACATTCCTTCCTGGATATTAAAGTAAAATGTTTGATACACCCCTTTACAAATGCCTTAAGGGGTCTAGTTTTCAAAATTAGGACATTTGTTGGGGGTTTCCACTCTGCTGGTACCTCAGGGGCTTTGCATATGCGACATGGCACCTGAAACCAATTCCAGCAAAATCTGCCCTCTTAAAAACTCAATGTTGCACCTTTCCGACAGTGTGGTCCTTTAAACCCTTGTAAAAAAGAATTTGGAAATATTTGGAGTTAAACCAACAATTTATAGATAAAAATTAGAGATGAGCGAGTACTGTTTGAAACGGCAGTTTCGAATAGCACGCACCCATAGGAATGAATGGATGCAGCCGACACGCAGGGGGTTAAGCGGTAGGACGCCGGCCCCGTCTGCGTGCCGGACGGCTCCATTCATTCCTATGGGTGCGTGCTATTCGAAACTGCCTTTTCAAACAGTACTCGCTCATTTCTAAAAAATATACTTTTCCATTTTCATAGCCAAATTCTGTGAAAGACCTGTAAGCTCAAAATACTCACTATACCCCCTCAATAAATTCTTGTGTAGGGGTGTAGTTTCCAAAGTGGAGTCACTTTTGGGGGGGGGGGGTCACCTCAGGGACTCAGCAAATGGAGCATGGTACCTGAAAACTATTTAATTAAAATGTGCCTCCAAAGCGAAATAGTGCCCTTCCATTCCAAGCCCTGCCATGTGCCTGGCAGCAGTTTACCACCACAAATGGAGTATTTCTGTGTTCAGGAGAAATTGTGAAATGAACTCTGAGTTGCTTTTTCTCCTTTAACTCTTTCTGCAGATGAAACATTTGGGGCTAAGGCAACATTTCATTTTTCAATTTCACATTCTGTGAAAAACCTGTCAAGTAAAATACTCATTATACCCTTGATTAAATTCCCTGAGGGGTCTAGTTTTCACAATAAGGTTACTATTTGACCTCAGGAGCACTGCAAATGCTACATGGTGCGTGTAAGTGATGACAGCAAAATCTACCCTCCTTCTCTTGCCCATACATCAACTTACAGTAGCTGGGAGAACTTGCATAGCAAATTGTAGGATGTATTTCTAAGGATTTAGAATAAGGATAAGAATAAGGATAAGGATCCTAATTGTAGGATGTATTTCCCCCATGTAAATGTGTAAATTCTTAGGCTAAATGAACGTTTTAGTAAAAGAAATTGAAATCTGTCAATTTTACCTCCATTTTGTTTTAATTTTCATGAGAACACTTCCTATATGAAATATTTAATTATTTCAAGGGTGCAATTTTTGAAATGGGGTGATTTATGGGGGTTTATAATAAATGAGGCATTTGAAAAACCCTTCAAAACTGAATTATTCCCTTGAAAAATCAGTTTTTGAAATGTTCTTGAAAATGTGTAAAATTGCTGTTCAATTTGTAAGTCTCATATGTCCACAAAAAGTTAAAGGATGTTTAAAGTTTGATGTCAACATAAAGCAAAGATATGTGAGGTCTCTGCTATCTTCAGAAGGACTGCGCGATTCGCCAATGTTGTAGTCTGTGAGACCACTAAACCTTGTTTGTATTGACATAATTGGGGGAGAGTCATGTGTCACTGGGGTTAAGGGGTTATTAGCCAAGACACGTTTGTATTTCCACTAATTCTAAACACTATAGAAAGAAAAAGCCTGCACCAAAAAAAATTGAGTACAGATGCTGAGCAGTAACATATATCATTGACCTAGGTAGGTATAGTTATATGCGGCACTCTGGATGATATTGAGTAAGGTGCTTAAGTAAGGTCCCAACCAGTGGCGTAACTACCGGGGTTGCAGGGGTAGCAGCTGCCACAGGGCCCAGGACATTAGGGGCCCGGCAACAGCCGCAACCGTTATGTGTTTTTTTTTTTTTTTTAAATAGGCCATTACCGGCTGGAGTTACTCCAGACGGTAACAGGCCCTACTTATGTACCGACCCTGGCAGGGGCCGGGATCGGTAAGTGACACCACAGGCCCCACAAACACTATTATCCCCGGGGGTCTTTTTGGACCCCCAAGTATAATAACCGGAGGCCCGGGAGAGGTAAAAGAACATAAAAGACAGTGTTACTTACCTCGCTCCATGCATGCTTCAGGCCTACTTGCGTGACGTCACATGACTGGGACCTGCGTCCATAAGCATCGCGACACAGGCCCCCGGTCACATGACGTCCCTGACGTCATTGAAGATGGCCAACAGCAGCGGAGAATGCAGTGGAGCCAGGAGATAAGTAAGTAACAATGGTTTTTTATGTTTTTCTCCCCCTGGGTCTCCGATTATTATACTCTGGGGTCTGAAACCCCTGAGACCCCAGAGTATAATAATTGTTTATGGGTGTCCACAGTGGAGCATAATACTGTGTGTAACGGCCACTATAAGGAATAATACTGTGTGCAGGGGCCACTATGGGGCATAATACTGTGTGCAGGGGCCAATATGGAGCATAATACTGTGTGTAGGGGCCACTATGGGGCATAATACTGTTTGCAGGGGCCAATATGGAGCATAATACTGTGTGCAGGGGTCACTATGGGGCATTATAGTGTGTGCAGAAATGTGGGGTAGGGAGGTAGGGGTCAGTTGGTCGAGGTCCTTGGTGTTGGTCGGAGGCAGGAAGGGGGGGGGGGCATGTCAAAAGTTCGCCACGGGGCCCCGCCATTCCTAGTTACGCCACTGGTCCCAACCCTAATATATCCAAATGAAGAAAATTCAAACTGTAGGATTATTTCAATTAAACTGAAATGGATTACTTTAATTAAATCACTTCACAAATCCTATGTGATGTAATATTGCAGGAATACATTCCTAAATATGACATACTATTGCTTCATGTCTCGGGAAACTCCATTAAAAAATATAAACATAATTTTTGATATTTATTAACCTATCTGATTTCACTGAGCCAACTATAAAGATTGGTGGTCGAGGGATAATGTCATGAGGTTGCTTTTTAGTGCTAGTGAGGGGAAACCTTAATGCTTCAGCATAGCAAAACACTTTAGACAATTGTATTCTTTGAACTTTGAGGGAAGAGTTTTGGAAAGTTCCTTTTCTTCTCTGGCATGACTGTGCCCCAGTACATAAGCAAAGTGCATAATGACATGACTGAGTGAGTTTGGTGTGCAAGAAATTGGTCCATATAGAGTCCTGACCTTACCCCCAATAGAATAACCTTGGGTTGATCTAGAATGGAGATTGAGAACCAGGGCCGCTTGTTCAACATTACTAGAGATGAGCGAACAGTGTTCTATCGAACTCATGTTCGATCGGATATTAGGCTGTTCGGCATGTTCGAATCGAATCGAACACCGCGTGGTAAAGTGCGCCATTACTCGATTCCCCTCCCACCTTCCCTGGCGTCTTTTTTGCTCCAATAACAGCGCAGGGTAGGTGGGACAGGAACTACGACACCGGTGACGTTGAAAAAAGTAGGCAAAACCCATTGGCTGCCGAAAACATGTGACCTCTAATTTAAAAGAACAGCGACGCCCAGCTTCGCGTCATTCTGAGCTTGCAATTCACCGGGGACGGAGGTTTCCGTCCAGTTAGCTAGGGCTTAGATTCTGGGTAGGCAGGGACAGGCTAGGATAGGAAGGAGAAGACAACCAACAGTTCTTATAAGAGCTAAATTCCAGGGAGAAGCTTGTCAGTGTAACGTGGCACTGACGGGCTCAATCGCCGCAACCCAGCTTTCCCAGGATCCTGAATGGAATACACTGTCAGTGTATTCCCGTATACCCGATATATACCCCCGATACCCGTTCCAACGGTGTGCCCCCCCACCTTCACCCCAGAAATACCCTGCAAGTCCCCTAGCAATTGAATTGGGGCTATATACACCCACTATTTTTGCTACTGCCATATAGTGCCATTGTCTCACTGGGAATTCAAAGAATATATTGGGCTTACATATAACTTCAATTCCAGGGAGAAGCTTGTCAGTGTAACGTGGCACTGACTGGCTCAATCGCCGCAACCCAGCTTTCCCAGGATCCTGAATGGAATACACTGACAGTGTATTCCCGTATACCCGATATATACCCCCGATACCCGTTCCAACGGTGTGCCCCCCCACCTTCACCCCAGAAATGCACTGCAAGTCCCCTAGCAATAGAATTGGGGCTATATACACCCACTATTTTTGCTACTGCCATATAGTGCCATTGTCTGACTGGGAATTCAAAGAATATATTGGGGTTACGTGCACCCACAATTTTTGCTACTGGTATATAGTGCCATTGTCTGACTGGGAATTCAAAGAATATATTGGGGTTATAAATACCCTCATTTCTTGCTACTGGTATATAGTGCCATTGTCTGACTGGGAATTCAAAGAATATATTGGGGTTACAAATACCCTCATTTCTTGCTACTGGTATATAGTGCCATTGTCTGACTGGGAATTCAAAGAATATATTGGGGTTACAAATACCCTCATTTCTTGCTACTGGTATATAGTGCCATTGTCTGACTGGGAATTCAAAGAATATATTGGGGTTACAAATACCCTCATTTCTTGCTACTGCCATATAGTGCCAGTTTCTGACTGGTAATTCAAAGAATATATTGGGGTTATAAATACCCTCATTTCTTGCTACTGGTATATAGTGCCATTGTCTGACTGGGAATTCAAAGAATATATTGGGGTTACAAATACCCTCATTTCTTGCTACTGCCATATAGTGCCAGTTTCTGACTGGTAATTCAAAGAATATATATTGGGGTTACGTGCACCCACAATTTTTGCTACTGGTATATAGTGCCATTGTCTGACTGGGAATTCAAAGAATATATTGGGGTTACAAATACCCTCATTTCTTGCTACTGGTATATAGTGCCATTGTCTGACTGGGAATTCAAAGAATATATTGGGGTTATAAATACCCTCATTTCTTGCTACTGGTATATAGTGCCATTGTCTGACTGGGAATTCAAAGAATATATTGGGGTTATAAATACCCTCATTTCTTGCTACTGGTATATAGTGCCATTGTCTGACTGGGAATTCAAAGAATATATTGGGGTTACAAATACCCTCATTTCTTGCTACTACCATATAGTGCCAGTTTCTGACTGGTAATTCAAAGAATATATTGGGGTTACGTGCACCCACAATTTTTGCTACTAGTATATAGTGCCATTGTCTGACTGGGAATTCAAAGAATATATTGGGGTTACAAATACCCTCATTTCTTGCTACTGGTATATAGTGCCATTGTCTGACTGGGAATTCAAAGAATATATTGGGGTTACAAATACCCTCATTTCTTGCTACTGCCATATAGTGCCAGTTTCTGACTGGTAATTCAAAGAATATATTGGGGTTACGTGCACCCACAATTTTTGCTACTGGTATATAGTGCCATTGTCTGACTGGGAATTCAAAGAATATATTGGGGTTACAAATACCCTCATTTCTTGCTACTGGTATATAGTGCCATTGTCTGACTGGGAATTCAAAGAATATATTGGGGTTATAAATACCCTCATTTCTTGCTACTGGTATATAGTGCCATTGTCTGACTGGGAATTCAAAGAATATATTGGGGTTATAAATACCCTCATTTCTTGCTACTGGTATATAGTGCCATTGTCTGACTGGGAATTCAAAGAATATATTGGGGTTACAAATACCCTCATTTCTTGCTACTACCATATAGTGCCAGTTTCTGACTGGTAATTCAAAGAATATATTGGGGTTATGTGCACCCACAATTTTTGCTACTAGTATATAGTGCCATTGTCTGACTGGGAATTCAAAGAATATATTGGGGTTACAAATACCCTCATTTCTTGCTACTGGTATATAGTGCCATTGTCTGACTGGGAATTCAAAGAATATATTGGGGTTACAAATACCCTCATTTCTTGCTACTGGTATATAGTGCCATTGTCTGACTGGGAATTCAAAGAATATATTGGGGTTACAAATACCCTCATTTCTTGCTACTGGTATATAGTGCCATTGTCTGACTGGGAATTCAAAGAATATATTGGGGTTACAAATACCCTCATTTCTTGCTACTGGTATATAGTGCCATTGTCTGACTGGGAATTCAAAGAATATATTGGGGTTACAAATACCCTCATTTCTTGCTACTGGTATATAGTGCCATTGTCTGACTGGGAATTCAAAGAATATATTGGGGTTATAAATACCCTCATTTCTTGCTACTGCCATATAGTGCCAGTTTCTGACTGGTAATTCAAAGAATATATTGGGGTTACAAATACCCTCATTTCTTGCTACTGGTATATAGTGCCATTGTCTGACTGGGAATTCAAAGAATATATTGGGGTTATAAATACCCTCATTTCTTGCTACTGCCATATAGTGCCAGTTTCTGACTGGTAATTCAAAGAATATATTGGGGTTATAAATACCCTCATTTCTTGCTACTGGTATATAGTGCCATTGTCTGACTGGGAATTCAAAGAATATATTGGGGTTACGTGCACCCACAATTTTTGCTACTGGTATATAGTGCCAATTTCTAACTGGGAATTCAAAATGCGCAAGGCTCCCGGAAAGGGACGTGGACGAGGCCGTGGGCGAGGTCGGGGGAATGGTTCTGGGGAGCAAGGTAGCAGTGAAGCCACAGGGCGTCCCGTGCCTACTCCTGTGGGGCAGCAAGCATTGCGCCACTCCACAGTGCCAGGGTTGCTTGCCACATTAACTAAACTGCAGGGTACAAACCTTAGTAGGCCCGAGAACCAGGAACAGGTCTTGCAATGGCTGTCAGAGAACGCTTACAGCACATTGTCCAGCAGCCAGTCAGACTCTGCCTCCTCTCCTCCTATTACCCAACAGTCTTGTCCTCCTTCCTCCCAAAATTCCCAAGCTTCACAGGACAATAACCCCAACTGTCCCTGCTCCCCAGAGCTGTTCTCCGCTCCTTTCATTGTCCCTCAACCTGCCTCTCCACGTCACGATTCCACGAACCTAACAGAGGAGCATCTGTGTCCAGATGCTCAAACACTAGAGTCTCCTCCATCTCCGTTCGATTTGGTGGTGGATGACCAGCAACCCACCCTCATCGACGATGATGTGACGCAGTTGCCGTCAGGGCATCCAGTTGACCGGCGCATTGTGCGGGAGGAGGAGATGAGACAGGAGTTGGAAGAGGAAGTGGTGGATGATGAGGACACTGACCCGACCTGGACAGGGGGGATGTCAAGCGGGGAAAGTAGTGTGGATGTTGAGGCAGGTGCAGCACCAAAAAGGGTAGCTAGAGGCAGAGGTCAGCAGCTTAGGCGAAGCCAGGCCACACCCGGAATCTCCCAAGATGTTCCAGTTCGTACCCAGCCCCGAAAAACTCCCACCTCGAGGGCACGTTTCTCGAAGGTGTGGAGTTTTTTCAAGGAATGCGCCGAGGACAGATATAGTGTTGTCTGCACAATTTGCCTCTCGAAATTGATTAGGGGCTCTGAGAAGAGCAACCTGTCCACCACTTCAATGTGCCGTCATTTGGAATCCAAGCACTGGAATCAGTGGCAGGCAGCAACGGCAGGACAAAGGCTGCCTGCCGTTCACGCCACTGCCACTGCCTCTGCCACTGCCTCTGCCTCTGCCACTGCTGACTGTGCTGGCGATGCACTCCAGAGGACGAGCCAGGACACCACTTCATCTGCCTCCGCCACTTTGTTGACTTCTCCCTCATCCTCCCCTGTTCCTGTCTTATCTCCTTCTCCTGCACCATCAAAGGCACCATCAGGCGCTTCTTTACAACAACCCACCATCTCTCAGACATTGGAGCGGCGGCAGAAATACACTGCTAACCACCCACACGCGCAAGCCTTGAACGCCAACATCGCTAAACTGCTGGCCCAGGAGATGTTGGCGTTCCGGCTTGTTGAAACTCCCGCCTTCCTGGACCTGATGGCAACTGCGGCACCTCGCTATGCCGTCCCTAGCCGTCACTACTTCTCCCGGTGTGCCGTCCCCGCCTTGCACCAGCACGTGTCACTCAACATCAGGCGGGCCCTTAGTTCCGCGCTTTGCACAAAGGTCCACTTGACCACCAACGCGTGGACAAGTGCATGCGGACAGGGACGCTACATTTCACTGACGGCACACTGGGTGAATGTAGTTGAGGCTGGGACTGCTTCCCAAACTGGCCCGGTGTACCTCGTCTCCCCGCCTAACATTCCTGGCAGGGACACGAGAAGAACACCCCCCTCCTCCTCCTCCTCTACCGCCTCCTCCTCCGCCACCGCCTCCTCCTCCGCCACCGCCTCCTCCTCCGCTGTTAGATTGACCCCAGCTACGAGTTGGAAACGTTGCAGCACTGGCGTTGGTAGACGTCAGCAGGCTGTGCTGAAGCTGATCAGCTTGGGGGACAGACAGCACACTGCCTCCGAGGTGAGGGATGCTCTCCTCGATGAGACGGCAATATGGTTTGAGCCGCTGCACCTGGGCCCAGGCATGGTCGTTTGTGATAACGGCCGGAACCTGGTAGCAGCTCTGGAGCTTGCCGGACTCCAACATGTTCCATGCCTGGCCCACGTCTTCAACCTAGTGGTGCAACGTTTCCTAAAGAGCTACCCCAATGTTCCAGAGCTACTGGTGAAAGTGCGGCGCATGTGCGCCCACTTTCGCAAGTTGACAGTAGCCGCTGCTAGCTTAAAATCTCTCCAGCAATGCCTGCATGTGCCACAACACCGGCTTTTGTGCGACGTCCCCACACGCTGGAACTCAACGTTTCAGATGTTGAATAGAGTGGTTGAGCAGCAGAGACCTTTGATGGAATACCAGCTACAAAACCCTAGGGTGCCACAAAGTCAGCTGCCTCAGTTTCACATCCATGAGTGGCCATGGATGAGAGACCTTTGTGACATCCTACGGGTCTTTGAGGAGTCCACAAGGAGGGTGAGCTCTGAGGATGCGATGGTGAGCCTTACAATCCCGCTCTTGTGTGTTCTGAGAGAATCCCTGATTGACATCAGGGATAACTCAGATCACACAGAGGAGTTAGGGATAGCATCCGATCCGTCACAGCTGGAGAGTAGGTCCACACATCTGTCCGCTTCACTGCGTTTAATGGAGGAGGAGGAGGAGGAAGAAGAGTTGTCCGATGATGTGATGGTGATACAGGAGGCTTCCGGGCAACTTCGAATCGTCCCATTGTTGCAGCGCGGATGGGTAGACATGGAGGATGAGGAGGAAATGGAGATTGAACTTTCCGGTGGGGCCAGAGGAGTCATGCCAACTAACACTGTGGCAGACATGGCTGAGTTCATGTTGGGGTGCTTTACAACCGACAAGCGTATTGTCAAAATCATGGAGGACAACCAGTACTGGATCTTTGCTATCCTTGACCCCCGGTATAAAAACAACATCTCGTCTTTTATTCCGGTAGAGGGGAGGGCCAATCGCATCAATGCTTGCCACAGGCAATTGGTGCAGAATATGATGGAGATGTTTCCAGCATGTGACGTTGGCGGCAGGGAGGGCAGTTCCTCCAGTAGGCAACCAAGTTCTCACCGGTCCACACAAACGAGGGGCACACTGTCTAAGGTCTGGGACACCTTGATGGCACCCCCTCGCCAAAGTGCCGCCACGGAGGGTCCTAGTGTCACCAGGCGTGAGAAGTATAGGCGCATGTTGCGGGAATACCTTTCCGACCACAGCCCTGTCCTCTCCGACCCCTCTGCGCCCTACACGTATTGGGTGTCGAAGTTTGACCTGTGGCTTGAACTTGCCCTATATGCCTTGGAGGTGCTGTCCTGTCCTGCCGCCAGCGTCCTATCTGAGAGGGTGTTCAGTGCAGCCGGTGGCATCATCACTGACAAGCGCACCCGTCTGTCAGCTGAGAGTGCCGACCGGCTCACTTTGATAAAAATGAACCACCACTGGATAGAGCCTTCATTTTTGTGCCCACCTGTGTAAAGCACCCCAACATGAAACTCCATGTCTGTACTCAACCTCTCCAATTCCTCCGCATCCTCATACTCATCCACCATAAGCGTTGCACAATTCTGCTAATACTAGGCTCCCTCCACCCTGATTTCCCCCAACTCTGCTGGTTAGAGGCTCCCTCCACCCTGATTTCCACCAACTCTGCTGGTTAGAGGCTCCCTCCACCCTGCTTTCCCACAACTCTGCTGGTTAGAGGCTCCCTCCACCCTGCCTTCCCACAACTCTGCTGGTTAGAGGCTCCCTCCACCCTGCTTTCCCACAACTCTGCTGGTTAGAGGCTCCCTCCACCCTGATTTCCACCAACTCTGCTGGTTAGAGGCTCCCTCCACCCTGCTTTCCCACAACTCTGCTGGTTAGAGGCTCCCTCCACCCTGATTTCCACCAACTCTGCTGGTTAGAGGCTCCCTCCACCATCAATTTGCCCAAACTGGCCTGTTTAGAGGCTCCCTCCACCATGAATTGGTCCAAACTGGGGTTTTTAGAGGCTCTCTCCACCATGAATTGGTCCAAACTGGGCTGTTTAGAGGCTCCCTCCATCATGAATTGGTCCAAACTGGGGTTTTTAGAGGCTCCCTCCACCATGAATTGGTCCAAACTGGGCTGGTTAGAGGCTCCCTCCACCATGAATTTGCCCAAACTGGGCTGTTTAGAGGCTCCCTCCACCATGAACTGGTCCAAACTGGGGTTTTTAGAGGCTCCCTCCACCATGAATTGGTCCAAACTGGGCTGTTTAGAGGCTCCCTCCACCATGAATTGGTCCAAACTGGGGTTTTTAGAGGCTCCCTCCACCATGAATTTGCCCAAACTGGGCTGTTTAGAGGCTCCCTCCACCATGAATTTGCCCAAACTGAGCTGTTTAGAGGCTCCCTCCACCATGAATTGGTCCAAACTGGGGTTTTTAGAGGCTCCCTCCACCATGAATTGGTCCAAACTGGGGTTTTTTAGAGGCTCCCTCCACCATGAATTTGCCCAAACTGGGCTGTTTAGAGGCTCCCTCCATCATGAATTGGTCCAAACTGGGGTTTTTAGAGGCTCCCTCCACCATGAATTGGTCCAAACTGGGGTTTTTAGAGGCTCCCTCCACCATGAATTGGTCCAAACTGGGGTTTTTAGAGGCTCCCTCCACCATGAATTTGCCCAAACTGGGCTGTTTAGAGGCTCCCTCCACCATGAATTGGTCCAAACTGGGGTTTTTAGAGGCTCCCTCCACCATGAATTTGCCCAAACTGGGCTGTTTAGAGGCTCCCTCCACCATGAATTTGCCCAAACTGGGCTGTTTAGAGGCTCCCTCCACCATGAATTGGTCCAAACTGGGGTTTTTAGAGGCTCCCTCCACCATGAATTGGTCCAAACTGGGGGTTTTTAGAGGCTCCCTCCACCATGAATTTGCCCAAACTGGGCTGTTTAGAGGCTCCCTCCACCATGAATTGGTCCAAACTGGGGTTTTTAGAGGCTCCCTCCACCATGAATTGGTCCAAACTGGGCTGTTTAGATGCTCCCTCCACCATGAATTGGTCCAAACTGGGGTTTTTAGAGGCTCCCTCCACCATGAATTGGTCCAAACTGGGGTTTTTAGAGGCTCCCTCCACCATGAATTTGCCCAAACTGGGCTGTTTAGAGGCTCCCTCCACCATGAATTTGCCCAAACTGAGCTGTTTAGAGGCTCCCTCCACCATGAATTGGTCCAAACTGGGGTTTTTAGAGGCTCCCTCCACCATGAATTGGTCCAAACTGGGGGGTTTTAGAGGCTCCCTCCACCATGAATTTGCCCAAACTGGGCTGTTTAGAGGCTCCCTCCATCATGAATTGGTCCAAACTGGGGTTTTTAGAGGCTCCCTCCACCATGAATTGGTCCAAACTGGGGTTTTTAGAGGCTCCCTCCACCATGAATTGGTCCAAACTGGGGTTTTTAGAGGCTCCCTCCACCATGAATTGGTCCAAACTGGGGGTTTTTAGAGGCTCCCTCCACCATGAATTTGCCCAAACTGGGCTGTTTAGAGGCTCCCTCCATCATGAATTGGTCCAAACTGGAGTTTTTAGAGGCTCCCTCCACCATGAATTGGTCCAAACTGGGGTTTTTAGAGGCTCCCTCCACCATGATTTGGTCCAAACTGGGGTTTTTAGAGGCTCCCTCCACCATGAATTTGCCCAAACTCTGCTGGTTAGAGGCTCAATCCACCCTGATTTTCAAAACAAATGTTGGTGCCAACCTCAACTTACTACAAGGGCCAAATTCACTGCTGGTGACAAGCTCTCCTCACTGCAAGTGCCAAATACACATGTTTCAAGGTGTTTTCCTACTGTCAGAGAGGTGGTATTGAGTGTGTAAAGTGTGTAGTTGTTAGGCTGTGATGTTGGGGTAATAGAGGGTCTTTGGTGTGTTAGATGCCCCCAGACATGCTTCCCCTGCTGTCCCAGTGTCATTCCAGAGGTGTTGGCATCATTTCCTGGGTTGTCATAGTGGACTTGGTGACCCTCCAGACACGGATTTGGGTTTCCCCCTTAACGAGTATCTGTTCCCCATAGACTATAATGGGGTTCGAAACCCGTTCGAACACACGAACATTGAGCGGCTGTTCGAATCGAATTTCGAACCTCGAACATTTTAGTGTTCGCTCATCTCTAAACATTACAATAACATGTCATAAAAGCTTCTGTGCCTTTATAAAGACAGAAAGTTGCAACAGAATTCTGTTAGCACCAAGAGCATTGCTGCTAATTCCTACTGTATATAGAAATGCATGAAAATGAGGTTCTTGGTTTGCATTTTGATAAAGCAGTATAAGCCCTTCTGCTAGCGACAAGACAACCTCTTTTAGATGGTTCCTTACACTAAAATGACTTATCTCTCTTTTCATTTATTTTTATATACAGTAGGGATTCACAGTAATGTTGGTGCTGATGCAACTTATTGTGCTCACATTTCTATTGCAGCCATGGCAATGTGCACTTGCATTATTTTGTTCACATTGTTTGGCAGTGCTGAGCATTTGTGTGTTACTTGAATTTTCCCAATACTTTTTTCCATATTGTGTTGTAGTGTCTATTGTGCAGTATATTGGCTGGACTCCATGAATCATACTACTGACAAAACATTACTCAGGAATTAGTCATGAGTTTCTACTGCACATATAGACTATACATGAATGTAGATCATTAGAAGAGGCATGAAATTCCTCTCTGGCACACAACCTGCTTCCTACATCCCCCACATAGAAACCCAGCTGGCCACAGTGAGGGACTGCGTGGAGGACACAGAGTAGTCGGATAGATTCCGCAACATTCAGTGGGCGACTTCCAAATCTCAGAAACAAATATTAAAGCAGCTTTAATCATCTGTATGATCAGTGCAACATAACAAGGTAATACAGAACTCTGTGGGACCTTGTTGTGTCGTTTCTGGTCCACTGGAACCAGAAGCTCGTCTTCATATCACAGTGGATGTCATCATGACGCACGGGAAATATCCTCGAATTTAGAAAATTTCATTGTGTAAGTGGAATGACTATAGGGGTGCAGGAACCCTGGAGGATGCATTGATCAGCTAAGCCTAAATTCACACAATCATGGTGCATAATAGCAGTAAAAAACATCCATTTTTCACGGCCGTTTTACAACTGAGGGGTGGTCATTTTTATGGAACCTTTGTACATTGCATTGTGTTAAAACTGGTAAAAAAAATACGTAATTCACATGGCTGATTTTTAAATATAGGGTAGGCGTATATAAATAGCATATAATGGCTGAGGACACCAGTACAGTTGATGTAGGGGCAGGTACATAAACTGCTTCCATTGCTGTAGATTGGTTCTCATACAGTTACTGCTTTCCATGGCATCTTTGAATAGACTGATCTCGGTTTGTCTTCTTTACTTTCATAATGACAGATCTTGTTGTTGAATCTTCTGGGAAACCTTTCTTGGGAAATGTACATTCGAGGAATGCCCGTTTTTATTCTCATTTCTGAGCTGCCATGGAAAGTTATAGGAACAGCCTTGCTTGTGAGCTGCCGACAACCTTGTCTCATTCTTTAATATCTTCTGGTTTATGAATAACAATAGCACACATATGGCAAAGCAAGCAATCTCGATAAACCTGGAAGGTCAGGAGCAGCATCGATCACCTTGTAGACTCCTCAAAGGAACATCAATAATATTTTTTTCTCTTTTTCTCGCTGTGTAGTTTCATTTGCATCAAACCCACTGATCCCGCATATAAAATAAACCTTACCTATTCTTTATCTGATAGCCCCATGTGTTTCTAGCACAGGCATCTCTCTGATCATCTTGAATCTTGTAAGCCATAAAAAAATGAAAGCTGAAAATTGTATTACTTTTCTCTTGATTTCAGATTGCTTACTACATTTCTCCCTTATTTCACTCTGGCTGGAGTATAAGAGCAGCATTGCCACACATTATCCCCGCAGAAGAGCTCCTAAGAAACCATTGAGCTCTCCAGAAGAAGATATTTCTTTTTTGTATAAAAGTAACCTTTACTAAACTAGAAAGAAAGACTATACAACATACATATCAAGACAGCAAACTGTGTATCAATGCAATTACATCAGACATATAAAAAACAAGCAAGTCAGTGTTTTTGGATCATGATATAAAACATCTGCAATACAGTAGATTGTCAGATTTGAACGTTTCACAGATTTGTTTAATATTAAGGTTTTTTTGGATCTATGATATTGATGAGCAATCCTTAGGTGAAGTCCAACAGCAGGGACCACTTCCAATGAGTTGTCTGTAAAGCTTAGCAGTGTTTGAGCAAGGTCCACTTCCTCTTCTCAGGCCAGTGACATCACGTCACTTAGTCAAAACGCCCAGAACCCCGGACGATCAGCTGTTTGAAGAGCTTTCTGGTCCTTGGCCGAGCTCTACTTCCTCCTCAGGCCAGTGACATCACGTCACTTAGTCAAATGGATACACTGCAGTTCTGTCACATTCCAATGATTAGAACTAAGTTTCAGTACCTAACGCAGCCATTATACAATGTACAGTGCTGTGCTTGGTAGTCACTGAGGAGGCCACAGCACTTGTCCAAACGCTGCAACCTCTTCAGTAGTCTGATCGGTGGGGATCTCGGTATAGGACCTCACTGACAGCTCTAATATTGGTAACCCTTCCTAAGAATGGATGATAAATGTTATAGTATCCAGCCCCTTTAAGAAAAATAAAATGGATTGATTTTTAGATTCCGTCTAACTGTGGGCTATAGCTAAACCTTGGAGGATATACAAAATAACTAGGGAAAAAAGAGAAAGGGTAAGTAACATATATTATACATATTTGTCCAAAAATACATATACATAATACATATTAGGCACATATACATATAGACATACATTACACATAAAGTATGTGAACACACCCTGTTACTTTTCAATGATGCTAACTGCTTTAACATATAGACAAACATAAGCACACAATTCTGGACTCATTTACTTATCATTCACACAGGCAGAAGACATAACATAGTTACATAGTAGACGAGGTTGGATGAAGACATCAGTCCACCAAGTCCAACCTATAACCCTATAAGATATCCTTGGTCACAGCCATGAAACTAAAAGCAAAATGAAACCATAATGAAAGCATTCTCTCCCTTTTCCCATCCATTCTTTCCATACATTATTCATGCTGCAGACTACGTAGAGATTATACGGTATTTACATCTTTTTACCTTTATACCTAAAAGGGAAAATCAGGGCAAACTGAAGATCCTAAACATTAAGATTCCTCTCCACGCCAACATAAACAATCAATGGCAAGCTGAGTAGACAAAAGAAAAGGCATTATCTAGCACCACATCTGTTCCTCTTGGTTATCTTTCATTTTCCTATGAATTCATCAAAAATGTCAGCATATGACACATTCATTTCCATATAAATAACAGGTGACAATATACATTCAGCTTTGCTCCACTTCACTAATCTGTCTCCTCCGAGGTCTGTGATGTGTCTTGCCGTCTATATTTGTTCACGGCTTTCAATAAAATTTGTACAATATTACATAAAACCTTGATGGAATTCTCTTTGCACCTGAGCAACTTAGATAAAAAAGCTTTACAAGAGGGTAGGATATTGGGTAGGATATTGTCTGTCAATTTAGTTTTAGGAAGTAAGGCCTCGTTCATATTTGCGTTGGTAATACTTTCGGGGGAGTCCGCATGGGAATCCCCCTGAATGGACTATCAAACGCATTGGCAAGCGGTGTGCAGTGAAAGCACACGGAATTGTGTGTTTGGATGTTTGCTCCTCAATCACGCCGAAACAGCCGAACGGATTACGCTCAAATTGCACGCATACCTAGAATGGCACCCGGCATGAAACATAGGAGCTTGCTTATCCCCGTAGGCTGCCGGGTTTGGCCACCGCGAGCCCCGGAATCACGGTTCTTGTGAAGGGCCTGATGGTTAAGGACCTGAGATGACATCACCGCTGTTCGCTGATTGGAGCTAGCGATAGGGGGGCATAGCTAAACAGGCTCCAGCCGACTGCAGAGCCTTTGCACTGTGATCCGATTGGATCGGCCTACAGAGGGGGCGGAGCTATTGAGGCTCAAGCCGGCCGCCGAGCGACAGGAAGAACATGGCGTTGCCCGGAGTACACAACATTCAGCCAACGGTCGAGCCCGGAGTGGAAAGATAAGTCCACCGGGGCCACAAGGGTGGGAAAAGGAATCAGGGACTGGGACACTTCCCCAAACCGCCATCTTCCCCTAACACGCCATGCATGCCTGCACAGTCACACTCACAGCACAGTCTGCAGACCCTATGCTCACCGGGACACTAGGCGCACGGGAGGGGGGGGGAAGAGGCAGAGGTCGCGGCTGGGGGGTTAGGAGGGGGGGTCCGTGGTCGTGGGGGGGGGGGAAGGGGGCCGAGGTCGCAGGGGAGGGGGAAGGGGTTCTGCTGTAAAGAAGGCTGGGGTCACAGGAGGGGTGGAAAGGGGGCCCGGGGTCACGGGGGGTTTGCAAGGGGGCCGGGGTCACGGGGGTTTTGCAAGGGGGCCGGGGTCATGGGGGGGAGGGGGCCAGGGTCCCGGAGAGGGGGGATGTGGTCGCAGGGGGGGGGAGAGGCTTGGAGTCGCGGAGTGGGTGGGTTGTGGACAGGGGGCCAGGGTCGCGGGGTGGTGGAATGGGGACCGGGGTCGTTAGAAAGGGGTCGGGGTTGGGGGAGGTGGTGGAAAGGGGGCCGGGGTTTGCGAGGGGGGGGGGCAGGCAGGTGGTGGCAGGGGACAGTGGGCAATGAGAGCTAAAAGCCATTTATACTTATTTTAGGTGGTGGTGGGGGGGAATCCTTCCCTGCTCCAGTCTGCAAATCAGAATAAATTCCTGGATCAGTGACCAATCCCCAGAAATCTAGTAACTGTAATCTGTAACATTGCAGCAGACCTTTCTCCATAACAACTATGACAAAGAGTTTTATAAACTTACAGCACTTACAGTAAAGAACACCCATGTATGTCATTGTAGAAGCCTTCTTTTCTCTCAATGTAAAGCATGTCACCTTGATGCAGTAGAAGTCCTGAGAATGAAGAGATCCCAACAGAGACAATTGATATATTTATATCAATATATTTCCAAATGATATAAACCTAGTTGTGATAATCTGTCAGGGTACTATGGTTCACCCATTACATTTATTATCTTGGTTGTCTACCTTTGAAAAGTTCTGTCAAGTTCTGTCTTGTGCACAGACTTCCAAAGCTGAACACAATATCCCATGTGTGGTCTGACCAGTGGCGTAACTAGGAATGGCGGGGCCCCGTGGCGAACTTTTGACATGGGGCCCCCCCGACACTGAAGATCTCGACCGAGTCCCTCCTACGCATTCCTGCACGCTCTATTATGTCCCATAGTGTCCCCTGCACACAGTATTATGTCCCTTAGTGGCCCCTGCACACAGTATTATACCCAATAGTGGCCCCTGCACACAGTATTATGTCCCATAGTGGCCCCTGCACACAGTATTATGTCCCTTAGTGGCCCCTACAGGACTAAATACTGTCACTGCTGACCGCTATACCAGGACAAATTGTGGATAAAAAAAAATCTGGTCCTGTGCATTACAATTTAGTAACTCCATGTGCCTCATATTAATAACAGTTAACCCTATCATGTCCCTCACATTAAGCCTTGTGTACCTCACATAAGAGTTACTGATATGTGAGAGACATGGAGGTAATAATAAAGTATCTTCATTACTATTACCCCCAAATGTCTCACATATCAGTAACTCTTATGGTGAGGCAAACAGGGGGTTAATGTGAGGGAGATGATGGGGTTAACTGCTATTACTATGAGGCACATGGAGTTACTAAAACACAAGTAATCCCCCCAAATGCCTGATAGTAATAAGTATAGTAACCCCAGTACGTACCTGTGTATCTTCAGTTTCATTTTCCTAGAGCAGCTTCTTCCTCTTCTCTTCTGTGCAGGAGCTCGGCAGGGATAAGCCCCGCCTCCTCCTCTCATTGGTGGGCAGAGGACAGCAGAGAAAGGGAGGGGTGAGAGAGGGAGAGCGTCCTGCAGCGCTGACAGGAGCCAGAGCTGCAGCTCCTGTGTCTCCGTTGCAGCAGCTTCGGGGCCCCCTGTTGGTGGAAAGTATTCCACCAGCAGGGGGCCCCGATCATTATACTCGGGGGTCCGAAAAGACCTCCGAGCATAATGATAGCAGCAGTAGCAGCTGTCACCGGGCCCCTAATGTCCCGGGCCCTGTGGCAGCTGCTACCGCTGCTATGGTGGTAGTTACGCCACTGGGTCTGACCATTGATTTGTAAAGTGGCAGAGCTACATTTTTATTCTGTGCATCCATGTATCCTTTATGTTTAATCAAAGTATATTGAAAAGTTTTTGAATACAAGGAAAGGGGAAACAGGGAAGGAAACCAAATAAAAGTAATCAAGGGTAAGGCTCGCAGGCCTCACAATAACAGGGGCCGACCGGAACTCCCCGATCAGCCAGGTACAACATATTATAAAACATCTGCATCAGACAAGGCACTCAGAGTGAAAAATTCAGGGACACTGAAACACAACAAGACAAAAGGGATACAAGGAAGAGGCAAAGAAAAAGGGGGAGCAGGTATGACACAGACGGAGAGACAAGGACAGGTAACACAGGGGAGAAAGACAAGGAATGGGGGAGAAGGACCAGAGTGAATAAAATTATGAGAAAGAGGAAGAGAATTTGGAAGAGTCTTGAAACACGACCCAGGGCCGCCAGGTATTGTCAAGCCTGAAGGGATCCGGAGAGTCCTCTGTAACCAGGGCCTCCATCCTCCTAATAAGAAGAAGCTCCTGCAGAAATTCCAGCATAGAAGGCAGAGTAGTACTGCGCCAATGCCTAGGGATGACAGTCCTGGTGGCTGTAAGAAAGTGTCGCAAGAGGTCCTTTTTAATCTTAGAAACCTTACCGGGAAGGAACGAAAGGAGAGCCACCTGGGAAGATGGAGCAATAGGGTGATCACACACTTTAGAATATGGGGAAAAGACCGCATTTCAGAAGGGTCTAATGACATCGCACTCCCACCATACATGGAGCATAGTGCCTCTCTCGGTACCACAGCGCCAACACCGATCAGAAACAGATGGATAGATCCTGTGAAGAAGGTCCGGACACCTATACCAATGGGTTAGAATTTAAGATTCTCTTCTGCGCACTACAGGGCAAGGCCATTTTATGGGTCAATATGAAGGATTTGTTCCAGTCGGGAGGTGACAGACTAGAGGTGAGTTCGGAGTTCCAGGACCCCACATAAGGAGGAAGCCCGGGAGTGGCATCCTCAAGGAGGATATAATATAGTAGAGAAAGAGCACGCGGAGTAGCATCTGCGCACGAGAGAGTAGACTCCAGGGTGGACAAGGGGGAAGAGAGAACGGGCGGGAATGAGAACTTCCTCAGGAAGGAAGACAACTGGCCATATTCCATGTCTCCTTTAATGCACCGCACAATCTTATTTGCATTAGCCGCAGCTGCCTGACACTGGCTGCTATAGTTGAGTTTACTGTCAACTACAATTCCTAAGTCCTTTTCCATGTCAGTTTTACCCAATGTTTTCCCATTTAGTAAGTAATCTTGGCATGTATTCCTCTTCCCATGTGCATAAATTTCCATTTATTAATATTAAACCCAATTTGCTACTTCTCTGGCCAAGCTTCTAAGTCGCAGATATGTATTTGTATCAGGATACAGCCCTTTGTTGTGGTAATTATCATACACAGTTTAGTATCTACAAAAATTGCTATTTTACTGTGCAGACCTTGTGTAAGATCATATAGAAATATACTAAACAGAATAGAGCTCAATACTCTGCTCTCCGGCACTCTGCTAGCAACAATAAGCCAGTCTTATAGAAAACCTCTTTAAAGGGGTTTGTCTAGGCCAACTTTTTTTTAGTCTCAAAATAAATACCTGATCTGTAGAGGGCTGACACATGGCCACATCATCTGTACAGAGCCATTTCCCGCCCCCGTTCTGTACAGGGCGCTCAGCTCCAACTGACTTCAATAAATGCTGAGATGCAATGAAGGTCCCCAGCCCCTATACAGTGGACAGAGCTT
The DNA here is from genome assembly GCF_031893055.1 of Leptodactylus fuscus. NCBI lineage: Eukaryota > Metazoa > Chordata > Amphibia > Anura > Leptodactylidae > Leptodactylus > Leptodactylus fuscus. The sequence continues at coordinate 73,293,455 of NC_134271.1, forward strand.
TCTGCTTTCAGCCCTGTATTGTGTACAGGATGGGCGCTGGAAGTGGCTCCATACATCTGATCGGTCAGATATTTATGGCCTCTCACTATCCCTCTGGTTAAAGAGCTCCTTTTCCCTCTTCAGCTTTCAATGGGCCCTGTGCATTACACGTCGTGATGAGGTAATATGTGGGGCACAGGGATCCCTGGAGAATGAAGGGGAAAAAGGAGGCCATGAGAAGGAGCGGAGATAGGTAAGTTAATGGTGGACCAGGGGATTTACCAGTACCTCAGTCCAAACCTGATGAGTGGCCAATAAGTCTGGCATTCTATCTTTTGTGCACCCCCTCCCCCCATGGCTGCTGGTCTTTTCCTCTTTGCTAACCATCTCCAGCCCAGCTCTTCCATCAGCTACTTGACTTTACCTCAGGCTATCCTTGCTTCTACCATTAGCCCCCGGGCCATACACTCTAGAGAAAAGTGGTCTGACTTGGCCCTCTCTTCTTGGAAATTGTCTGTGAATCGTGGGTCACTCTGCTATGGACAATTCTCTTATGCCCTAAAGCTGTTGCTCTTTTATGACAGCAATTAAACTCCGGCTATTTTTTAAATTATGTTTGCCTTGGCCTTTTGACTTCTATTATACTTTTTCTGAAAGATTTGCCTTATTTTTCCTGTATGACATTGCCTCATACTAAACAAGGTAAAATCATTAATAAACTTAAACACTTTGAATGGCCAAACAAACCACCAGAACTGAAGATGGTGCCAGCAGAATAAACTATTGGGCCAGACAAAAGTCGCATTATCCTATACACAGTGTAGTAGTGGGTTTAGGTAGTACAGTGGTACACATTGTATGGCTGGTGAGCAGCATGCCTCTTGGCATATTGTCTTGGTACAAGCTGATCTGCAGGGGTTCTGGCTGTGGGGAGTGTGGTCCTCTAGAGACAATTCCATTGGTGGGCTCTAGACATCCCAGTCTGCCAATTACTAAATAGGCAGTCCATCAGGACAGTACCTGTAGCTGAGAAGGGAGGCTTATTGTAGCTGGTTGGTAAAATTGCTGCAGTGTGATATCTTATAACAGAAGACTACAAAACAATGAAAAGTCATTGAAAGGTATTTTTCCAATTACATTTCATTGTTTTTTGTTGTCTACTGTAAAAATATATCACACTGCAGTAATTTTACCAATTGCAGAAATTCTGTTTAAATATATACATCTGTATATTGTGTTATTGTATGCTATCAAAAGAAAAGAACTACACTCTGTAATTTCAGAGTGCAGAATAAAAGAGTGCATGATAAGTGTATAGTCAAGACTTCACCTACAAATATTTTATGTTTATGAAGAACCACAGACAACCATTTTCACATGGTTGGAGATCTATAGGGCAGAAATTAACCCTGTGAATCCCTCATCAGTGAGCGGTGTTGGAAAATGACCTGCCAACCTTCAGCTTCAAGATTGATCCAGCTAAATGCTCAGATTAAGGGTAAGATACATGACAGAAAATACACGTTCACCATTGCCTTGAAGTCACTCAGAACACAAAGCTCTTTAGATCTCTAGAAAACGGTTCATGAGAGATGTGTTAGAAGGAAACACTCAATGCTATGCCCCTGGGTAAGGAGCAAAGAGCAAATAAATGTAAGGTTTATCTAAGGAAGTGGTTCTTAACCTTGTTTGAGGTACCGAACCCACCAGTTTCATATGCATATTCACCGAACCCTTCTTTAGTGATAAATTAAATATGATTTTTTTTTCCAAATTCAAGACATAGGTATATGTTTTTTTTACTGGCACACAAAATGAACCGTGCATATGGCCTAGGGTTCAATCGAACCCTGGTTAAGAACCACTGATCTAAGGGATGAATGGTTTAGCAATAACCCCAAAGATCTCTGTATGTGATGAATGGAACTCTTAGTTTGGGATCTAATTGTAATAACCATACAACAAGCTAAGCTTTCGGTTAAAGTACTATATTCAAAACGTCAGCGACAAGCTCATACACCCAATACCATTGATCAAAACTTACAGGTTTAGAGTGGAAATGACTTATTACTAAAACCTATGAAACAGAGAAGACCTGTTCAGGACTGTGAGGTTCTAGATAAGTAATATCAACGTGAGATAATCCAAAAAGATGTAATAGACATTTTTGGTGGCTTTTAGTGCTCCCACATATTTTCATTGGATACAGGTACAATCAATATCTGGACATGAGGCAGGCCACCCAGGATGGTCAAGTTTGGACAGTTGGTAGGCATGATATCTATTATTGAAAAATGCACAAGTAATGGTAATACATCATTGACAGAAACAATTTTCAAATTATGAAATATCATATTACTGGAAAACTCTACATGCAGTTATGACTCAGGCAGACCACTAGTAGAGAAGATCATTTGACCTGCTTACAAGCATGAGCAGCTCCCACCGTTTCCTTGTCCATCATCTAGACAGAGGTGCACCTTCATTGCACACCCCTGTCTCCGCCTGGATCACATCCAGGTGCGCTTGAGATAGTCAACACCTATAAGTACCTGGGTGTGCTGCTCAATAATAAGGGTCACTAACAGCCCAGTGGTTTGTCCAGGCCATCCTCCAGCCTAAATGTTGACTCTAATTGTAGGGCTTTCAAATGGCTTTTTTCAGCAGGATAATGTTCACCCACACACAGCAAGGATTTCCCAGGAATGTCCAGATTGCAACCATGCCTTGGCTTATCCAATTGCAAAATTTAATACCAGTTGAGCATTTATAGGACCAACTGGGATGCCAGCTTTGGCAACCTATGAGCATGCAGGATCTACAGGTCCAATTGCAACATCTGTGGGAACATGTGCCGTAGGAAACCATACAGAACCTGTATGCCTTCTTTGTAATCGTATCTCATGTAGTAGCCTGCTTTTGATGGCTCAGGGTACTATAGTTACTTTCAATTGTATAGCATTACCAACTAAACTTATCCATTTACGCTAATATTGTAATCAAGTGCATACTGTATATCCTTATTGCATTCACACATGGAATGTTTTATTAAATGGATATTTTTTTTTAATCAGTGAATGCATATAGATAAGCCATTATAAAACAAAACTGAATATTGATGTCGCTGGATAATATTGGCTGGTTCTCGTGTCATTATGTAAGTGTCCATTGGGTAGATATGTTATGTAGTATGATTCTTAGTGATTCCTCCACAATACCTCTGAAGACTGTTAAAAATTATTCATTTGCCTTTGATGAGTCTTCTCTACCTTCTTTGCAGGTCACTAAAATGTTGGCAGTGGTGGTTGTCCTCTTTGCTCTTCTGTGGATGCCCTACCGGACTTTAGTTCTAGTGAACTCCTTTGTGGAAAATCCATATCTGGATCCCTGGTTCCTTCTGTTCTGTCGCATCTGTGTTTATGCCAACAGTGCCATCAACCCTGTCATATACAACCTCATGTCACAGAAGTTCCGCACAGCATTCAAAAGGTTGTGCAAGTGTGGCCAAGTGGATACCCAAAGAAGGAACACATACATGACCACCACCAGCTACAGCATGGTGAGGGATCCTACTAATGCCAGGCCAGAGAAGAAAGAAAAGCCACCATCAGAAAACCCAACCAATGTATCTAAACAATCTGACAAGCTAAAGGTGGAAGGGGAATTGTATTATAGTGTCGTTTAGGACCATTGTGTGCTCTAAACTAGATGCAACTAGCAAAGATAAAGATCAACTGCAGGTGCAACAAAGATATCTGTGACTATAGAAGCACAGGGGTTCAGACTCTCAGCAAGATCAGACAAGTAAAGTCAAGAACCCGAGACTCCTCTCAATGATTAAAATCCATTTTCAGATGACAAACCATTATCATAGTGACACATTATAGATATACATTCTTTAATTTACCTTGCTTCAGAGCTCCAGACTATGCCCTGAAATTACCCCATGCAGTTAGGTGTATGACCTCAGGTCCCCACTCCTGCCTTTATTACTACCCCATAAATCTACAGGTATTGTGGGCTGGGAGGTGAGATGGGGTTCATGTATTTTGTAGGTATATTACAACAGAAAATCTAGGACACTTGCCCGGTTGGATGGGTTCTTAAACACCACCAAGAAATGGAACACTTACTGATTTTGCAGTAGAGCCCAATCTCTTCGCTGTTTATTCTTGGTGACCAACATTTTGTGTCCTAGAACTGGTTTCTAGAGCTAATTTTGTACATCTAATGTACATTAGATGTACATCCTGATAATTCAGAAAAACCAGCTAACCATCTTACGTATGATGGGGCCTTCAGAGTATCGCCATTTCAGATATCTGAGGTGTTGTGCTAGTGTATGGGGGAGTTGGGAGTGGTAGCTGTTGGCTAACTGCATCAAATGCATGTGTCCATGAAAGATGTGTATGGATGCTCAAGTTCAAAATCGGGGAAATCATTACCAAGTAAGAAGATGGGGAGATCTGGCCTTAAACTGATCCATTATTTCATTTCACCCTTCAACCCACCATTCTTTATTCTATTTCCTCCATATACAATTAGTAAATTCAGTTTGTAGGCGAAGCAAGTGTTATAGCTACATGGGCAGTCACACGCGTGTCCTGGTGCCTTATAAGGCTTAAAATCCTCTAATGCATAAGAGCCCTATAAAAGATTATGCATTGGGGCAGAGAAGCTAAAGGCAAAGGCCCCATATTGGGGCAACGCAGCTTTTTTTGTTGCACATTTTGCTGCGTTTTTTTGGGGGGTCAAAACCAAGAATGGCTACAAAAAGAATGGAAATATATAGGAAGTACTTATACTCTGCAAACTTTCTGTGAAAAGCGATGAAGGAAAAACCGCAATGCGCTACCACCGTGGTTTTTCTCACAGCGTTTTTTTCCTGTGGCACACAACATGGGGCCTTAGCCTCAAAAGTGTTTTCTGGGACTAAAAAAATGATTTCCTATCCTTAGTAAAGGGCATTAATATTAGATAGAAGGGGTTTGATTCCTGCCGATCAGCTGTTTGTAGAGGCTGTGGCACTTATACTGCTACCTCTTTGTAGCTAAACACTTCCAGGCAATGTAACCCTATTGATCACACATTCATGACCTACCTACAATGAGCCAATGCTTCGCAGAGTTCTATTCCAATGTAAAAATCCAGATTTGTTAATATTGCTTTGTCTTTTTACTCTTTGCTCTGCTGAATGGATGAGAAGGTACATAGAGGTACGGGCTTATGGGACAAGCTATTTTCCATCTCCTGAATGGGACTTTGGAAAGGAATGGATTTAGTTGCTCCTCCTATTTCAGATTTATTAGATCCTCTGTGGAAGGTAGTGAATGTGGTGACAGGTCCCTTTAAGATGGTCATATTGGCTGAATTATCTGTTTATCCATATTCACCAGTTTGCCCTCAATATCCCTGACCTCAGTGCTTCTAGTGGTCATGCTGATGCTTAGCCTATCATCCCTGAGATATGGAAGGAGCCTTAATGCTTTATGCAAGACAAGGTAATCATTGATTTTCCATTTTCACGCTCAACACACAAATCCATCGTCTTTAATTTGGTTTGTAGCTATTGAGTACAAGTTAAAAATATATGTAAAAAGGGTAGGTGATACTGGAACCGTGCTGCCACTATTACAGTCTGTAATAGGGTGAAGCTGTGTGTGAATGGCTTATCGCCATGTGTTTACTGCTCATACGCATAGTGGTGAACAATGAATCAATACAAACGCTTTTAGGGTTTTATTACATTTGCTTTTTGACGTGAGTGAAAGGGGACATGTGCGGGTTTACACAGTGCTTTTATTCTGTACGCAGCTTTTAATTGCAGTTATGCTTAGCACAGTTGCCATGCTTTTCACCTGTATGCCGAGGCCACTAAATCGTAAACCTATGGTGTACCGGTATAGTGGAATTGTGCCGCCTGTTGCATAGTTATTCAGCATAGGGCTAAGTTTACACTGTGGGTTTTGGCCCCAAAACTGACGTGAGTTTAAAAAACGCTTGTGTTTTTCAGAAACGTATGCGTTTTCCTGTAAAAGCACTAAGTAAATCCAGCCTTATATATTTTGGCTCACCTTGGTACAGTCTGCAGCACATTTAACCTCCAGTGATGTGATACAGACAGTATTAAAAGAAGCCCACCAGATTTTCGCACAGACAAATGGATATGCTCAGTCTAGCCCAAGTACAGACAAGAGCAGCATGTAGCAGAATGTCACCCACTCTGCTATCAAAATATTCAGCTTGTTGTTCATTACAGGTACTATTAGGCTTAGTTCACACGTGAAAAAAGCCTAGCTGATTTTGTCACTGATTTTTCAGCGTCGCTTTTTTTGGACACTGTTTTTTGCATTGGACGCTGTTTTGACACAGTTTTTGACGCTTTTTCGGTCGCTGTTTTTTTTTTTTGCACTACAAAAAAGTACATGATAAAAACCGCTAGCGGTTTCAGTCGCTGTTTTTGCCAAAACAGCTGCAAAAATAAGCGACCAAAAACCGCTAGCGGTTTTTTCAGTGCCCCATAGACTCCAATTCATTTTTTCAGGCGTTAAACGCCTGAAGAAAGGTCATGTCGCTTCTTTTTCTGCTAGCAAGCTAGCAGAAAAAAAAAACTAGCAATTCACATAGGGCTACATTTTATGGAGGCTGATTTGGCCGCGAAATCAGCTGTCAAAATCAGCGTCCATGTCCCCGTGTGAACGAGCCCTAAACCCCTCAGGAAAGCAGTGACCAATTGCCCGTTGACACATTTCATGTCCGTACAGATTCTTAGATAGCATTCACATGGTGCTGAGTGCAGTCTGAACTTGGTGCATTGGGAAATCTCTGTATTAAATGTGACCAACTACTGTGAGTGAATGCACCCTCATAGCAAAAGACTAGCTTCACACATTGCAGTTCTGTTATGTTTTTTTGTTGTAGTTTTATTTGTTTTTTTTTTCAATCATAGCAAAAAATGCAACAGAACAGTACTGTGTGAACACAGCGGCAAAGATATGTCCAGCTTGGGGGGCAGCAACCCAAAAGAACATAGCAGCACCCATGCACTGAAAATCTTCAAATGCCTTGGTCACATTTGATTGAGGGTTTATGCTTGCAACCAAGGAGACTGATCGCTAGCATTACCGCCAGCTAGTTTTAAAGTCTCAAACTGAATTCAAACGGACTGATGGCATACTGATGTGTGAACATACCCTTAGGCATATGGCCAGCTGAAAGGCAAATATTTTAGGAAACCACCCCCCACAAACACACTGCTGAGAATAATCACTGCTAATTAATATTTTAGATAATTTCTAATACTTAAACAATTAGAGGCAATAGTATCGATCAGAAGATTGGAGACTCTAAAGATTTTTATGTATCCTTTCTTGAAAATGGCCACATGTCCACCCTACATATAAAAATAGCCTAATAGACACTGAATTTGATATATCATATGTTAAAACTGTTGTTGCACTTAATACAACCTTTTGCTATGTGATATCCCATCTATTTTCAAAAACTATTTTTTTTCCTGTTTGTCAAACTGTGACACGGATATATTGTTGCACCACAACAAAAGAATACTTTGCTAGAAAGCCCGGTGTCCTTCTTAACTTATCCTATGCATCAGACTTGGGGAAACTAAAATATCTAACATGGGGGGCTTTTCTCACAGAGAACCTACATTTCTGTTCCTTGAACTGGTGTAATATATTTTATGTGATGGCATCTTCCAAATATTTATGTATTAAAGGGGTTGTGACCACCCCAGGTACATCTTCATAGTATCCTGTGACTCTCCGTCTCGCCACTTCCAGAGACGGGGGTCACATACTATATCCCCTCTCTCTCTCTCTTCCTCCCATACCCAGCCCTCACTTCCCGTCCTATTCCCTTACGACACTTCTCTCGTCCCAAGCCGTCCTCTCACTACACCCCTCCCCATCATACTTACCATTCCTTCCTGCCGTCTCCTGTCAGGTTACATCATCAGCGGTGCGCGCAGTGAGCGATTGCAGGCTATTGCGCATGAGTGAGCCGCCTGGTGCCATCACAAAAATGGTTGCTGGCGGTGAATTGGGCAGGCTAGCTAGGGAAAAAAAGTGAAAGGAAAGTGACTGTGAGAGTGAGGAGTGGTAATGGATATGTAGTATTCTAATGATGGCTGCTGAGCGTGTAGTGGGCAGGCTAGCTAAGGAAATAGGGTAGGGGTAGTGTGTAAGAAAGGGAGGGGGTCAGTCAGTGAGAGAGGGAGAAGAAGTGAGGCATCCTGGAACTTGTAGAAAACACAGAGAGGAAGTTATGGATGTAAACAAATGCAGAGGATGCAATGCGCTCACTGAGAACCCCAGAAATCATGCAAAACACTGCTAAAGGTATTTGGTGGCATTTATTAACCCATTAATAGCAGTAACAGACCTTTTTTGTACAATAATTTTTTTTTGCCCAGAAAACCCCTTTAATATATTTGCCTATGGTCCCTGCTGTAAGTAGTAACTAACACTGGGCAATAACCATACTTTTCTTTCTTTTCTTACCATCCAGTAATTAATCCTCTTGATTGATTATATTGACTTACATTGAAGTGCTGTAAAACCAATGTCGTATATTCTCAAGTCTGGATGAAATACTAGCTACCTCATTATTAACCTGTTGCTCAGTAGAACATTTACCGTATACATTGATGGTATATTGCAGATGGCACAATCTACCATGTAGCTTGCGGTAGGCTTGCGATAAGTGTGTGTCTGAACAGAGACTTGACTGGCATTACCTTCCTAGGTAGAGGCTTCACTTTGTGGAAAAGCTTTTGTTTTTTGTTGTTTGCTTTGTTGCAGATTTTGCTTCATTTTAAGATCCAAAACCATTAGTGGATTTGGCAGAAGAGACAGTCCTTCCTTTATATTTCCCATAACCCTTGAAGCTACTCTTGACTTTGGCTCAAAACACACAGCAAAATATGCAACAAAAACCACAACTTTTCTGCATTGTGTGGCCTCAATCTAAGGCTATATTCAGATAACCTTATTTTTCATGTGCCAAACATCTGTGAAATACAAAGTTTTTGGACATTTTTTGGCCTTATTCATGTGACAGTGAAAAATGGCCATCGCGCGAGTGTTTTAAAACCTGTTATTGTATATGGTTATATTTGCATGACTATTTTTATTTTTTTATTCTTTTATTGTTTTTTTTAACCATCAGAACTGACAAATAAGATGACTGATTATTTTGATGGAAGATTTTCACTGCCCGTTAAAAAACAAACATTTGAATACACCCATAGGGGCACATTTGTTAAGCTACTTGTGCCTTTTTTTTTTGCAAAAAAAATTTGCGCTTTTTTTGTTATCTTTTTCTGCTATATGCTTTGTTAATAATTCGTGGATCCTTTTTTCCTGTCTTCACCAGTTTTGCTTTTGCCAGGAAAGGGGATTGTGGTCTAAATGGAAAATCTTTTTCATGCTGTATTTATGACTTGCATCTCTTTAAAAAATGGGCAGTAAAGATACAAATGCACATCAGTCCATGGGCAGCATAAAAAAGCCCATCAGGACAGACACAGACAGTGTTAAAATTGCTTTCCCGTAGATATAATGGGAAGAGAAAGTCCACGGAGGAAAACTCTATGAACTTTCTCTTCAAAGGGCTGCGGAATGAACCACAATGCGATTACGCAGCGGTTTTTCCCGCAGCGCTTTATCACTGCATTTACAGCCCGTGGGGCCTTAGCCATAGGTTGTGGCCCCAAGTTGCGGAAACGCAACTTCTTTTGTTGCAGATTTTGCTGCAGTTTTTTGAGCCAAAGCCAGAAGTGACCACGAAAGGAATGAGTAATATATAGGAAGCTCTTACACTTCTACCTTCTGCTCAATCCACTCCTGGTTTTGGCTCAAAAAAACGCAACAAAATCTGCAACAGAAAAAGCTGCGTTTCTACAATGTGGGGCCTCAGCCTTAAGATGTTTATCTTCAGCCCTTTGGCAGATCAACTACATTTGGGGAAACATCCTAACAATCTTATTTTTAGCGACAGTTTCTACTAAGGGTCCATTCACATGGAGGAAAATTGTGAGGAATTTGGTGTGGAATTTCAGCGCTTAAAAAAAGCCTCCCATTGACTTCAATGGGTTCCTTTTTCTGCTAGCACAAAAAGGAACCCATTGAAGTCAATGGAAGGCTTTTTTTCAGCGCTGAAATTCCACACCAAATTCCTCACCATTTTCCTCCATGCGAATGGACCCTAAGATGAGTTGTATCTGCCAGTTATCTATAGACAAATGTGCGTATGGCCTGCTTAAATGCAAAACAAGAAAAGATAGATAGATAGATAGATAGATAGATAGATAGATAGATAGATAGACCAATCCAATGAAAGCTGAAAGTAACACAAGCCAAAAGCATTATTGTTCTAGTAATGGTGAATTCATGGCTACCACGAGATGAACCCAGATGACATGACTTCCTCTATGTACCATCCATACCAGAACATATTGTAACAAAGCCTGATCCGTAGAGCTATGAATTGGACTCACTTTGGGGCCCCCTCCTGTGACAGATCCAGATATCAATCCCTTGTTATATTCAGGGATTGTATATTTGCTCAAAGCCTTGTCAGTGGGATTCCCTATACCCCACAACAACAATAGCATCTTCCAGATGAAATGTGATCATTGTATAATGGAAAGTTCTGCAGCTTTATGGTTTTGCATTTCAGTTTTTTATATTGAATAGAAATACAAAAGCTGAGAACCTATAAAGGCTCAGAGCTGTTTCTTTGCTATAGTTTTATCCATTTTGGACAATTGTCTGAGAGTTAAACACAAGCAGCACAAGTCTGTCTCCTATCTTATTTATTTCTATTACTTCTATAGGACCAACATATTACATAATGATTTCCAGATGTCATCACCCTGTCGGATAGGACTCACAATTGTAATTCTCTGTCTGTATATCTTCAGGGGGGGTGGGGGGTCCTGCTAGTTTCTTACAATATTGCCGGTTAAGATTAAGGCCCCATGTAGTGTCCAACGACAAAATGTTCTGTGGGAAAAACCGCGGCAGCATTACATTGCATTCCTATTTACTGATATCAAGCATAGATCATGATTCATGAACATGATGGTGCATGAGTGCAGACCCTTTCATTATACAGTGATTAAATTTTACTTCCACATGACTGGATGACCCAGATCATTTTCTGGTCCATGAACAGACTTTCACACTCAGATGAATACCTGGATCTTCCATATTAATGGACCTGTGATGTCCCCTATTAGCCACAGATGTTAGATTACTTATAGTGAAGTTGACAACAATCAAGTTTGGACCATGTTGAACTGGTAGCATTTTGGGTGTCTGTCCTTGGAGGGATGAGCTAATTGGGTTGGGTCTCGTATGCGGTTCCTGTTATCTTTTCTCTGGGAGAATGCCCCATAGATGCTTATCCTTTACTATGCCATAGATCTTTATGGGCACAATAAGCTGATGAAATATACTGCACATGACTGCTACTAGTCCCCTAATGCTTCTGCCTGCAATGAGCACACATCTATGAGCAGCTCTACCCTGTGTTCTACACTCTTATCTCTTCATACAATATTATATTACACCCAACAAACCAAATTTCAGGGCTCGGCTGTGTGGTCACACAGGTTACACTATACACAAGCCTCAAAGTTCTCAAGTGTCATAGTGCAAAAAAAGTTCATTGTGAAGTTATTCCAGGAAATTAATTGACTGGTTATAAGAGGTGTGTATTCATTGCTAACTGAGGTGGACCCATGTCCGTGAAATATTTTAATTTACTCATTCTGTGACCCAGGAAAAAATCTCTTCTGCTTGTACCTGTAGACCATCAACAAGCTGTTGTTAACAGATCCTCAATTATTATGTATTGCCATTTGATATTTCAATAAATTACGGAGCCCTGTTGTTTATGGACTGTGATATAAATTCTTCACAACTTAATACTAAGGCTGCACATAGCAGGCCGCAGCAAAAAAAGTGATGCAGGAAATTTTGCAGGGGCAACGCACTGAGATTTTTACAGCAGCGCTTTTCACAGAAACGAAACCTCAGCGGACTTTCGCTTCCTTTATAACTATAGGTAAACCGCTGGCTTTCCTGTATAAATGACTTTCTGTGATTTCCAGAACCACAAGGGTTTTGGAAATCACTGCGCGCCCATTGTGTATATTTCTCCTCAATGTGTGAACAGGCGCTCTTTTTTTTTTTTTGTCTTTCTTTCCTGCAGCATTTACGCCACTTGGAATCTCGGCCTTAAGTGGGTTTTTAGCCCCAATTTTTTTTTGGGTTGACATCCACAGAATAGACTATCAGATTTTATAGGTAATCTGTGTGGGGACCCTGAAACACCCCTGTAATATAAAAAGATCTGTTGCTTAATGGAAAACTTCAACAAACTACTTTTGATGAACCCCCTATTTATTCTAATGTGCCTCTATTCAATATTTGAGTGCATGAGAACATACTTAGCAGTCAAGATATGTGTAAACAGATCTGCCTTTTATGTGTTTTTTTTTTTTTAAGCAAATTTCTGATACCCATCAACTTCGATGTGGACTCAGGTACTAAGTAGAGAGACAGCAGCTCGTTGATGGATCTGCTATTACAAAGAAGCTTTGTTGTTGAATATAGTAGGACCAAAGAATGAATGTGCAGGTGCAGAGCTCTTTAGGTGATGCTTTTGTAAAATAATGTTTTTCAACTTCTATACGACAACTGGGACAGGGGGTGCTTGATGTATAGTCAAGAAGAAAATTATGTAGATGCTTATATTTTTATGTATTAAAATGATGTCATGTGGCTCCATATATATTATATCAGATTTTGTGTTTTTAAAAATAAGGTTTTTCTCTGTTACATTCTGTGGGTATTTAATAAAAATAAAAATTTTACTGATCACATATTTTTACAGTTAATACTCTTCCTCCCTATTCTTGACAAGATGTCAAAGTTATATGGCTGCTGTCAGGAACTTCGAGGACCCATGCTGGCATATTGTGTCCATTCCCTTACTTTGTATTGGAGATGACTGTATATACTGGTGTACATTAAAGGGATTCTATCATTAAAATCACATTTTTTGTCGATCACACGTAGGAATAGCCTTTCTTAAGGCTATTTCTATTCTTCTCCTACCTTTAGATGTCTTCTCTGCACCGCCGTTCAGTAGAAATCCCGGTTTTCGTCTGTATGCAAATGAGTTCTCTCGCAGCACTGGGGGCGGTCCTCAATGCTGCAAGAGAAATCTCCAGCGCCACCTCCATCTTCTTCAGGAACGTCCTCTCTGCGTGTCTGTTTCCGGAGCTGGGTTAAAACTTCTAGGCATCGGGCTTCACATGCCCGTGTCCACAAAAAAAATGGCCACTTACACAGTAAGTAAGCGGCCATTTTCTTGTGGCTCTGTCCGAACAGTGTCAATAATTTATTAAGACGTATTGCAAGCCATGCAATTGCGTAGAACCCTGCAGTATTGGGTTGTGGGACATTTTAATTAAGGCGAAAAATTACGAACCTTAATAATTTTGTTTTGACTTTTCTGGTGTAAAAACCAGTATTTTTTTTTTTTTTTTTTGGCCCTTATGTACCCATGCTATGCCCACTATTAAAGGGATTCTATTAGAGATGAGCGAACAGTGTTCTATCGAACACATGTTCGATCGGATATCAGGGTGTTCGCCATGTTCGAATCGAATCGAACACCACGTGGTAAAGTGCGCCAAAATTCGATTCCCCTCCCACCTTCCCTGGCGCCTTTTTTGCACCAATAACAGCGCAGGGGAGGTGGGACAGGAACTACGACACTGGGGGCATTGAAAAAAATTGGAAAAAGTCATTGGCTGCCGAAATCAGGTGACCTCCATTTTAGACGAATAGTGGATTTCAAATCCGGGTCATATGAGAATGTGAACTTTGTGACTATGAGACAGGGATAGCTGTACAGGCAGGGATAGCTAGGGATAACCTTTATTTAGGGGGGAATGTTATTAAAAATAACTTTTTGGGGCTCTATCGGGTGTGTAATTGTGATTTTTGTGAGATAAACTTTTTCCCATAGGGATGCATTGGCCAGCGCTGATTGGCCGAATTCCGTACTCTGGCCAATCAGCGCTGGCCAATGCATTCTATTAGCTTGATGAAGCAGAGTGTGCACAAGGGTTCAAGCGCACCCTCGGCTCTGATGTAGCAGAGCCGAGGCTGCACAAGGGTTCAAGCGCACCCTCGGCTCTGATGTAGGAGAGCCGAGGGTGCACTTGAACCCTTGTGCACCCTCAGCTCTGCTACATCAGAGCCGAGGGTGCGCTTGAACCCTTGTGCACACTCTGCTTCATCAAGCTAATAGAATGCATTGGCCAGCGCTGATTGGCCAATGTATTCTATTAGCCTGATGAAGTAGAGCTGAATGTGTGTGCTAAGCACACACATTCAGCTCTACTTCATCGGGCTAATAGAATGCATTGGCCAGCGCTGATTGGCCAGAGTACGGAACTCGACCAATCAGCGCTGGCTCTGCTGGAGGAGGCGGAGTCTAAGATCGCTCCACACCAGTCTCCATTCAGGTCCGACCTTAGACTCCGCCTCCTCCGGCAGAGCCAGCGCTGATTGGCCGAAGGCTGGCCAATGCATTCCTATGCGAATGCAGAGACTTAGCAGTGCTGAGTCAGTTTTGCTCAACTACACATCTGATGCACACTCGGCACTGCTACATCAGATGTAGCAATCTGATGTAGCAGAGCCGAGGGTGCACTAGAACCCCTGTGCAAACTCAGTTCACGCTAATAGAATGCATTGGCCAGCGCTGATTGGCCAATGCATTCTATTAGCCCGATGAAGTAGAGCTGAATGTGTGTGCTAAGCACACACATTCAGCACTGCTTCATCAAGCCAATACAATGCATTAGCCAGTGCTGATTGGCCAGAGTACGGAATTCGGCCAATCAGCGCTGGCCAATGCATTCTATTAGCCCGATGAAGTAGAGCTGAATGTGTGTGCTAAGCACACACATTCAGCACTGCTTCATCAAGCCAATACAATGCATTAGCCAGTGCTGATTGGCCAGAGTACGGAATTCGGCCAATCAGCGCTGGCTCTGCTGGAGGAGGCGGAGTCTAAGGTCGGACCTGAATGGAGACTGGTGTGGAGCGATCTTAGACTCCGCCTCCTCCAGCAGAGCCAGCGCTGATTGGTCGAGTTCCGTACTCTGGCCAATCAGCGCTGGCCAATGCATTCTATTAGCCCGATGAAGTAGAGCTGAATGTGTGTGCTTAGCACACACATTCAGCTCTACTTCATCAGGCTAATAGAATACATTGGCCAATCAGCGCTGGCCAATGCATTCTATTAGCTTGATGAAGCAGAGTGTGCACAAGGGTTCAAGCGCACCCTCGGCTCTGATGTAGCAGAGCCGAGGCTGCACAAGGGTTCAAGTGCACCCTCGGCTCTCCTACATCAGAGCCGAGGGTGCGCTTGAACCCTTGTGCAGCCTCGGCTCTGCTACATCAGAGCCGAGGGTGCGCTTGAACCCTTGTGCACACTCTGCTTCATCAAGCTAATAGAATGCATTGGCCAGCACTGATTGGCCAGAGTACGGAATTCGGCCAATCAGCGCTGGCCAATGCATTCTATTAGCCCGATGAAGTAGAGCTGAATGTGTGTGCTAAGCACACACATTCAGCACTGCTTCATCACGCCAATACAATGCATTAGCCAGTGCTGATTGGCCAGAGTACGGAATTCGGCCAATCAGCGCTGGCTCTGCTGGAGGAGGCGGAGTCTAAGATCGCTCCACACCAGTCTCCATTCAGGTCCGACCTTAGACTCCGCCTCCTCCAGCAGAGCCAGCGCTGATTGGCCGAATTCCGTACTCTGGCCAATCAGCACTGGCTAATGCATTGTATTGGCTTGATGAAGCAGTGCTGAATGTGTGTGCTTAGCACACACATTCAGCTCTACTTCATCGGGCTAATAGAATGCATTGGCCAATCAGCGCTGGCCAATGCATTCTATTAGTGTGAACTGAGTTTGCACAGGGGTTCTAGTGCACCCTCGGCTCTGCTACATCAGATTGCTACATCTGATGTAGCAGTGCCGAGTGTGCATCAGATGTGTAGTTGAGCAAAACTGACTCAGCACTGCTAAGTCTGCATTCGCATAGGAATGCATTGGCCAGCCTTCGGCCAATCAGCGCTGGCTCTGCCGGAGGAGGCGGAGTCTAAGGTCGGACCTGAATGGAGACTGGTGTGGAGCGATCTTAGACTCCGCCTCCTCCAGCAGAGCCAGCGCTGATTGGCCGAATTCCGTACTCTGGCCAATCAGCACTGGCTAATGCATTGTATTGGCTTGATGAAGCAGTGCTGAATGTGTGTGCTTAGCACACACATTCAGCTCTACTTCATCGGGCTAATAGAATGCATTGGCCAATCAGCGCTGGCCAATGCATTCTATTAGCGTGAACTGAGTTTGCACAGGGGTTCTAGTGCACCCTCGGCTCTGCTACATCAGATTGCTACATCTGATGTAGCAGTGCCGAGTGTGCATCAGATGTGTAGTTGAGCAAAACTGACTCAGCACTGCTAAGTCTGCATTCGCATAGGAATGCATTGGCCAGCCTTCGGCCAATCAGCGCTGGCTCTGCCGGAGGAGGCGGAGTCTAAGGTCGGACCTGAATGGAGACTGGTGTGGAGCTATCTTAGACTCCGCCTCCTCCAGCAGAGCCAGCGCTGATTGGTCGAGTTCCGTACTCTGGCCAATCAGCACTGGCCAATGCATTTCTATGGGGAAAAGTTATCTTGCGAAAATCGCAAACTGACAGGGATTTCCATGAAATAAAGTGACTTTTATGCCCCCAGACATGCTTCCCCTGCTGTCCCAGTGTCATTCCAGGGTGTTGGTATCATTTCCTGGGGTGTCATAGTGGACTTGGTGACCCTCCAGACACGAATTTGGGTTTCCCCCTTAACGAGTTTATGTTCCCCATAGACTATAATGGGGTTCGAAACCCATTCGAACACTCGAACAGTGAGCGGCTGTTCGAATCGAATTTCGAACCTCGAACATTTTAGTGTTCGCTCATCTCTAGATTCTATCATTGGAAAAACTCATTTTTAACTAAGTATATATTTGCATAGCCTTTAGAAAGGCTATTCCAGACATACCTTTTGTTTGATAATCCTCTCAGCCATTTTTGAATTTGCCCACTTTATTGATATGCTAATTAGCCCCCACGTGCACTCCGAAAGCTCACAGTGTGTTGTGTGTAAACAGGGGGAGGTGAGAGAAGGGAAGGCTGATGAGTCATCAGCAGCAGCAGTCACCCTGCTCTCACCTCCCCCTGTTTACACACAGTACACAGTGCTCACTGAACTTCTGGTGCTCCATGCTGGCTAATTAGAATATCAATAAAAGCGGGCTAATTCAAGAACGGCTGAGAGGATTAAGGCTATGCAAATATATGCTTAGTTAAAAAAAAGTTTTGCCAATGAAAGAATCCCTTTAATGTTAGTTTTCAGTGCAAATAGGTTAAAATGTTTGTGTTAAAATGACCTTGCGCAAGATTGTCCAACTTTTCTGGACAGCTAATGATAAATTTCCACCAGTGTGCCAATAAAAGTGAGCACTGATTGTGCCCTCTGGTGGCTGCGGGGTTGAAAATTTAACTTTTTTTTTTTTTTTTTTTAATAAACTGCTTCATAATGTCAGGAAAGGGCAAAATCAGAAAACAAGATATAATTAATTAAACAATTCAAACGCACGACATGAAAGAGCTGCAAATGTTTATTAATGACATATTCCAGCGCCTGGCAATATCTGCACACGCTCTTCATTAATTTCTTTAATTGCATTAGTCATACAAGTTAAGGGAATCCGGGCGTGAGATGAGCAGGAAAGGAAATATTAACATATATAAATAGACAGGATTGTGCTGTGATTGCAGTGAAGAGTGCTGGACACTGCAGGATCTGAGGGCCCTTATATGTTGTGTCCAGAGGGAGAAAATCTAATTTGTGAAGGTTAATGGCATAATGAAATTCTGTAATATAATAAGATGGGGGATGTAGTGCTGTATGAGATTGAGACAGTATCATACATTATAGGCTATAGCCGGCCATACACATTAGATTTTCAGCAGCCGAAATGGCTAATTTCAACTCACCGTTGGCCATAAAAATAGAAACGTATTGATCACAATGGCCAAAGGCAGACTTTAGTAACCCAAAGGATCTATCTTGATAGATACTTTACAATAGCGAACAACTGAAAATATGAATGTTTAACATGATCGGTGGTATATAGTCATTATCGTCTAACTTGGAGAGACTTGCAGGAAAACTGGCTTATTGTATGCTGTCTCGATATCCCTTGCGCCAGTGGAGGATAGGCCTAAATCATGATGAGATGTACGCTTCAACATAAATTAGGCACACCATCTGGGATTTCCTGTGCCTCAGCTAAAATTTTACCCAAATTAGAGTAGATTTCAACCATCATTTATGCACTGTTTTAGTCACAACTGATGTAAATTCTTAATGATTCTGTTTTAATGTCCTTTATTTTGTTTTTTTAACAACTAAGCTGCGCCCTGATCCCATCATAAAAATTATACCATCATTGATATTGTATGGAGCCAACTATTATACAGTGTGGAGGTGCCACTGTAGGACATTATCGTATCGAGGACACTCGGTCATGTACCTTGCCTTGTTCCCCAGAAGCCCTGCACCCCACGTGACCACTAGGTCAATTATCAGCCTCAGCGGTTGTTGAAGATGGTGATCAGTGATGTGACTCACATACGTTACCAGTCCCTCTCCAGCGACAGCAGAGACTGTTCTCAGTGGTCACATAGGGAACAAGGCTTCCAGAGATCGAGATTGAACGGTTCTTGGCGGCAGACACTGGATGGTCCTCCGAAAGTTTGACCAATTCCTGGAAAATCCCTTTACGCTTAGCACTGAGGCTGTGTGTATGTGTCCAGCTTCATACAATCCCTTTGCATGTGCCACAGGCAGTGATAGTCCAGCCTAATTTTCTAACTTTGAAGGGAAGGGACATTTACCGTATTTTTCGGACTATAAGACGCACTTTTTTCCCCCCAAATTTCAGAGGAAAATGAGGGTGCGTCTTATAGTCTGAATGTGGGTGGAGGAGTGGGTTTGCAGCATGGCCGTGCTACTTCCATCGCTGGTTTTCTTCAGCGGCAGTAGCGCGGCAATCTGCAGGCCCCGGCAGCTAAGACACTCCCCGGCAGCTGCTGTAATAGACCGGCGGATGCCGGGGAGTGTCTTAGCTGCCGGGGCCTGCAGATTGCTGCGCTACTGCCACCGCTGGTTTTCTTCAGCGGCAGTAGCGCGGCAATCTGCAGGCCCCGGCAGCTAAGACACTCCCCGGCAGCTGCTGTAATAGACCGGCGGATGCCGGGGAGTGTCTTAGCTGCCGGGGCCTGCAGATTGCCGCGCTACTGCCACCGCTGGTTTTCTTCAGCGGCAGGAGTGTGACAATACTGCAGGCCCCGGCAGCTAAGACACTCCCCGGCATCCGCCGGTCTATTACAGCAGCTGCCGGGGAGTGTCTTAGCTGCCGGGGCCTGCAGATTGCTGCGCTACTGCCGCTGAAGAAAACCAGCGATTGAAGTAGCGCGGCCATGCTGCAAATCCGCTCCTCCTCCGCAGGTCCCAGCAGTTTAAAGTTAGCCCCAGGGCCGGTCCCCACCGGCCCCATACCTTTAGTGATGCAGGCCAGCTCCTGCACGGCGAGGCCGCAGGAGCCGACCTGTTCCGATGACAGCCGGGAGCCTAATGAAGGCTTCCAGGCCTGTCATAGCTATATATTACTATCGCGGCTGGTCTATGACCCTCCGCGATAGTAATGTATAGAATCTCCCATAGACGGCAATACACTTGTATTGCCGTCTATGGGACTTGCAATCAAATGATTGCAGGTTCAAGCCCCCTAGGCGGGGGATAATAAAATAGTAAAAAAAAAACAAAAAAAAACACTTAAAAAAAAATATAATAAAAAATAAAATAAATAAAAGTTCACCTCCTTTCCCTAGAATACATATAAAAGTATAACATTACTGTGAAACATACACATTAGGTATCCCTGTGTCTGAAAATGCCCGGTCTACTAATATTTTTATGTACAGTGAACGTCAAAATCAAAAGTGCTAACTGCCGGGTTTTTCTCTCTGTTTTGCCTCTGAATTAAATAAAAGGTGATCTAAGCAATAAACATTTCCCAAAATGGTATATCTAAAAAGTACACCTGGCCCCACAAAAAAAAACGCCCTATACATCCCCGTACAGCTGCAGGGTCACCTGTCAATGTGGCCTTGCAGCTGTTCCAAAACTACAACTCCCATATATTAAATATTTTACCATTTTTTGCATGAAAATTTTTTTTCCCTATTTTTCTCCTCTAAAACCATAGTCCGAAAAATACGGTAAATTTTCATCTGAGGCAGCAGAAAAACTAGAATCGGCCCTGGTTATAACTACATCTAGGTATATAGTGTGTCACCCCCTTAGTCATGAGAAATAGCCTGGAATTAATCAGTATGTCACTTACGTATTAGTGACATCATCTGTGACCCCAGAACTGAGTGCAGGTATAACTACATCCAGGTACATAGTGTGTCACCCCCTCAGTAATGAGAAATAACTTGCACGTAATCATTGTCACTTACTTATTAGTGATGTCTCCTGTGACCCCAGAACTGACTGCAGGTATAACTACATCCAGGTACATAGTGTGTCACCCCCTCAGTAATGAGGAATAGCCTGGAATTAATCAGTGTCACTTACTTATTAGAGACATCTCCTGTGACCCCAGAACTGACTGCAGGTATAACTACATCCAGGTACATAGTGTGTCACCCCCTCAGTAATAAGAAATAGCCTGGAATTAATCAGTGTCATTTACTTATAAGTGACATCATCTGTGACTCCAGAACTGACTTCAGTTATAAAGGAAGAACTGCAAGCTGTGTATAACTGCTGTACTGAGCAGTACATTTGTGCTGTAAGTAATGGCCATTAAGTTGAAAACCTCTGTTTTTGCTGGCATAGTAAATAAGTGCAATTTATTACAAATGCAAAGTAATGTGCTAATTACTACTGCAATTAAAATGCATGCAGTGCTTAGGCTAAGTTTACACTGTGCTTTTATACTAAAGAAAAGCATGCCAGTTTTAAATGCAGTTATGAGTAACACATAATAATATACATTTCACCTATGGTAACAACCCATAAACCAGAAGTTTTCAGTTTAAAGAGGACCTTTCACCATATCTGGGCACATGCAGTGTTATATACTGCCAGAAAGCTGACAGTGCGCTGAATTCAGCGCATTGTCGGCTTTCCCGATCCGTGCCCGGTGTAAAGCGCTATCGGTCCCGGTACCGTAGCGCTTTACAGTCAGAAGGGCGTTTCTGACCATTTGCCAGGAACGTCCTTCTGCCTCGCGGCGCCTATCGCGCTGTGCTGTGGAGCGGGGAGGAAAGCCCCCTCCCTCTCCTGATAATGCTCGTCTACGGACAAGCTGTGTGAGCAGAGGGAGGTGGGCGTTCCTCCCGGCTCCACGGCACAGCGCGATTGGCGCCGCGAGGCAGAAGGACGTTCCTGGCTAATGGTCAGAAACGCCCTTCTGACCATAGAAGAGCTACGGTACCGGGCCGTAAGCTCTTCACACCGGGCACAGATCGGGAAAGCCGACAGTGCGCTGAATTCAGCGCACTGTCAGCTTTCTGGCAGTATATAACACTGCCTGTGCCCAAAAGTGGTGAAAGGTCCTCTTTAATGGCTATTACCGTATAAGTGACATGTATAGTAACGTGCTTGGAATTACTGCAATTAAAAACCGCCTGCAGTTCTTAAGATGTTTTGGTTGACAAAAGTAACACAACTACAACCCAAAACCTAATAGAACTGTACATGTGAATCTACCCATGAGTTGTTTCCAAATTTTAAGTTTTGTTCAGGTTTTTTTTTTTTTGTAGCTGTGAAGCCAAAACTGGGTGCTGATCATAAAGTGGTAGAATCAGGGGTGAACCCAGGGTTTCTGCCACCTGAGGCGGACGTCAGAAAGCCGCCCTCCCCCCCCCCCCGGAGGAGGGGGCGGAGCATAGGGGCGGGCCGAGCGGAGGGGGCGGGGCCGAGCAGAGTGAGCGTCGTTAGCAGGCAGAGAGCAGGCAGGGAGAGGACCTGCTCTCTGCCTGAAGGTGAAGGGCAGCTGCTGGAGCAGCGCTGCATCCACAGGTCCGACCCAATCCACCGCTCGGTGACGGTGACGCTTGTCCTGGACTGGCTTAGGTCAGCAGAAATGCTGCCCTCCCCCGGGGCCCTGGCATAGCGCCGCCTGAAGCGGTCGCTTCAGGTCGCCTCATGGGAGGTGCGGCGCTGGGTAGAATGTATATAGGATAGGTGTGCTTCTCTTTTATTCAATCCGATATTGGTTGTAGCTCCAAAAAGCAAAAAACTTGAATAAAAATTGATGATGGAAACAAAGCTGCTTCAGAGTCTGAATAAATTTAATAGATTAATTGAACTTCCCATTTAAATCTTTACCCTAAATTGCTCATATGGAATAGGCTGTGAGACTGGGTTCACACAGCGCTGAAGAATGGCCTGTGGTTTTTAATTGCAGTAATGAGTAGTCCATGTATGATGTTACCTGTATGATAATGACCATTAGACTGAGAAGCTCTGGCATACTGGTTTAATGCAAGTAAAAATCAGTGCAGTTGTCCAGAAATAAATCACTGTGTAAACCCAGCCTTACACCTTCACGATGGTGCAGTGTAGGTTCTCAATAAAGGCGAGAACTCTGGGTATCAGATGGAGGAGCTCCTCATAGCAGCCCGTCATATCACCAGATTGGAGCTATTTTACAAATGGACAACTGATGTGAGAAAAATAAAGTATTTAGTGAAAGCTACAATGTATCAGATATGATGTTACTTTAGAAATCCCTATAAAACTTGCAATATGCTAATAACTTTCCTGTAGATAAAGGCTCTGCACCAGGACCTGTACATATGAATAAAAGCTAATACCAATTCACTGGAAAAAGCTGATAAAAATGGAGGAGAATCCAATTTATGCCGAATTCTTATATGTGATGCAAATAATTTGCCTCCCACTATTACAATCAGAAGCCAAGGCACAACATATTTAATATAACTGCTGGAATACTGTCCCCTATTTACAAGAATATAACTGCTGGAATACTGTCACCTATGTACAAGAATATAACTGCTAGAAAACAGTCCCCTATGTGCAATAATGAAACTGTTAGAATATTGTCTCCTAATGTACAAGAATATAACTTACTATTAGACTTCCATTACATACTCTGGGGGGAATATATTAATGTTACCACTCTAGTTTTCTGGTTTAAAAGTGGTACATTTTGAGGGACAGCTGTTTACACCATAAAATGTGCCAAACATGTTGCTGGTAAAATACTTATTACAGCTAGTCGGGACCAATGGAAGGCTTAACCTTGACCCATGGAACAAAAATGAAATTTAGCACCATGACCTAATACTCCTAACCAATTATTAATAGCTTAATAGCATTACCAGTAAAAAAGACACATTGTTGTGGAATAAATAGGTTGTGATATTTTACTATGGGTTACCAATATACAATTATTAAGATGATAATTAAATAAATAAAAAATAAATAAATAAATTATTGGATGAAAATTAATCAGAACTGTTAATACATAGAGATGAGCAAGTAGTGTTCGATCGAGTAGGTGTTCGATCGAATACTACGGTATTCGAAATACTCGTACTCGATCGAACACTACTAGCTGTTCGAAGTTTAAGGTTCGATGCAGAACCAGCGTTGATTGGCAGAATGCTATACATTCTGCCAATCAACGCTGGTTATTCTCTTACCTTTAGAAGTCTTCTCCGTGCAGCGTCACCCCGCGGCGTCTTCCGGTTGTAATTCACTCTGCCTAGGCATCCGGCCTAGGCAGAGACAACTGCGCATGCGCGGACATGCCCTCGCATGCGCAGTCGGCTCTGCTCAGGCGTCGGGCCGGGCAGAGCCGACCGCGCATGCGTAGTCGGCTCTGCCTAGGCCCCGATGCTTAGGCAGAGTGATTTCTAGCCGGAAGAAGATGCGGGGACGCTGCATCGGGAGAAGACTTCAAGAAGAATCCAGCCCGACCGTCACTCGTGGACTTGGTAAGTATAAGTTTATTGAATTTTGCGTAGCCCTGAAATGAGCATTTCCCCCCATAGACTATAATGGGGTTCGAAATCCATTCGAACAGTGTGCGGCTGTTCGAATCGGATTTCGAACCTCGTACATTTTAGTGTTCGCTCATCTCTATTAATAAACACCATAATGCATTGCTCAGTAAAAACCAGTCCTCCCAGCAACAGCTGGCAGACTATTACCCACTAATAAAACTATCACAACAAGAGAAATGCATTTTCTATGGGAGGGAGGGCGAGCGCTGCCATCACAAGGGATCCTCTTCATCTGCCCCAGGCCCCTGGAGCTGTGGAGATTGAAAGGAGAAATTCCCGCCACTTCTGACAGCGGTTCCAAACTGCTGCTGAGCAGATTTCTCCAACAAGACAAAAACCTGCTGGTGCTGGCACAGCTGACCTGGACATTACCTCAAGATAAGTATTAACTGTGCAGAAACTGACATATGTGAACACTACCTCATACCTAAAGCCAACTAAATTATCATGCCCATTTAATATTATTTAACACTAAAGAATTCAAGATACATTGGGGCTGTGCCACCATGTGTACCCCATGTTAGGGGCGTTCACACATGCGCCTCTGTGCACTCTGTAGAGGAATAGGGCAGGACGGCGCTCACAGGTCCAATAGATTTTATTAATAAGAAGAATTGCACAACGCAAACAATCACAGCGTTTCGGGCTGGACGCCCTTTCTCAAGTGCGTATCTAATTAAAAACACACAAATCCATATATAAGGTAACATATAGAATCAATAACATATAAAATCACAAACAGTTAAAATTGTAATGTTGCCAAACTCAGATATAACACTTCAAAACTGATATACAACATAAAGATATATATATAAAAAATATATATATAGCACATTGGGAGCATATATAGCTTATCCATATATTCATTGTAAATGGCTTCCTGTTTTATTTGTATGGAGAAATGTGCAGATATGCATATTTACACTTGCATATGCATGTATGTATATATGTATGAACATCAAAATACATTTCTTATGTTCTGTTGGTTTAGCAATCACTTTAGATATGTTATATACTGATCAGTATAAGATAGGGATACTAATCTTTAGATTCCTATATTTATTGGTGCCCTTATAAATTCTGAAGAGTTGTACAATTTTATTTATTTTAGCTATAGATTGTACATATAAGCGGAGATAATAGAGCATCCTAGGGCGAATTATGAAGTCTGATTATTACACATGTGCAATCAGCCGTACGTTCCAGAGTGAACTGCACGGCAATCTCTTGGAGCTTGCATAGTTCAAAATAGTCAATAGACATATACTAGTGCATCTGACTGACTATAGGTACACAGAGGGTATCCTTAGTGAAACTATATGACTGCCCTAAGACAAAGATCACAAAGTATGGGTGCATTCACACTGAGTAAACGCTAGCTTATTTTGTAGAGTAAAATTACACTTGTAAATTTTGCTATCCCATTGACTTCAATGATATTTTTTTACAAGTGTAAAAATACGCCTGTAAAAAATACGCCTGTAAAAAATACGCCTGTAAAAAATACGCCTGTAAAATGTCATTGAAGTCAATGGGATAGCAAAATTTACAAGTGTAATTTTACTCTACAAAATAAGCTAGCGTTTACTCAGTGTGAATGCACCCTATGAGTGTATTGCGTATTGCGTATTGAGTATTGCGCGCACGTGCATTCCAGGGTGAACCGCACATTTCCCCCGGAAGTGCTTGGACGACCGGGAGGAAGTGAACCTTCTGAACCATATATACAGATCAGGCAGCACTCTCCAAACAGAATAGCTGATCCTTGGTATCTACAGGTCTTTTTCCTGCAAGGTAAGACGCTGTCCTGTCTCTTGGAAACTTCTATTATAAAGATCAGAGTTCTCAGTATGTCTAATAAGGCTGCTCATTTACCAAGCTGTTTAGGATAAAAGATCTATGTATATAGTGAACAATATGAGCTTCCAGCTCATTGTATATCTATTTTTAAGGATGCCATTTACAATGAATATATGGATAAGCTATATATGCTCCCAATGTGCTATATATATATATATATATATATATATATATATATATATATATATATATATATATATATATTTTATATATATCTTTATGTTGTATATCAGCTTTGAAGTGTTATATCTGAGTTTGGCAACATTACAATTTTAACTGTTTGTGATTTTATATGTTATTGATTCTATATGTTACCTTATATATGGATTTGTGTGTTTTTAATTAGATACGCACTTGAGAAAGGGCGTCCAGCCCAAAACGCTGTGATTGTTTGCGTTGTGCAATTCTTCTTATTAATAAAATCTATTGGACCTGTGAGCGCCGTCCTGCCCTATTCCTCTGCTGTTTCCCCGGTTGACACAACTGGTGCCTTTGAGACGTGCTGCTCCCCATACCTGGTATCATATACACCTCAGTACGGAGTTGTGAACGCTGTCACAACCAAACCAGGTGAGAGGCCACCAGGTCTGATACATTCATTACAATTATCCAAAAAGGTGAATAGACTATCTACACTATAAAGTGTGCTCGGTGTTTTTCTTTCTTTTACAATTCTGTGCACTCTGTGTCATTCTCATGGGTTTCCATCCTAAACTCCGGAGAAACTGGACAGAGGACGGCTTCCCGGCAGTCAGTATTAAAACCCATTCATTTTTTAAAAAAAGCAAACCGCCGGTGTCCATATGCAGCCTCTCTTTTTGGCCGAACACAAAGTCAGATAGACGGTTTATGTGAGGATGTTAAATGCTAAAGAAAAAATAAGGTCTGATGTCTATGGGATTGTTTATCTTAATGCTATATGTAAACTTGTAAATGTGGATGATAAATTTGGTGTATCCTTAGACTGCCTAATCCAGTGATGGCGAACCTTTTTGAGACTGAGCGCCCAAACTACAACCCAAAACCCACTAATTTATCATAAAGTGCCAACATGGGAATTTAACCTTAATACTGTGTGAATCCACAATTGTGGACAATTATGGACATGCAAAATTCGGTCATGTGAATGGGGCTTTACAGAGCTTTCAATTATACAAACAACTTTGTACTGCATTTGGTATAATTTTGAACAATTAATGTTCACTATTTACATCGCACAGGATCTGTTTTATAATGACCGTGCAATGTTACTATGACCTGTAATAATATCACATCTGCTATAAAAAAGATACTGTGTGATATAAATAGTGAAGGGCCCCCAGTAAGTCCAAGCTGCTCCACAGTGACCCCCACACAGTCAAATCTTCTCCACAGTGACCCCCACACAGTCCAATCTGCTTCACAGTGATCCCCACACAGTAAAATTTGTTTCATAGATGGGTACCCACAGAGAGGGCTCTGAGTGCCACCCCTGGCACTCATGCCATAGATTTGCCATCATGGACCTAGTCTATGGCTACATTCAGACGACTGAAGTGCAAAATGGCTGTGAAAAAACACCCATTTTTATTGACTGTCTTTTACCAGAGGACAGCATACGGCCATTATTCACTGTTGTGTGAATAGCGCCTGACAGTGCCATTTTCTACAAACATAACGTCTGTGAAAAACGTCAATTTAAGGCTATTTGCAATAAATACAGCATGTCAGTTTTTCAGACAGCTATGAAAAGCAGGATGTCAAATAAAATGACGTGAATACACTCATTCACTGCCATTGTTGTTAAAACAGCCGTGTGACTGCCGTTACAAAAAGTCATGTGAACAGGGCTTAAGTGTATACCACTTATTTTACAACAGAAATTTGTGCCAGGGATACCATAAATGGAATAAAGGTCAAATTTCAGATACGGAAAGAGATGCAATGTTTTAACATTGTTATGGTTGTTTCATGTTCAGGTGCTTATTTCAGGCACATTATGGTTGCCTGCTACATGGGGCCCTTTACTGTCGATAAGCAGAGCTGTCGGCTCTGGTGTTCGCCTGTTGACTTGGCTACTAAGAGTTAATATGCCCACCACTCGGTGGTAATAAAGCAATTACGGTTAATAATGGCTACAATTCATTGACTAGCGCAGCTGTACTTAAGTAACGCATACAAATAAATCTCCTTGGTAACCGTCATACTCTCCTCCGGGGAATCAATACCTTCCCTTTTTCATTGACACATTCCAACCATAATAACAAAGACGTTGCATTCACAATCTTCTCTTCTAATGTAAGTGTCGGTATCTGAGAGCAGTTTTTTTTTTCTATGACCATGTGAGGCAGAATAATTCTAGTTATTTTTCATGTATTTCTTTCACTGATCATTATTTTGATACACAGCCATTAATTAGATTTAGAAATACAATAATGACAATAGGATTTCTGTGGGAGGCATTGTTTCCTTGTATGATTTTCATATTTTTCCATGAGATTACCCAAGCTAGATGACTGCCTTGACATAACCATACAGTGGAAATAGTTTTCATGAGTTTGCAGCAGTTTCACCCATAGCAATGCATAGAGTCATTCTGCTCAACACTTCAGCACTTGTTCAGTTGATGGTCTGTGGTTAATGGTTTAAGCTATACACTATGTAATCAAAAGTATCCGGACACCTGGCTGAAAATGACTTACAAGTTCGTGGCGCCCTCCATCGGTAATACTGTAATTCAATATGGTGTTGGCCCACCCTTAGCCTTGATGATAGCTTCCACTCTCGCAGGCATACGTTCAATCAGGTGCTGGAAGGTTTCTTCACAGAGTGCTGCACTGAGGAGAGGTATCGATATAGGTCATTAAGGCCTGGCACGAAGTCGGCGTTCCAAAACATCCCAAAGGTGTTCTATAGGATTCAAGTCAGGACACTGTGCAGGCCAGTCCATTATAGAGATGCAGTGATCCTCTATTTGAACCAGTGGAATGCAACCTAATAAAACACTGAACTATTAGGGAATATGAAAGCAGGTTGTAATTTATAGTATACAAGAAGAAAAAGATTTTTCAGCACCAAGAGCAAAACAGTAACAATTCAGTTATATGAGAAGAATCTGCAGAACTAATCCTATGCTAAATACAGTGCCGCACCTCCCATGAGGCGACCTGAAGCGAGCGCTTCAGGCGGCGCTATGCCAGGGCCTCAGGGAGGGCTGCATTTTTGCTAACCTAAGCCAGTCCAGGACAAGCTGTCCTGGACTGGCTTATCACCGAGCGGTGGTTTGGGGAGGCCACTGGAGCAGCGCTGCTCCAGCAGCCTCCCCTCACGCTCAGGCAGAGAGCAGGCAGTCTCCGGGCCTACTCTCTGCCGGCGAACGGGGCTAAGCCCCGCCCCTTCACTCGGCCACGCCCCTGATCCACCCGGTCACGCCCCGATCCACCCGGCCAAGCCCCCGATCCGCCCCCTCCTCCCGGCGGGGGGGGGGGGGGGGGGCGGCTTTCTGCAGTTAGCCTCGGGCAGCGAAAGGAGCAGTTTAACCCCTGGCTAAATAGTTGCAAGTCAAATTTATGTATGAGATAGCCAAAATGATTGTCTATAACAGGGGCAGGGAACCTTTGGCTCTCCAGCTGCTGTGAAACTACAACTCCCAACATGCTCCACTCACTTCCATGTGAGTTCCAAGAACAGCAGAGCAAGTATGCATGCTGGGAGTTGTAGTTTTTCAACAGCTGGAGAGCCGTACGTTCCCTACCCCTGGTCTATAAAATGATGGTAGCCTTCTGTTCGAAGCTGTAGTGGATGGGGAGATATGGGCCATGAAATTCAAAAGTTTAAAACATTGTTACCCTTTTGCTTGTCAGTGTATAACTGTATCCAGTAAAGGTCTCTTGCTAGCAGTAAGCAGCACAAATAGAATGGTAATACAGCACATGCCTAGTTTACAGAGGATGTGGCCCATAACAGGTGGGGTTTACAATTTTCAGGCAGAAAAGGCCTAGCAGCCCTTGTAACACGTTACAAAAAAGTAGACCATATCCCCTATTTACATGACACATCTGTGTTTACAGGTATTGCCCCCTATTTACAGCTCTAAAAATGTGAATAAATTAGATGAGCATTCTGCGCTCCGTTGTCTGGCTCCCTATGCTGCACCTCTACATATTTTAAAAAGGAATTCTCCTCATGTTATAAAGCCAGCTTTCGACCCCCACACAGTATTATAACCCACATGGTATAGTGCCCTCTTAATGCCTCTGCAGGTTATATTACCACTTTAGTAGCTCCACACAATAGAATAGCCCTCAAATAACACCACATAGTATAATGCCCTTTTTAGTGGGCCGAAAGATAGTATTATGTCCTCTTACTTCTCCCACAGACTTTAATCCCCTAACAGTCACAGATGTCATCCATATGCCATCTGTGCGGTACACCATGGACTGCTACCTGCACACAGTTGTGTGCATGTACATTAAGGGGAAGGTTAATCTAAGTGCGACTGCAGCTCCCATTAACACATTCATCAATGGGCCCTGGGTACAGCCTGTAGCAACACTAGCCCTCCGAAGGATGGCAAACAAACACTACACGCTTTTATTAAACCACTCCACCAGCTTATTAATTATGCGCTGGGTAATTTGTATGCCACGCATAATTAAGTCATGGATTTGATTACGGTGACATTCTCCAGGTTTCATTGAAATTACCTTGCAACCTAATTTTATTTCAGGCATTCATTAGGACACATTATCAGGAGACGCGTTGCACCCTGGGGTCCAGTACCACGGAGACAATTTTATTCTTTATCTGCTGTTGTTATTATTTTATTCTATTTTTAATCTTGTAAAGTGGAAAATTGTTTTGACCTCTTATATAATCCACAGTCTACTGCATCTCCTGCCTTACGTCTTAAAATACCCATTCACATTAGTTGAATGTCAGCTGAACCTACAGATTTTAGTGGGACCAGCCAACTTTCTAACATGTATGTGGGTACCCTGACGCACCTTGATAGCAAACAGAGAAAAAGAGGGATTGGGCGTTTTGGAATTTTATGCCCATCTCATGGGAGATAAGCAGATGCCAGACATATCTGACTGCATTGCTGGTGACAGAGTCCCTTTTAAAGTAACTTATTGAAACAGAGATGCCATATGTCTCTAAATTTACAAAAGTATTTCAGGGTATCTCAGTTTTATGTTAAGCATATACAGATTAAACATTAAAGTACATTGGTAAATTAGTAGTGTCGTAACTACGTTTCCAATAATTCTTTACTAAACCCGTTAAACCTTCAACACATATCCATTACCCCATAACGAAGCCTGTTAGGGTTGGATGCAGACATAACCTACAGACCAATTAGAATAGTAGCATGCCATGTACTGTTGTCAACTGTTTTATGTTTAGCGCAAAACTAGAAAACGTCCACAAAAATAGAGGATATAATACAATAAATTAATAGGAATTTGTTACCATTTTCAAGTTCTCCACTTACTGACCATCTTCTGTGAACTAAACGGTCTGGACTCCATTTTTTTTTAATGTATTGTAACACTCTATCAGGACAAGTTTATCTTAATGTGGACTGGATACTTTGTAACAAATCCTCAGCTGTAAGTAGTATTAGGTATGTTCATGTTTTCAGCTACTACATACTGTATAAGCAATCCTGTTTACTGATAGAAAGCATAGATCTTTAAAATCTAAAGATGTCTTTCAGGCTAGAATCTTATAGGAGTGTATTGAGGCGTATACTTAAACAATAGAAAATGAAGAAGAATTTGAGGTGGATATCCACCTCAGATTCCTCTTCTTTTTCTTTCCCCTGGCATCTCAATTGATCTTATCAATGAGGAGTCTCGAGCCACAGTCTCGAGCAGAAAGATCTTATATTTTCTCCATCCTGCTGCAAACTTTGCTCCCCGTTGAAAAATATGGGAACAAAATCAGGTACAAAATCTGATGTTGATTTGGGGGGAAATTGGACCCCAAAATCAGCAGCCAATTTAAAAAATGTGAAGTTACCCTCATTATCTCATCTGTACCAGTTTGTAGCATAGATGGGTGATATTATGGGGCACTTTTGGCACAAGGCTCTTTTTTGTGTCAAATGTGTTCCATGTTCCCCATTTCCTTGCTCGCCACTTACCGTGAATGAGGGTAGAGCAAATAGGACATTGATGTGGGGATGCATAAATCTCCATTCTAGCTCACAGACTTGCCCCTGATTTATTAAGTGGCCAGAGCTTTTTAATAAATTATTCATGCCTTGCGGTATGAAACACCAATCTCAATTAATGTGCCCCTATGTTTCTAGCTGCAGATTTTAAGCAAAGGTTTGCTTTTGGGCCATTTATACGAAGAAATTTAGAGCAAAATATGAGGTGGCCTTCTGCCTCTGATTCCTCTCCAAATTTCAGGTCTGTGGAGCCCGAGGCGAAAAGTTACCAGCTTTGTTTTTCTGCCACGGATTTACTTGCTGATTTGCCACAGATATAAATGAGCTAATCAATATGAGTCTTACATCATTGACTCTACAGTATGGTTAAAGCAGCCACAGAAACCGCATGAAGATTGAGCAGGATGCTTCTTTTTTTCAGCATCTTGAAAAAGAGAAGCGTCTCTTGCTGCTTCCCAGTGAAAACAATTGGCGGCAAATTCCAGACAGAATTTGGAACTCATTTTGAGATGGAATGCATCTCGAAATCAGCTGAAAATTCTTCTATGTGAATAGTTAGGGAGCCTTCACACGGAGTTACGCTGCGCTCATTCTGATCATAAAAACACGTTCAGAATGAGCGCGTCAAAAGCAGCTCCCATTGACTTGAATGGGAGCCGGCATATGTGCCCCCCCATTGAAATCAATGGGAGGCTTTTTTCCCTATTGCTTTCAATGTATTACGCACGTAATTTTTTTTTTTTAAGGGATGTCTTTTGCGCCATAGTCAGCACATCCTCCTGAACTTGAAAGGTGTAAGATTGAGATAATCTGTATTACTCAAAACAAGCCCCAAAGACATGTTACCATAAAAACTACTATGATTGCATGAGTCCTTCTGCTCATTCTTGTTAGATTCCACATTACATTGCAATTCTGTGCTAGATTGTCAGTCGCTGGAGTAAAGGAATTTCCCTGTATAAGTCCATGGCAACTTTTTCTAGTGTTACTGATTGATTTTAACTATTTAGTGACAAGTCCAGGACTCAAGATTCCACGTATTCAATGCATTCAATTGGACTCCAGTTGTAGCTACATGGGTAAAATCAATTAGTAGCAGTACAAAGAGTTGCAGGGTTGCCCTGGCCTAATAGCCAAGGTATTGCTATGCTGTTTGCACAAACTTCTGTTCATCCCTTGGGTCTTGTTCCCCCGATGACAGTAGAAAGAGGCTTGAATTTAAGCTGCACAGCATCTGACATTGGCTGCAGAAGGCTTGTCATAGTCTTTAGGCCCCAGGGGTCTTGATAGAAACTCATTTCCTTGGATCTTGCAGGGGTCTCCCCAGCCTTAGCATCTATTTTTCTGAAATTAAAGACCCCAGGGCAGGTGAAGATCAAACTAAGGAGCCCAAGCTGTTTTTGCTTCCTCTCTCTGGAGAAGACAAGAGGTTTCCTGTCCACAGGGGAGAGTGAGCTGCCCATCACTAATCTGACAGCTCTAATTTATAGTCCAGGAGGAGATTGCCTAAAGATATGTCATTTCAGTTCCACTGCTTTGTGACTCTTCTATGGAGAATAAAACTAGGAAAACCTAAACTGATATGAATTGTAATTGGACCAGTATCTATTTCACCTGCTAGCCAAAATCCATGTGACTAGCTTCTGTAGTTGATCCTTTAATGCTTAAAGGGTCTTACACTTTAATAAAATTTAGTGACACTTGTAGTGTATGTTACAATGTTGCACAGTATGTAATGGCAAAAATTTATAGTAGACACCACAGCTGCACCAATAGAGATTATTCTGATTGTGCTCTTCTCCAGTCCCACATATGTGGTGACAAAGGAGCTGATTGTCAAATCATATGTCAGCAGTATGAAAGGACTTGACTGGCGTATGGCATGCCCAATTATCATGAGGAGAGGCTCTGGCCTCTTAACAAATCAGGCATTACGTTATACACCAGAAACTGGCATGAGTTATAATAAAAGATATGTTGGGATGTCTTAACCTGCTGTGCCCACATTCACGAAAAGTCGTGAGAGAGATGCAGAACGGAGGATGTGGAGCATCTTTGATGCATGGAAGGGTGTTGTGCCAAAGATGGAATAATACATTTCCCCAACTCTTTCAAATTGTCATTATTTTCAAGCTCTCTGCTTCATGTCCATAGCTGGAAACAAAGAGTATAATCGAAAATTGCAGAACTTAATTAGACAATGACTAAGCTTCATTAACTTACAAAAATCTGGAAAACTTCTTTAACCTGCATTGAGTTCCCCTTCTCTATATGTGATGACAAGAGCCCCAGTTACATATTTCCAGGCACGTGTTTTTCTTCTGTGTATTATTACGTGTTCATATTAACCCTTTTAGCATCAGGAATGTGGTATGTCTGCTCTGTAATCAAAGCCCTTTGCTGTCCTGTCCAATGTTCCCTTAGCATACCCATGCTAATCTCTTTATCACAGAAGGAGATCCCTGGGACTATGTGTATTGTAACCTGGCTTAGCACATAAACATCAGACTTTGTGTCTGTAGCCAAAACTACACAGGGTATATGGTTTTTATGACAATATTTCCACAGAAGGGCTCCCACAGTTGCACAATTAAATTCCCCTGGTGCTTAAGAATAAGACGAACAATTCAAAACCAGACATGTTACTGTCAGGTGCAGGGAAAATGTCCAGACACTGGACTGTTTACCCAAAGAAAATTGGGGTGTCATTCTTGGTGTTTATATTATGGGGACCTCACCACAAACCCCAACATATCCCATGCCTAACACTACGGTCATCTGGTGAGGAGTTGTGAGTATTCTTAGTTATTTGGTTTCAAGATGGAGAGCAGGACTTCCCCTACTAGTGACAACTCTCAGAGAGAATACTTGGAGAGTGATATTGTCTCATCAGGAGGAAGAAGGTCTCTTTGTTCCTGGACAGCACGTAAGACACATGTCCTTTGAATGACTTAAGCATGCGCCCTGACGCCTAGGAGTCAGGCCCCAGTGAACCGGACTACAAACTTGTTTTGGTATTGTTTCTTTTCTATCTGTTATTCCCTTTTTCTTTTCTTTTTTTTACTTATTCTTTTTTATGTAGATTGTGAGCCCCATATAGGGCTCACAATGTACATTTTCCCCTATCTGTATGTCTTTGGCGTATAGGAGGAAATCCACGCAAACACAGGGGGGGACATACAAACTCCTTGCAGATGTTGTCCTTGGCAGGATTCGAACCCAGGACACAGAGCCACCGTGTTACCCCATTCCCTTTTTTATTTTCTGTACTGTATCGTACTTTTATCTGTATTTGATTGATGATCCATTAATGTATATTTCTGTATATGTTAGTGGCTAGTATCGACCCACTCGGGTTTATAAAGCTCATTTCATATTATTCTATAAAACCAGGCACTCAGGAGGCGTGAGTGGAAGGTAAGAAAAGTGATTGCAGGTATGCCAAACAGCTTGGTAAAGCGAGATCCTTTACACTATATGTGTCCATTACCAAAGAATGGAGAAAACCTCTTCAAGGTTCATGTTGCCTTGCCTCATATAAGGAAAAAAAGGTAGAGATGGAAGCAAAAAAAAAAAAAAAAAATCCCATATCCCATATCCCAGAATGTAGGGGTTCTGGTGCCATGCCATGAACAGCTGTGGGAGGAGGCTTTATTGTTTGTTTTGCATTGCACAAAGGAAAGTGATTGTAATGGAAGGAAAATCTGAGCTATTCCGTCATTACTGCCCCCCCAATGTTAAAAGCTTTTGTATGAGGAGCCCCTGAATCTGTATCATAGATTATTCACATTGGATTCACATGCTGGGAAAAGTTAAAAACTAAACAATGTGTGACTAATCTGAGCATATTAAGGACAACATCCAAATGTCTGCTCATGTACATTTTGGGTTATTGACTACGTAATAGCTACATCCCCTGAATCATGTCATACACAACTCTGATTATGTCACCCAATAAACCTAACCCATTTTATATGTTGAACACATATCCTACTGAAATCCAAACATCCCCAGTAAAAAAAAAAACTTCTGTGAGTTCTTGCAATCTGGATTCTCAGGAGCAGATATAACTACTATGGTCTTCACAGCAGGTCCATTGAGGTACATTAGCAACTAATCAGAATTACCATTTAGGGTTCTCAGAAACCTGTGGGAGCTGAAATGGCAGCTCTATTTGTTGTCATGCGTTTCCTAATGCTAAAAAAAAAAATCCATTCACTTATTTTTTTTAGCTTCAACTAATTTTTTTTTTAGCTTCATCTGCTTCATCTGAGTTATTAACAGTAAGTTCTCTATTAGACCAGGTTCCCACTGGAACAGGAACTTGCAGCAGAACTTGTAGCGGGTCAGCCACCACATATTTTCTAGCAGCTGTAGAAATCTAGTAGAGCGGACGTCATCTCAACAAATCTCATTCAAATGTTGTGCAAAAAAAGAAAAAACTGTATTGCATATGTTAAACTGTAAGCGACCTGCATTACATGCTTTCAACCAGCCGCACATCAATTTATCCTGTAGAATTTCCCTGTGGCTTTCAACCTTGGTAATGTTATCACAAAAATGCTCCATTTTGTGAAGCCTTTGCAGTGCTGTTTTTGCATAAAACAGACAGATTTAGGACAGGGGGATAAATCATTGATTTGGGATTAAAACGATAATGGCTCAGATTTCTTATTGAGATTACAATAGCAGTAGCATAAATATGGTGCATTTTTGGCGCAGTGTGATGAATCTTAGCACATATAGTTTTGGCTACAATTTTTTGACTTGCTAGACGTTGATGTGGATTTTCCAAAAAAGTGGGCATTGCTCAAACGCATGATGTGCCGTAAAATACACAGATTGTGTCATAAAATTCTGGCTCAAAGTATGTCAGCTAAGAAGTGTTAAAAACTAAGGCTAAACACTGTAAAGAGATACCAACCACTGAAGAACTTATAATGGCAGTCATATTGTTTTTATGCAGCTTTCCCAAAACAAATACTGTATAATAAAGACAGCAGAATGACATAACTTGATGGAAGAGACATCTCAAGGACTAATATTTTGAGGGGATTTGCTCTTTATAGTTTTTGTTGACCCCCAGACAATTTTAATATCTCAGTATTATAATTCCAGCGGCATACTTCTTATTCTTCTTTGCTTCTTCTGGACGTTCAAAGAAATAATTAAAAATTATTATAAATCTAAGATGATCCCCAGCGGCTCGGAGCCGCCATTGTGTTAAAATAAGTCTTTGTTGGATGTAAGTATAAGCCCTGGGGGCCCTGTCTCCTACGCACAGAAAGTGTGTGTGTGGGGGGGGTGTATGCGGAGGAAGCAGAGCGCAGACCCCCCTTTTGGGCCCTGTAGACCGCCATGATATAAGAGATTCAGGGAATTCTCTCTGAAGTGTAAATGGAGACATCTCCTGGAGAGAAAAAGGAAAATGAAGGCCCCGTCTGTCTCGCTGCTCTTATATAAACCAACAGCCGCAGCCGCACTGGAAAAGCTTTTAGTGTCTAGATGCTCAAAGCATAACAGCAAATTTCAAAGACTGCGCTACTCTGACGCTGCACCTGCAGGTTATACTGATGACACAGATGAAAAGCCTCACACAGACACCTCCAAGCAGGACAACGTCCAGCTATTTTTCTGTTACTTGAACATTAGCTATAGACACAGAAGGATTAGAATGTATTTTCATTAGGTGGAAGACGACAATATCTTACCTTTCACTGGGGATAGTTTCAATAGCAGTTGTACTGAGGCAGGTCAACCTAAAAGGCTGGTCTGTGCTTAAAGCTTAAAGGGGCTCTATCATTCAGAAAATGGATTTTGAAATAAGCATATGCCTGAAGAAAGGCTTTAGATACTAGCCACTAACATATACAGAAATATACATTAATGGATCATCAATCAAATACAGATAATACTTTAGAAAGGCTTTTCAGGCGCTGCCTCCAGTTCTTCTGAAGAGCCCCCCCTGTTTTTAGTAAAAATCTGTAAAAATGATATGCTAATGAGAATCACCGAGCACCCCATGCGTCATACCTCTGTAACACCTCTCTGTTGCTTGCTCTGCAAAAGACCTCCTCCTCCTCACTTGCTGTACTGCCTACATCCTCTGTCTCGCTCTTGGTGCTTCAAATCCCGTGCATGCGCAGTAACGCTCCATTCTGAGCGCTACTGCACATGCCCAAGTGCCATTTCCTTGTAGAGAACTGCTCAGTATGTGCAGTATGGTTCTTCAGTATGCTCAGTTCCCCTGAGAACTACACGAGAGTGATGGGCAGGCGCAGTACAATGGCAAGAAAATCTACAATGTACTTCTGCTATGCTGATTGGGTAAACAGATGATATATTATTCACAGACCCCAAGCAGTTTTCCTGACTCTACTCATAGATTGATCTTTAGAGTAAGTTCACACTGGGTTTTTTGGTATGGAACCTGAGGTGGAGGCCTCCTCAGGTTCCGGACCAAAACACAGGTAGCTGCAACTGGATGCCGTTGAAGTGGTGCAATGGCATCCAGTCGTGCACTCCGCTCCGGATTAGGCCCAAGTCGGGAGGGCGTGTCTTCAGGTGTTTGTCATGAGGCGAATCCACCTGAAAGAATAAGCATCTTGCTTCTTTTTCCGGGAGCCCGAAGAAATGGCTCCTGGAAAAAAGAACTGTCCGGCTCCCATTGATTTCAATGGGAGCCGTCTTTTTGGTCAGGTTTTTGAGGCAGGTACAGCCTCAAAATCCTGACCAAAAAACCCCGTATGAACTTACCCTCACTATGTCAGGGATCTTTTTAGCCTGCATGTATTTGTCTTACAATTTTGTGGTCTGGAATCACATGGCATTTTCTCAGCTATATTTTTGCTACTCTACAGTTACTGCTGGCAGAAATACATGTCAATAAACCAGTAGCAGTTATATTGGGTAGAGGAAAGGGGCAGACTGCTCCTTAGTGTATATGGCCACAGCCTCAGAGACAAATGTAAAATGTGCTGCAGCCATAATGCAAATATTAGCAGTAAAAAAACTGATAGGACACCATGTATAAAGACTTATACAGTCATAGAACACTGCCCAGCAATACTTTGCAGATATTTTAACTTTTTATGAAAACAAATGTACTCAAAAAGTAACTTTCATTTATCAATATTGTGTAGTAGTTATTTGTCTAAGGCCTGATTCACATCTGTGATTGAGTTTCCTTTTGGGGAGTCTGCTGAACAGAAACCTATCTGCATAAAAGTGTTTATCTATGGAAACCGCGGACCCAATAGGCTGTAATGGGGTCCATGTGGTTTCCACTTGGTTTCTGCATGAAGAATGTGGAGATAAAAGTGCTGCTTCCAGGACTTTTCTCTCCGCATATTTCATGCAGACAGGAGAATGGAATAGCCTGTACATAGATGTGAACTAGGCCTAATATATTTGTATTAAGGAATTGCGTTTACTTTTTATTACCCACTAGTTGTAAAGTATTTATCCTTTGCTACACTCTAGCTGTGTGTTGCTAAGAAAAATCAATATACAGTCTAACTTTTACTATACAAGTTGAGAACAGCTAGTATTACATGCAGAGATTGGATTTTTAATCTTCTCTTCCTGTCCATGGATAAATGTTTATTAGATAAATGCAGGGTCGGACTGGCCCGCCGGAGTACCGGGGAATCCCCCGGTGGGCCCCAGCCTGGACTGTTAAGACCTCATTATGGGGCCCTACCGGACCTCCACTGCCTTTTTTTAATAGACAGTGGAGATTCGGTAAGGCGTCTGCCCAGGGCTGGTGTCAGCACCCGGGCAAGTCACTGTGTGAAGATTGAGAGACTCCGTGCTGCAGACTGTGAAGGACCTGTGATGATGTCATATGTGGGCGGGGCTACACGGATCGTATAGAACAGTGTAATGTTACACAGGAAGATGAATCGGCCGGGAACAGACTGATGGAGGAGAGAAGAGACAGCATGTGTAAGTAATAGGGGAGACATGGGGGCAGGCTGTGTGAGTAATAGGGGAGACATGGGGGCAGGCTGTGTGAGCAAGAAGGGGGGATTGGGGGGGGTTCAGGCTCTGGGGGGATGGGCACTGTGATCATATAATACTGTGTGTGTGTGGGGGGGTCACTGGTAAGCACATAATACTGTATGGGGGTCACTATGGAGCACGTAATACTGTTTGAGGGGTCACTATGGAGCACGTAATACTGTTTGGGGGGTCACTATGGAGCACGTAATACTGTTTGCGGGCCCCTGTGGAGCACGTTGTACTGTCCCAGTATTGCTTACATGTGGGGCGTTGCGCTGCTTGCTCACCGTATTCTTGATAACTGCAGTTGTGGGTACTAAAGCTGTATCTCTTTCAGGTATCTGAGATATTGCTTTAGCGCCCATAACCGCCACTATCAAGAATTCGCTCTAGTAAGGGGATAGGGGGTGGACAAAAGTTTGTACCCAGGCCCACAAAACTTTAGTTACACCAATGTCGGCTGCTCTGGGTCCAGGCACCGCCATTAATATACCTTATTTTTAACTAGATGGACTGTGCTGATACACAGACGTCCTGCACTTGGATGTAAAGTGGGTGAATCCGTTCATCAGGATCCCAGGTAGGTGAGTATAACTCTTTTTTTTAGCTTAGGTGTGAGTATTTTAATAGTACAAGGGAGGGGGAAATTATAATTATAAGGAGGGGGCATTATGGACATAAGGGGGGTCACTTATATAAGGGTTATTAGGGGACATTAGGAATACAAGGGGAGGTTATATTAGGAGGCATTATGAACATAAGGGGGTGGTCATTGATATTAGGGGTCATTAGGGGTGCAGTATTTGTCAGGGGGAATCAGGAGCATACTATGAGGGGGCAATTAATTGGGCTTTATTAAGACTAAGGCCTCATGTTGCAGACTGCAACAAAATAGCGCTGCAGGAAAAAACGCAGCAGCAACACATTGTGTTTTTTTCCCGCAGCGCTTTTCACTTTCTGTTTCCATTACACCTATAGGGAAACCATCAGTGTTTTCGTAGGTATAATTGATATTCTGGCGATTTCCAAAACCCCAACGGTTTTGGAAATCGCAGCATATTCACTGCACATAATTTTCCACAATGTGTGGATGGGATTTTCTAGAATCCCATTCACATTGCAGGAACTGTCGGGTTTTCCCGTGGTGTTTTCGCCACATGAGGCCCCATCCACACTTTGCGGTAAAATAAGGTACATGCTGTAATTTCCAAAGCAGTCTTGGTTTTAGAGTTAGACATTGCAGCATACCTACGGAAATTCTGGCGGTTTCAATATAATTGAAGCAGAAAATACACAGAGGAAAGCTCTGCAAACTTTCTGTGCAAAGGGCTGCAGGAAGAAACGTGATGCGTCATGGACGCGTTTTTTCCCACAGCGCTTTTTTACTACAGGACACCACGTGGGGCTTTAGGATTAAGGAGTTTTCCAGTTCATTTACAGTGATACCTCGGTTCTCGAACATAATTCGTTCCGGGAGGTCGGTCGAGAACCAAATTGTTCGAGAACCGAAACAAAAAAACCCATAGGAAATAATGGAAACTGGATTAATTCGTTCCAAGCCCCAGAAAATGCCTATTTACTGGCCTAATTTGTATATAATATGTAGAAAAACATGAGTCTCAACAAGAAATAAGAAATAAAAGTGTATTTATTAAAACAAAAAAAATAAAATGTACTGTACAGTACAGTAAATTGTGTTTCATTTACTGTACCTGTACCAACCTTTATGGCAGGAGGGAATGAAAGTGGAGGGAGGAGGGAAGGGGGATGGTTATTGTTCTGATGGGAAGTCCTCTTCAATAAAAACAGAGGGTAACTGCTCTTTGGGTGTTTCTGTTCTCTGTCTCTTTTGCTGAGGAGAATCAGAATCTTGCTCTGCAGTTGCTTGTCTGATTTCTTTACGGAAGAATTTGTCAATGGTTTGCTGTTTTTTTCTCCTTTGCAAAATTTTGCGGAAAGTGGACATAACATTGTCATTAAAAATGTTAACTGCTCTATTTTCTACCACTTTATCAGGGTGATGTTGTTCAACAAAATTGGCGATTTCTGCCCATTTAGCACACATTTCATGAATAAGGCCACTAGAAATATCCTCCACTCTCTCCTCTTCTTCAGAAGAAATTTCTTCAACCATATCCTTCTGCTGCTGTTGTTGTAGGTGCATCAGTTCCTCGGTGGTTAACTCAGCAGCGTGACCTTCCACAAGTTCGTTGATGTCATCTTGTTGAATGTCAAGGCCCATGGTCTTTCCTATGGCCACAACATCATCAACCACAGCAACATCTTCATCAACGACAGGAGCTGACTCAGGTTCTAAAGCCTCACTGTCCCTTTCGGGCCAAAGTTTTCGCCATGCAGCATACAATGTGCGATGAGTGACATTACTCCAAGCAGTGTCAATCAAGTTTACACAATTCAGGATGTTGAAGTGTTCTTTCCAAAATTCCCTCAGAGTTAACTGTGTGTCATTTGTCACTTCAAAGCACTTCTGGAAGAGGGCCTTTGTGTACAATTTCTTAAAATTGGATATGACCTGTTGGTCCATGGGTTGCAGAATAGGGGTTGTATTGGGGGGTAAGAATTTTACTTTTATGAAGCTATAGTCATCAACTAGATCTTCTTCTAAAGCTGGGGGGTGAGCAGGAGCATTGTCCATCACTAATAGACATTTTAATGGCAAATTTTTTCCTGTCAGGTATTCCTTCACTCGAGGTGCAAAAACTTCACGCACCCACTCTGTAAAGAATTGTCGGGTAACCCAAGCTTTGGTGTTAGACCGCCACATCACAGCCAATTTACTCTTCATGACATTGTGTCTTTTGAATGGCCGGGGATTGTCAGAATGATAGACAAGCAAGGGTTTTACCTTGCAATCACCACTTGCATTTGCACAAAACAAAAGAGTAAGCCTATCTTTCATAGGCTTGTGCCCTGGTAGTGCTTTTTCCTCTTTGGTTATGTAGGTGTTGGCTGGCATTTTTTTCCAGAATAATCCGGTCTCATCGCAGTTGAAGACCTGCTCAGGAACAAACCCTTCTGCCTTGACATAGTCACTAAATTCTTTTATGAAGCTATTAGCAGCCTCCTGGTTTGCACTAGCTGCCTCCCCATGCCTAGTGACGCGATGTATGCCACTTCTATGTCTGAAATTCTCAAACCAACCTCTGCTGGCTTTAAACGTGAAAGCACCTTCACCACTTGTACCAGGTGTTTCTGTGTTCAGGTCACTAAATATTTGGAGTGCTTTCTCACAAATAACGACCTCATTGATGCTGTCACCTGCTAACTCTTTTTCTTTAATGAAAATAAGGAGCAGCTTCTCCATTTCCTCCATTATCTGAGGCCTTTGCTTAGTTAACAGTGTAACACCTTTGGCAACACTGGCAGCCTTTATAACAGCTTTATTCTTAAGGAAGGTAGAGATGGTTGATTTTGGCATGCCATACTCTGCAGACAGATCCGACACACGTGTGCCCTGTTCATATTTGCCAATGATTTCTTTCTTGAGTTCAATCGTTGTTCTCACAGCTTTCCGCTTACCTTTGTCTGCATTACCACTTCTGGCTTTCTTTGGACCCATGTCTAAGGGTTAAATTCAGTGTACAGTACAGTAATTTGCAGTACAGTACAGTACTCTCTCTCTCTCACTGACTCACAATGATGACGCAGGCAAGGCGCTGGGCCGAATGAACGCCATTCGGCTCAACTCGGCTAATCTCGGACGTTCGGCTGTTCGAGTTCCAAATATTTGTTCGGATTCCAAGACAAAATTTTCTCGAATTTCCTGTTCGAATACCGATTTGGTCGAAAGTCAAGGCGTTCGAGAACCGAGGTATCACTGTATATTGATGATCTATCCTCAGAATAAATCATCAATAAGAGATAAGTGACCCCCTGATCAGCTGTATGAGGGGGCCATGGTGCCTGTGTATATCACACGCTGTCTGTTTATAGTGACCGTGTGGTGTAATTACAGCCTTGTCACATAGACGCTTATAGGACGAGGCTGTAGTTACATGACATGGCCACTATGAGATGTACGACACTATGTAAACAGAGAAGGGGTCACGGCGCTTGCACAGATGCCACGATTCACTCAAACAGCTGAGTCATCCCTCATTATTACACCTCAGCCACGGAAAACAAAACAAAGAGCAAAAACAAAACAAACAACACACTCGCCTGTCCCCAGCACCCTGTTGTCCTCCGCCTCTGTCTGTTCGGTCTCATGGCAACACCTCATTTCTGGAAATTCTGTACCCAATTCGTCTTAGTGGTCACATGAGGTGCAGGACTCCCAGCAAGAAGGTGCCGGCACGAGACTGAATGGACACTGGTCGAGGACAACGGGGTGCTGAGGACAGGCGGGTATGCTTTTTTATTTTAAAC
Organism: Leptodactylus fuscus; assembly: GCF_031893055.1. NCBI lineage: Eukaryota > Metazoa > Chordata > Amphibia > Anura > Leptodactylidae > Leptodactylus > Leptodactylus fuscus. The sequence continues at coordinate 73,338,127 of NC_134271.1, forward strand.
CTCCCGCCCAGCACATGGGTTGCTCCAATTCCTGGACAATATCTTTAAAGAATTTATCCATGTTTCTATTATTTATGGCCTGTCCTTAGGATAGACCATCAATATTACATCTGTGATGATACAACAGCCAGGACCTCTGCAGATGAGTTTTTTCATTACAGTGCGGCTACAGGTAATGATGACAATTCTAGGAGCCACGCTGCTCTATTGCCATACAGGATGTAGCAGTGGGTTTAGGTAGTGCAGTGGTACACATCGTATGGCGGGCGAGCAGCCGGCTCCTGATATTACCTTTAGCCATCCTGTCTCTGTACAACTCATCTACAGGGGTCCTAGCGGTGGGCCCCTAAAAACAATTCCACTGGTGGGCCCTAGACACCCCAGTCCGACCCTGGATAAATGTTAGATTAGATGTAAAATTTATTTAGCCGTTCCTACATAGTGCATACTGTTAGCAAGCGACACTAAATAACATTATTTCCTCTCTGCCTGGCATGACTATTTCCGTGTTCACTATGTAAGTAGCTGGCAGAGATCCGCTGGGAAGGGAAGCAGTGTTGTTTAGTGATCAGTGCTAACAGCATGTTATAGGGAGGCACTGCTAAACAAATGTTAGATTAGGTGTGAAAATCAACTAAAAACCTGTATCCTCAGGCAGGGAGAGCAGAGGTCAGTTACAGAGCCTGCCTTTGCATGTAATACTGGCCATTGTTGGCCTGAATAGTAAACCATATGCAGACTGAATACTGATTTTCAAGATAGTTTTTAATAAACGTTAACAACATTTATTTAGAGAATTATTATTTTTTTTAATTTTTATAAACAATCCCTCCCTTTATACAATATTAAGAATAAATGGTTATTTTTTTTTTATATTGTAACCTTTTTTTGCAGTCCCTACTGGTTGAACCTGAAAGCAAATAGCAGTTCAAGGCCATGGTGTGCTCATCTTTATGTACCTGTCATTTGGGGTATTGCATTGCACTGCTTTCTGGTAACACTAGATGTTATGCATGGAAATGTCAGATTTGGTTCATGTAAACAGGTGGGCTTCTCCTTTAAGGCTTTTCTTTCTGTGTTTTCTTTGGTTTATTGCGACTTAATGCTACAATCTGCCACACTGAGGGGAATCTATTGTGTCTCTTATAAGAAGCAGCAGTATTTCTCTAAATGCCAGCTCTGCCAGTCAGTTAATCCTGCAACTAATGCTGTGTCTGATGGTGACATGGGGTCAAACAAAAAGGCTCCGTTGCTGGCTGAACATTGATTTTATAAGGAATTGTTCCCCTGTTTTATTAGAACAATAGCCAAAGAATTTCAGCATTCGCCACCACACATAATGGCCATACAACTGTGCTGCTGCTCTTCATTATGCAGCCGTGGAGATTCAGGAACCATCAGCATCCTAAAGCACGATGATCCTAGGAGTTCAGTTCAGACAAGTCATGATCAGGCCAGGAAATGGTCACTGGACTATTTTTTTTTTTCAGATTGACTGACTAAGTGGACCCTAATGAAGAAATAGAATGATATATGAAGTCTTGTTCTGTACATAGAAGATATAAGGTGGATAATACAAATGTAGCAAGTTTAACTTACTCCCATCGTAGGCATTTTTCGTTTTTTGATACTTACTTCCTGCCTTCTAATAGACATGATGGTTTTATTGTTTTTATTTTTCCATTTGCAGCGTTTTCCATTCTCAAATTGTACTTCATATTTGGACTATTTAATATATCATACTAGCTTCCTCCCGTGACTTTGTCTGGGTGTTGTTAGCGTCGATGATCCGCCTATTCCAGCGTTTTGGCAGCTCTCAAGCTGGCTTGCCGCTGAACTTGCTCCTCACATCGTGCCTCTGATTGTTCCGGCATCTCAGCAGGTCACTGGGACGCCATATAATAAGCGTGTTTTTGTCGTCAATGATCTGCCTGCTCCAGCGTTTCGGCTGCTCTAAGAGCCGCTTGATACCTAGCTTGCTCAATCCTCCTCAGCTCCATTTGAGGAGAAATCTCTTAACTTCTGGCTACTGTCATAGCTCTCATTTTTTGAGAATTTTGCGACAAATTAGATTTTTGTTTCCCCCGCATGTTTACAATTGGGAAACTGCCAATTAGGATTAAAGGAGTTTTCCCGTCCAGTGTGTCAGCATGCTGCCTGGAGTGTCTGCTTCTCGCTTCCTGTATTTCTCTCCCCCTTCCTCCCTCTGGATGAATGGGACACAGAACACTTAAGCATATCAGATAATATGCAGATGCTTGTACAGAATGGACTCAGTGTTATTTGTGTGTTTACATAGAGAGATAACAGACCAGGCTTTATCAGTAAACTCCAATTAATTGAGCAATTGCCCTGCTGGCAAGAGCAGTTAAATATTAGTAGGATACATAATTTTTTTTTTTTCAAATCTCATTTTATTAACATTTTCGATTTTTTTTTTTTTTTTTTTTTTTTTTTACAGAAAATAAAACATAAAAAGGAGGTAGCAGAGTAGGATACATAAATTGATAACAGTCACGAAGCCATCTCATTTACAGGCATATCCTATGTGTTAATCCAAGTTACAAACTATCTATGTGCCAAATTCCATACAAATCTGTTCAGTCGTTTTTGTGTGTCTGAGTAACAAACATCCAAACATACAAACGTTCACATTTATAATATTAGTAGGATGATTGATTGGGAAGCTGCAAAATATTCAGAATGGGTGTTTGATTCTTTGTTATTTTTGTTTCTGATCTAGAGAACGGGGTGATTGGAAATGTTAATTTGTATTTTTTTTCTAGACCCTTAGGGGTCTTGAATCCCAGGGGGATGATCACTGGTACAGATACTGCAATGTTACAGTGTTGCAGTCTATTGTAAAATCCCAGATAGAGCCTATGATAGAGCTATATTGAAGGCAGCCTGGGTGTAATTTTCACTTTTCAACAGCAGCTACAAATTTCTGGAAAATAATTTAATAATTTTGTTTCCATCCATGTTTGGGTACTTTTTGAAGGATGATTGGGTAATAAAAATGCTCAGTGCACCCCATGAAAAATTACCTCAGAGGTATAGTTTCAAAATGGGTCAGAGGGTGTGGGGGTAGGTGGAGAGGGGTTCAACTTTACTGGCATTTCTCTGCAAATGAGGGTTGCAACCAAAAGTCAAACCATCTAGGTCTATGCCCTATTGTGTTTATATCCACATTGCCAATCCTGGATCTCATTCTACGAGAAAACGGAAACTCAGTCAGCTTTGACGAGGTACTGGGGGCCTTAATGCCTGCGATCAGTGCGGGCATTAATGCCGGGTCTCTGCTGTATAATACAACCAAGACCCGGTGGTTATGGAGAAGCAGGAGCTGAGAGTCTGCCATATTTAAATACCCAACATCTGCGGTAATAATACAGGGTTAAATGTACTATCCATTTATTAAAAGTTTTTTTGAATTTGGGGTACGCTTTAAATGCCTGTATACAGTTCTGAATACAATATCACACATGATAAGCTTAGATATAGCAGCTGAGCAGAAAGCCTCACTTGATAGGCTTAGATACATCCGCTCAGTAGATCTTATCACACATGACCAATATTCCAGAATTTATAGGTCGAGGCTCAGTGTTGAGGATTGTGCTATCTTGGTGTTTGCCTGGTCAGGGATGTGTTGCTTTTATCTCTTTAGAGTGATGCTCTCCTGATTCCTCCAATGTCTCTTATCAGTTGTGTGCAGGGAGAGGGGTGAATAGTCTCACAATATCGAGATATTCACAGATGTTCATAAACATGCTGGGAGTTTCCATCCTAAAAGGAAAGATGTAGATCAGCAGAGTGAGAATGGCGGGACTCTTTATATCCTCACATAGCACACATTATCTTTATCGCCCCTTCCTTCTCGATTACTGACAAACAAAAGCTACGTGTCCCCATTCATCTTCCCTATTGAGGCACCAGGAAAACTGCACTGTAAACACTAAACAGCAGGAGCGGCTTTCACAGGAAATTACAGATTTCAGATAGAGGTGTAAGAAGCCGCAATAAACTGTACTTGCTGCAGGATGATTATTCTGGACTGATGAATACCGTCCTACATCATCTTGTATGCACAGTTAATACACATCATCTTGTACAGTGTGTAGTGACATATGGACTATGCTGGTAAATCCTGGGCATTAGAGTTATGACATGGATCATGCTGGTCACTGGTATAACCTGGTCATGTTACTGTGCAGACACTTTGTGCTTGATTCTATGCATTGTCCTTGGTGATTTGGGATAAGAATTTGTCATTAGTGACATTATTAAAGACTATTGTACAGACGTCAGTGAATAAGCCAAAACCTGTAACGGACCAAAAGGACAGGTGCAAATCTTATTATACCCAATCTCTGTGTAGCCTCACAGGTATTTACCTATAATAAGGTCAATGAAGTGTATCAGTACAGAAACTTAATTCAGCTTCTGCATGTGTCCACACTTGTTCTACCTTTTAACAAGTTTCTTGATTTGGACATTATCATTGGTTAATACATGGGAATAGTTTTATGAATACTTTTTTCTTTTTAATTTAATTTTTTATTAAGTTTTATAAATAAATTAAAAAACTAGTACAAACATGGATAAGGTACCTATCAAAAATCATATACAGTACATAGTATGGATATGACAAAGTATAGATATTACATAGCATTAGATTTCGGTAACAAAGTGACGGTTACGGGAGACTGTAGTACTTATTAAAGCATTGGAATATAGTAAAAAAAAAATAAAAAAAATACCATGTTACAAAAACAGACATTGGGCCAGATCGTTCGTAAGCTAGAAGGGTATGTTGAAATAGGAGTAATGGGAGGGGAAGATGAGATGGAGGGAAAGTTAATTAAGGGAAGGAGGGGCAAGGATGAAACGGTAGAAAGGATAGAGAGAGAGCAAGATATAGAAAGAGAAAGGGAGAGAGTTGGGAATGAGAGAGAATAAAGGTAAAGAGAGAAAGGAGAGAATTTAAATAAAGTAAAATGAAGAAAAATATGGACATGGGTGACATGGCAAGAGGGTTTCCATCAGAGAATACAATGAGTCAAATGAAACCGGTTAGTTCACAAAGAGCCAATTTTTTTTCAGTTGGAGTGGGCCGACCATGGGGACTAGGTCTTTAGGAAGCTGGTGTTGGTTCGGGATGACCAACTCATTAATTGTTCAAATCAAACTATTTGATGCACTTTGGCGTCCCATATGGGTAGAGGGGGTGTCTCTGTTTTGTAGGCGCAATGAGATGGGTAATTAAGTGAAATCTAGAAGGTTTGTAATCTATAGAAGGCAGTGACAGAAAGATCATGTCAGGAGAAAAAGTAATGGTCAAAACTGTAATGAGACGAATACGTTCCTGTATAGTCTTCCAAAAAGGTCAAATGACTGGGTGAGTTTTTGTGAAAAAGCCAATCTGACGTTTGATACCACAGAGTCACAAAATTTTAGTAGTCTTTTTGTAAAATAAGGGGAGAATCCTTGAGAGTGTTTCAAGATATGGTCAGTTTCTGCTCTCGAAAGTCTGAGCTGCAGATCTTTTTCCCAAGAAGAGATAAAGGCTGGTTATAGAGCTATGATGGGGTCTTTCTTGTCATGCTGGTTTTTGAGAACAAGAGCTTCTCAAATGGTATCAAGTGGGAGCGGACTTGAAAGGTTTTCTGGAATAAGTCAAAATGATGCTTCAGGTGTTGTTTGTGCAAAAAGGAGGGTTTAAAATCAGGGAGAAGTCTCAAAATGTACTCAACTTTCAGCAGAGAGTAAATATCAGGAAATATATCACCTAATATCAGAGAGTTCAGTCTCAACAAGATAAATTGATATACTCCACTTTTACATTCAATAGAGTCAGTGTTAGGCCCACTGGGAGTAGGGAAGAAAGCTGTAGCGCAAGAGTTGGACCAAATTCAGTCTATAGCATTGAAGCTCCCTGCAGAATAAGGTAGAATTTGTCCAATTTACTAGAGGATTGTGATTGTAGTCATAGAGTAGATCCAAAAGAATAAGGGATCACTTTTTGGAGCAGTTGCACCGGTATGGATTTCTTCAGGGGTGCCACAAGATTCACCCATCAGTTCAACTGGACTGCCTTAAATATTTCAAAATGTCATGTAGGCCTATCCCTCCTGAAGTTTTTCTCATAATCAGCTTATAACCAAGCCAATTGAGAGGTCTTTCGTCTCCAGGATATCTCGCCATAACGAATTAGATGATTGACGAGAGCTGGGAGGCCTTCTTCAAGGCTGGTGACTACAAATAAAACATTATCGGCAAGTGCGCTAAAATGAAGGTTGGAGTCTCCAACTAGCATTTTTCGAATCTTCAGATCTTCTCGGATCGCCTGCAGAAGTGTTTCCAGGACTAGGATGAACAAGGTTGGGGATAATGGACAACCCTGTCGTATCCCACTAGAAACTGTCCAATCCACCATGGCAAAGTCCTTCTCTGCGTCAACACTCAGCAAGACCAAGGGTTGCTCAATATGGTTTGAAAATTGGATTAAAGGCAATAGTTTTGCCATGTCATACCTTCCCTTTCATACTAGGACAAAACCTGATTGTTCTTCATGCACCAATGCAAGAACCGATAGATACAACAGGAATCGGGATCCTTACCTTCTATTGGGATCAGTGTGATATGGGTCTCTTGGACCTGGCTTGGTAAGGGCTTTCCCTTTCAGGGAAGCACTGCATACCAGTGAGAGCTGTGGGGCCAATATCTGTTGAAACTTTCTGTCATAGAACAGGGCCCTTACCCACAGCAAAGCCTTTTGAGCATATCTGTTTGCTCCTTCAAAGAATCCGGTTCCAGTAAAGTGGCCATAGATGCAGGTGGTATTCGATGTAAATCCAGATAGACTAAGAATGCTGTGGTCAATAGCTTCCCATCATCTTCCGATAATCCATCTGGCTCTCCTCTCAGATTGTTCTCTAACAAACCTTGGAGGCCTTCACAGAACAGGTGTATTTATACAGAGACTAAATTACACACAGCTGGACTGGATTTTATTTAGGGGTAGCAGTGTACAGGGGGCTGAATACTTTTGCACATCACATTTCTCTGGTTTTTATTTAATTAAGATTTTGAAAACTATGTATCATTTCCGTTCCACTTCAGAATTATCTGCTACTTTGTATTGGTCTATCACTTAAAGGGGTTGGCCACTTTCAGACCAATATTGACAAAAAAATGTCCAATAGAAAGATATACAATTTTCCAATATGCTTTCTGTATCAATTCCTCACAGTTTTCTAGATCTCTGCTTGCTGTCATTCATTCTGTTACTTCTAGTGGATAAAACTCTGACCATGGTCATGTGATTTACGGTCCATGGTCATGTGACTTGCACACAGGTGTACAGCTGATTACCAGGCAGATGTCTGATTACTGTGCTGTGACTGTAACGAGCTGTGCACCTGTGTACTCATCACATGACCATGGACCGTAAATCACATGACCATGGTCAGACTTTTATCCACTAGAAGTAACAGAATGAATGACAGTGAGCAGAGATCTAGAAAACTGTGAGGAATTGATACAGAAAGTATATTGGAAAATTGTATATTTTTTATTGTATATTTGTTCGTCAATATTGGTCTGATAGTGGCCAACCCCTTTAAAATCTTAATAAAATACTTTTAAGTTTGTGGTTGTAAGGTGACAACATGTGAAGAAATGTTCAAGGGTATGAAAAATTTTGCAAGCCACTGGACATCAAGCGTAATGTCACTTCTACATTTGCATTCTTAAATCAAAATCTTCCCTGTGCAAGAAAACCGATAAAGATGCCGTATTTCTTCTTCTGAAGACTTGTTGCTGTGAATCACTTGGTGGCTCAGGATGAGAACTCCTCATTAGTGACATTATTACGGAGTAGTTCACTTTGTTTGCAGGGAGTTGAGCAGTTATTTTCAGAAATGGATTAAATGGATTTGGTCTGCGGACTATAGATGATTGATGAGTCATTCAGGAATAAAGTGGTTGGTCAGATGACTGTGTACGGAGATGTTGCTGTAAGACATTTGTACTAACTAATAAGAGCTGCCTGCATTGTTCCCTGCTGTGTGATGAGCGACCGCTGTTCTACAACAGACAGCAGATGCTGATGTCCTATGTCTAATTTTAGTTACTGCAGAAAAATGAGAAATGGACCTTTATGAGGCATGGGGCACAAACAAGCTTATTACAGACGTAACTTTAAGCTCCTGGGACCCAGTACTAAATCGGTATCCCCAACAGGATTTATAATACTGGCAGAAGCATAGCTAGTGGCAGTGGCAGGCGCAGGGTGGGGCAGTGCCCTTGGGCCTACTGTCTTTGTGCAGCCCACTCTATGGCCACCACAAACACCTGCAGCTATTTCAACTGTATAGCTTCTGCAGGACACCAATACAGTTGAAATAGTAGAGGAGGAAGCTGTTTCCTATTCTCTCATTCTGTAACCTGTAAGCATTAGAGATGAGCGAACACTAAAATGTTTGAGGTTCGAAATTCGATTCGAACAGCCGCTCACTGTTCGAGTGTTCGAACGGGTTTCGAACCCCATTATAGTCTATGGGGAACATATACTCGTTAAGGGGGAAACCCAAATCCGTGTCTGGAGGGTCACCAAGTCCACTATGACACCCCAGGAAATGATACCAACACCCTGGAATGACACTGGGACAGCAGGGGAAGCATGTCTGGGGGCATAAAAGTCACTTTATTTCATGGAAATCCCTGTCAGCTTGCGATTTTCGCAAGCTAACTTTTCCCCATAGGAATGCATTGGACAGCGCTGATTGGCCAGAGTACGGAATTCGACCAATCAGCGCTGGCTCTGCTGGAGGAGGCGGAGTCTAAGATCGCTCCACACCAGTCTAGATTCAGGTCCGACCTTAGACTCCGCGTCCTCCGGCAGAGCCAGTGCTGATTGGCCGAGCTGCTGAGCCAGTTTTGCTCAACTACACCATGTGCCGGTCAGCCCATCAGATGTAGCAGAGCCGAGGGTGCACTAGAACCCTTATGCACACTCGGCTCTGCTACATCATGATGACGTGATGTCTCAGAAAAATACTTTTAGATGCAAACAACAAACATGTTTCGTCTTTTATATTTCCCCAATTTATTGTCAACATATGCTGTGTAATAAGTTTATTCCTGAATTTCGAATACGGCTATCCTTTTAAAAATGGTTTCACGCTGGCTTGACTTTTACTGGTTTGTTTTTAATAATGTTTTTTATGCATTTTTTATGTAATATTTTTGTTTTATACTTTGTCTATGTTTTGTGTTTTTAAATAGTTTATGCACTTGAAAAAGGGCATTTAAGCCCGAAACACGGTGAGTCTGTGTTGTGCACTTCTGTTCTCTTAATAAATTCTTTGGCCTGCGAGCGCAGTCTTTTGGTTCTTTACGAATTTTTCACACCTGGTCCATTCCCTGGTGTTTTTGTGACGTGCGGCTCCCTCCACCTAGTTAACACTCCTTCAAACGTGACTGTGAACGGGTTCACAGTCGCATCAGGTGAGAGGCCAATCAGGTCTTTTTGTCACGTGTGGTTTTCTATCAATTTCCACAGAAAATTTTATGATTATCTACACTATGAGTGTGCTCGGTGTCTACTTTTTGTTTTACTGTCCCATATAGGGCTCACAATCTACACTCCCTATCAGTATGTCTTTGGTGTGTGGGAGGAAACCGGAGTACTCGGAGGAAACCCACACAAACATGGGAAGAACCTACAAACTCCTTGCAGATGTTGTCCTTAGCAGGATTTGAACCTAGGACTCCAGTGCTGCAAGGCAGCAGTGCTTATCACTGAGCCACCTAGTTAGGGGCCTTATTAATATTAGGTGGCAATAACAATTTAAGGGGGTATTATTAATATAAGGGGCCATTGGGTTATGCTATTGCGACCACCCCGGGAGAACCGTGCAGGAGGCTGGACTGTCACGGTGACCTTATAGGCACCAGAACTCCCAGGAGAGGTGCACAGGGAAATAGGCAGAGTCCGTTAGTTGTGACGCCAGTTGGAGTATTGAGACACCCGCTGGTCCCTGGGCTGAGATGGTGATGTGGGTGCCAGTGCTCTACTCCAACAAAGAGCATTTGCCCAGGGCTTAGCTGCAAGGAAGGCAATGTCCAGGCCAGGATCAGTAGAAGTGCTCACTGCTTTATTGTAACAGGCATCTGCTGGTCACTTGTCCTGTAGCAGTGAGCTGTGGCACAGGGGCTTGTAGCTGGATGACACCTTCCCATGTATTAGCAGAGAGTCTAAGATGTCTGCAGGCCCATATTCTGGTCTACTGCAGGGGTTCATTTACCTTGTAGAGGTCGGTGCAGGCTGCCAGGGTTATAGCTCTGCTTAGCCTGATGTAATTCCTGTCCTCTTACTGATAGTGATGGGGGCGCTGTCACACAGCTTCTCTGTCCTGCTACTGCTGTGGCAATCCTCACAGCACAGTGTCTGACACACAAGATGGCCACTGCCACACTTCTCTTTGCTCCTTCTTCTTCCCTGGCTCTTACAGAATACTACTTCCTCTCTCTGCTATGACTATTTCCTGTTCCAGCTACAGATCCACTCACTATAGTGTATGGTGCTATGGAGACCACAGCTCACTAGGACAAGTGAAACCAGAGAACAACAGCTTAACAACATTACACAAATGAATACAGAATGAACATGGCAACATATACAATCCATCATAACATGTAAGGCACTTATATGGCCAAATAACCATTAGTAACTCCTGTGAGGGGGTTACACTATGTTAATACAAAAGGGTCATTATTAATACATATATCGTGCATTAAGGGACAGTATTTATGTAAGGGAGCATGAAGCGGTATTAACCTCTGTCAGTGCCGCACCTCCCATGAGGCGACCTGAAGCGAGCGCTTCAGGCGGCACTATGCCAGGGCCTCAGGGAGGGCGGCATTTTTTCTTACCTAAGCCAGTCCAGGACAAGCTGTCCTGGACTGGCTTAGTACGGAGCGGTGGATTAGGGAGGCCGCTGAAGCAGCGCTGCTCCGGCAGCCTCCCCTCACACTCAGGCAGAGAGCAGGCCTGCTCTCTGCCTGCGAATGGCGCTAAGCCCCGCCCCCTCACACTCAGGCAGAGAGCAGGCCTGCTCTCATGCCTGTGAACGGTGCTAAGCACCGCCCCTCTGCTAAGCCCCGCCCCCCTCCGCTAAGCCACGCCCCTCCCGCGGGGGGGGGGCGGCTTTCTCTCGTTCGCTTCGGGCGGCGAGAGGGGCAGGTTCACCCCTGACCTCTGTGGTATTGGTCAGTATTAATTTAAGGTGGTATTCGGCATTATTCATTAAATGAGCGTAATTAGGGGGCATTATTAACCCCTTCCCACCACAGGCATTCTTAAATTGTTGTTGTAGAACTCCCTGTCATCCAAACTCCATAACTTTTTTATTTTTCCATTCACAGAGCCATATTTGGGTTTAATGTCTGCAGGTTAAATTGTGCTTTGTAATGGCACTGTTCATTATTTCATAGCTAGAAAAAAATCAGAATGGGGTGTAATTGGAGAAAAACTGCATTTGTGCAACTTTCTTATGGGTTTAATTTTTACTGCATTTTCTGAGCAGCCAAAATGACATGGCACCTGTATTTTATGGGTTGGTGCGATTCTGGGGATACTAAATTTATATCATTTAAGTTTTAACTCCTTAAAAAAAAATCCAAGAATTTGAAAAAAAAATAAATAAAAATTTCTTGGAGTCTCCATTTTTTGACACCCATATTTCCATATATGTGGATGCATAGGGCATCTTCTTTTTACAGGGCCAGATGCATTTTTTAGTTATACCATTTTCCGGAATGTCTATTTCTTTGATCTTTGTTATTCAAATTTTTATTAGAGATGAAAAAGTGAAACAACGGCGGTTCAGCTTTTTTAATTTTTTTTTCTGCTGCAGCACAAAAAATACTGTATTGGAAAAACATTTTCATATGTTTGTAGACACGGCATTTTTGGACATGGATACCTAATATGTATGTGTTTCACAGTATGTCTTTCTACTTTTACATGTTTTAATTTTAAAGATTTCATGTCCTCAGGTGAATGTGGTTTTATATACCACTAGAAAGTCAACAGTGCACTGCCACAGTCTAGCAGGGCTGTGAGGAATGCCACTCCCCTACGACAGTACTCATCCATAGCCCTGTACTGTCAGAGGGGGCATTCCTTACTACCCAGCGATGACGCTAAGCTGTGAGGAATGCCCCCCCCCCCCAGTACTAGTCTATGGATGAGTAGTGTCAGGAGGGACGTTCTTCATGGCTCAGCATCATCGCTGGACCTTAAGGAACGCCCCCTCTGACACTATAGGGCTATGGACGAGTACTGTCTGGAGGGGTGTTCCTCGAAGCCCGGCTGGACTATCAGGAACGCTCTTCTGACAGTGAAGAGATATCGGTAGCGGCACCGATAGCTCTAGCTCTGGGGCACATAATGGGAAAGCCATCTAGCAGTATATAAAACCGCGTTTATCCGAGGACATGAAAGGTCCTCTTCAAATTCCTTTTTTTTTTTTTTAACTCTCCCTAAAGTCTGTTCAATAAAAATTGCAAAATACTAGCATTTGTACTACAGGCTACAATAGGGCTTTACAACAAGGTGATTTGGAACTCAAAACCCCTGGTCCATAAGGTCCTGTGGGTGGTTTAGTGTTCCAAATCTCCTTGATTGATTTCCTTTTAAAGGGATTCTACCATTGAAATGAATTTTTTTGGTGATCACATGTCGGAATAGCCTTTAGAAAGGCTATTCGTCTCTTACCTTTAGACGTGGTCTCCGCTGCATCGTTCCTTAGAAACACCGGTTTTTACCGGTATGCAAATGAGTTCTCTCGCAGCAATGAGGGCGTCCCCACTGCTGCTCAAGAACACGCTCCAGAAAGGCCTCTATCTTCGGCTGGATCCTCCCCTTCTTTCGTCGTCTTCCTTCTGAGTCACCTCCGACGCCTGTGCAGTTGGCTCTGCCAGTGAGACACCAGCAGAGCAGAGTGCACATGCCAGCCGGCGGCCATTTTTCAGGGACTGCTGACAATGAACCAAGGCTATAGCAATGCACTGAGCCACCGGCCATTTTTGGGAGGCTGCTCCTTTATTGAACTACAAGAGCAAGAGCGGCCTCCCAAAAATGGCCGCCGGCTCAGTGCATTGCTATAGCCTTGGTTCATTGGCAGCAGTCCCTGCTTAATCTTTGTATATAGCCTTGCAGTGGTCTCTGACCTGTAACTCGCCTGCTTTTGCAAAACTACCACTCTCAGCACTCTCTAACTATTTTGGGAGTTCTAGTTTTACAAGAACAATAACCACATATTGTTGTGTACTAACTTTTGACATGGGGCCCCCCACCCCGACTGACGCCGAAGACCTCGACCGACCCCCTCCTACGCATTCCTGCACGCTCTATTATGCCCCATAGTGGCCCCTGCACACAGTATTATACCCCATAGTGGCCCCTGCACATAGTATTATGTCCCTTAGTGGCCCTCCACACAGTATTATCCCCCATAGTGACCCCTCCACACAGTATTATTCCCCATTGTGGCCCCTCCACACAGTATTATTCCCCATAGTGGCCCCAGCACACAGTATTATACCCATAGTGGCCCCTGCACACAGTATTATACCCCATAGTGGCCCCTACACACAGTATTATCCCCCATAGTGGCCCCTGCACACAGTATTATCCCCATAGTGGCCCCTGCACACAGTATTATCCCCCATAGTGGCCCCTGCACACAGTATTATCCCCCATAGTGGCCCCTGCACACAGTATTATCCCCATAGTGGCCCCTGCACACAGTATTATCCCCCATAGTGGTCCCTGCACACAGTATTATGCCCCACTGTGAACACCCATAAACAATTATTATACTTTTCAGATCCCAGAGTATAATAATCGGAGACCCAGGGGGAGAAAAACATAAAAAAAACTCTGTTGCTCACCTATCTCCAGGCTCCTAGGTTGTCAGCCTCCGAAGTAGTCCATCTTCAATAACGTCAGACGTCACATGACCTGGGACACAGGACGGGGTCATGAGACATCAGACAACTAGGCCGAAGCCTGCCCGGATCGTGGAGAGGTAAGTAACAGTGTTTTTTATGTTTCTTACCTCTCCTGGGCCGCCGATCATTATACTCGGGGGTCCGAAAAGACCCCCGAGTATAATGACAGCAGCGGTAGCGGCTGTAACTGGGCACCTAATGTCCCGGGCCCTGTGGCAGCTGCCTCTGCTGCTACGGTGGTTACGCCACTGTCCACAGACACTGCAGCATAGCTGGAGTCACTAGTCATAATGCAGCAAAGTCAAGCCCGATTCACATCTGTGTTCAGGTCATTCTATTCACCTCTCCATGTGAAAAATGCAGAGAGAAAAATCCTGCAAGCAGCACTTTTCTCTCTGCATTTTTCGAGCAGAAACCACACGGACCTTATTATAGTCTATGGGGTTCAAAGGTTTCCTAAGGTAACTGCTTTTTTATTTCTTTTTTTTTTAATTTGCTACTAGTGTGACTGCAGTGTCACATTGCTGAAACAAGGAAGCTTTGCTCCTGTTTCCAGCAAACTGTGATTACACCTGAAATCTTTTTCCAGCTTACTTGATCCTATGAGGCCGCCGTTGTTTTCTCACATTCACTGTCCCTGATTACTTGGCTTGTGAAACAAGGTCAGACATGCCAGTGCCAGGAAGTAGGTCAAGAGCTGACAGTATGTCAATGCTACTGGTCTCCATGTCTGACAGACATCCCTTACTCACTGCCAAGTCTGCACACCACCACGGTTCCTGCTAAGCACTGTGGTCTAGGAATTATATAGTTAAAAATTCCAATCCTTGTAGAGCGGTAAACCTGCCTCTAGATTTGTTAACCTTATTGGTATGTTGTTTTAATTCTTTCCTTCCCAGAACAGCCAGCTTAGAGGGGACACTGCTCCCTGCCTGTGTCTCTATACCCAATTTGCTGAATACCATTTATTATTTAATGGGTTAATCATCACACAATTTGTTTTAGGCATACCTCCAACTTTCCAAGGACAGAAAGAGGTACAAGATGTGTGGTGAGCTATTTGCGCCAAACAAATTTAGCTCCACCCACTTCTACGTTGAATCCACTCATTCTTATCCATATTTCCATCTGCCTTCACACAGTATAATGCTCCAACAGTTATCCTAACATCATATGTCCCCACATTATAATGTTCCCCTCCAATTAACCCACAGTATTAAGTCCCTCTCCTTGTGGCCCAATTTAAACTGGCAGAAACTAGAGGGGGGCATTAAACTGGGGCAGCTGGAGGGGGACATTAAACTAGGGCAGCTGGAGGCTAGCATTAAACAGTGGGAGTAGTTGGAAGGGGACATTAAACTGGGAGCAACTAGAGGCAGACATGTCCCCCTCCAGCTACCCCCCACAGTTTAATGTCCTCCAGTTGCCCCCAGTTTAATGTCACCCTCTATCTGCCCCCTCTCCCCCAATTTAATGTCCACTCCTTGATCTGTCCCCAGTTTAAGGTTCCCCACTCCATCTGTTCCCATTTTAATGTCCCCTCCATCTGTCTCTAGTTTAATGTTCCCCTTAATCTTCCCCCAGTTTAATTGCCCCCCTACATCTACCACCAGTTTAATTGCCCCCTTCATATTCCCTCAGTTTAATTGCCCCCTTCATCTGCCTTCAATGTCATTGCCCCCTACATCTGCCACCAGTTTCCCCTCTTGCTCACACATGCTCTCTTCTCTCCTCCTTACCTTCCATCAGTCTCCATTCCCAGCAGCTTCTTCTTTCTGTTTGAAGTCACAGTGTCCTGTAGTATCCAGATTAGCTCTGCCCACAGAAAAGTCTGATCACATGGTCATAACGCCATCAATGGTCTTTTAGCCCACTAGGATTTAGCATCTATCATTTAATTTTTTTTCCATACCCTAAGAAAGTTTGTTAACAGCAAAACACTTCAAGGGCACAGCGAGACTTCAGAAGCATAGTGGGGCAAATGGTAAGGTATCTGAGACAGCGGGACAGCAGCATAAAATTGGGATTGACCCACTGGATCCAGGACGGGTGGGAGCTATGGTTTTAGGCCATGTATTTGTTTCAGCCTTGTCCTATCTAGGAGGTCACAATAATACTTATTCACTTTTTCGTGATTATAATATTTAGGACAACAGATTAAAGGGGTTTTCCAGGCAAAAATGGACAACCCTTTTAACTTTTAACCCCTTCCGACATTTAAACGCAGATGAGTTGAATCCGGGACATACATCCTGCCGACCGGGACTGTGAGACATGATCCACAATCTGGGACTGTCCTGCCGAATTCGGGACAGTTGGGAAGTATGCATTAACCCCTGTGTGCCTCTCACTATTATATGAGACATTTGGGGGTACTAATAAAGGACCTTACTGATGAAGAAACTTAATTATTACCCCCATATTTCTCACATATCAGTAACCCTTATGTTAAGCACACAGGGGCTAATGTGAGGGACATGATGGGCTTAACTGCTATTAATATGAGGCACATGGACTAACTAAATTGTAATACACATGACCATACTTTTTATCCACATTTGTGGATAAAAATATGGACTATTATATTTCATCTGGCCCATACACACAGTTGCAGGTGTTACCTCACTCTGCTACCAGTCATATACATTTTCCACTAATTGTGGGTTACACATGTATTGCTTCTATTTGAAAACTACAGATATAACCAGGCAAACAGAGTTATGTGACTGGGGGCACAGTATGACAGCACCCCTACATTACGGTTTCTGCTATATGACTTTAGTATAGGGGTCGTCAGCCTTACAATAATTGCCCGGTACTCCGATGACTTCATCTGTGATTTTTTTTTTTTTTAAATTCAAATCAGCATGCCAATCGCAAAAGTTGCCTATCCCTGCTCTAGGTTGTCAGCTCTCCAGCATATGGTAACTGTGTGCAGGCCGCTTGTAGAACTAAAATAGCAACATCCAGAGAAAGAGTTGCGTTGATTCTGCACAACCAAGATGAAAATCCTATATCTTTATTTCACATATTTAAAAGCTTAATGGTACAGCCTAGGTGTTTCAGGCATCCATATTACTGTCACTCATGGCTGAATCATAAATTTCTAAAACCACTTCATGGCTGGGGTCCCACGTAGCGTCCAGTCACAGTTTTACAGTCACTGCAAAATGGATGTGATTATAGTGAATCTGATCCACATCCACACATTGCTGAAAAATATGCGTAGTAGAAACACTGTGGTTTTGGAAATTGCAGCATTTCAATTATACCTACAGAAACCCTTTATCTATGCATGTGCTGTTCTGATACGTCAATAAACTCTCACACCTTTTGGTAACTACAAGGTAACAACCTCAGAAAAAGACATTATGTGTATATATAACTTCTCTGAAACATGATGTCTGTTATTTTATTAGCAAACAAAACAGTAACTAGACAGTGGCGTCACTAAAGTCTTGGGGCCCCAGTACAATCTTTTGTCCAGGGCCCCCTTACCTCATCCCTACAGTGAATTCTTGATAGTGATGGTTATGGGTGCTCAGGAGTTTAATCAACCTTAGTGTGGTTAGGGTAATCTGTGGATCTCCTTGGTTTATGGGCCAGATGGAAGCTGCAATCCCATTACTGATAAGATAAAATAATCCTTTAATAGCCCCACAGTGGGGACATTTCAGTGCTTATGGGCCCCCTAAGGCTCCTGGGCCCGGGGTGACTGCACCCTCTGCACCCCCTCAAGTTACACACCTGACACTAGACTCACTCATATGAGGCAACATTCCTGAGATGCCGCCAAACAATCCAAAATCTGCTTAAAATCTCCCAGAAAAGTAATTTTTCTTTTCACTTCTTCTGGGTCTGCACCTAAATATTCTCTGGGTTCTGAAGCAGCCATTTTAGTTTGGTTGAGATTAATCTCCATTTGTATGGTTTTGTGGGAACAAAAATCGATCGATTTGGAATATTCAGGTCATATCCAGCATGAGACAAGTTGGTTTGCTCTACTTTTTATATACAGTACCTTTGCCGCAACATAACCCAAGCCATAGCCAGCATAAGGTAATAACATGAGACAGCCCCAAAAAAGCTCCTCCTTTGGAGTAACTCATAGGCGCAACCAATGTTTGGCCCTCACAGCAGGTACATTGCTTTTTTTAAGCACAGCGACATACAAGTTACATAATCAACTGCTCGGAATACATGCAGGAAAACCAAAGCAAAACTTACTCTAACCAGAACAAACACCATTTCTAGTTAGATGACAGTCATGGGCAAAGAGTCAACATATAACCACCGTCACCCCCTTAGGGCTAGTTCACACGGGGGAAAGGAGGTGGATTTTGACAGCGGATTTCGCCTCAAAATCCGCCTCCATACAATGGTGGTCTATGGAGACCACTAGCGTTCTCTTTTCTGCTAGCGGCATGTCGCCGCTAGCGGAAAAAAAGAAGCGAGCTGCCCTTTCTTCAGGCGGATTCCACGGGGCTTCCGCCTAGCGGCAGCAACCTCCATTGTCAGCTCATTCATTTGAGCAGACTTCGGAGGGGAAAGTTGCGACTGCGACGGTTGTGGCAGGTGGGTTTTGACCCGAGAGTGACGCGGCTCCCCGCGTCACTCTCGGTGCCAAAATCCGCCCCACCGCCACCCGTGTGAACGAGCCCTTACAGTCTGAGAGATTATGAAGTTATCTGTCTCTAACAATACTGTTACCTTTTAGTTTTGTAACCTGTCTAATAGCAATTTGCTGTGATATTCTTATCATTTAGAGTGGTGGAGGTGAGTGCTATATTTAATGCTAACAATAGTTCTTTTCAGGTTCCCAGGCAGTTTCAGGGTTAACTACTTCCGCATGAATAATCTAGTATGGGGCAGGTAATGCTGCTGGGAGCCCAGAGGCCTCTTATTTTAGTAACTGTAAATCTGTATCGACATTTGGTCCCAGCGGGAATCCTACAATTAATTACACATTCTTCCCACTCTTAGTAGATTTCCTCCGTCTCTATGAACGTTTTTTCCGTCCCCACATGATGGATGATGATGATGATCAAAGTTGTTCTTCAGTGAATAAGTGAAGACTGTGCTCAGTATCACTTCTTTGTACCCAGGGAGCCTGTGGTTATTATAATTATATATTTACATGATTTGCTCCATATATTATTATAGGCTACATGCCGTGCTCTTTTTTTAAATAGGATTTACTTAATTAATGTCATTGCCAGAATTTCTTGATGGCTCGCACAGTACAACTTCACTTCTTTTTATAAATTGGCTGTAATTCTCCATTAGTGTTTTTTCTTGACACATTGATAAATGTTCTTTTCTACCTCTTGTACCTATTTTGTTAGTTTATATCTTAGTATCTATTTTGTATAGACTGTATAGTCAGTGCAGTGTTGGACTGGGTTGCTTAGGGCCCACCAGTAGTAATCATCCTGATAACCTACTATACACCTAAAATCAAATAAGCAAAATGACTGGTGATGGGACCCTGCACTTCCATTGAAGTGAATGTATCTGGACGCATTCTGTCCAAGCAGGGGCAAGCCTGCATTCAGCCAGGCTAAATTCACAACACGGGCAAAACACCCCTGTTCTTAGGATCGGTGGGGGTATCAGCAGTCAGATCCCTACCGACCAGCTATTTATCCGCTATCCTATGGATAGAAGATTAATATTCTTGAATTTTGGATATGGGATGTTCCTCACTCCTTCCTAAAACCACCAAAACTACGGTAAATATTGACTTTGGAATAAATGCACATAACACTTTATTTTGGGTGTCAAAATGGCCACAGCTTTATTAAACTCACCCGCGGGCCGCACATTGCCCAGGTCTGCTGTAGAGGAAACCTCTAGGGAGCCATGGCTGGAGGACTGCCCTTCCCTTGGGCTTAGAAGGATAATGCCCAACAATAACTCATCAAAGTCATCTCATAATTGAATATATAGAGCCAGATGCACAATTACAGTAACAAAGAAATGATACAATAATACATTAGACAGGAAAATGCAAAAAAAAGCAAGTGTAACATAGTGATTAAAAGAGGGCCGGCAGGCGGGCAGGAAATACTTCATCTAGGTCTTGTGATGAGAAAGAGGATGACGATGGATGAGACAGGAAGTGAAATCTATTCCTAACTCCTCCCTCCCTACAGCAACACATTAAGCACCATATACTAAAGCAGAATATACACAGATATATACTCCTAAAGCAGAATATACACAGATATATACTCCTAAAGCAGAATATACACAGATATCTACTCCTAAAGCTGAATATACACCAATATATTCTTAAAGCTGAACCAGTCTGTATAAATCTACACAACTGCTGTACGAAGAAGAAACTGCAGGAGTTATTGGTTCCCCCATCCCAAAGTCATGTCCCCCTTTGCTGATGGCTCCGGGGGTGTCTTTATTGCATAACCCCTTTAGGTTTTAGGACTCCAAGATCTCTAATGTTGTCAGAAACTGAGAACATGTCCTGATCTATTGTTTGCAAATGCTGCAGTTTTGTTACACTTGTATACAATCTAGACAGCCCTCTGTGAGGTATAAAGCATGAACTCCAGACTTATACATGTAAAAGGTGTTTTCTGGGCCAATTTTTTTTTTAAAGGTCTGTTAGTGCTAGTAATGGGTTAATAAATGCACCCATATACCTTTAGCAGTGTTTTGAGTGGTTTTTGGGAGTCTCTCTGAGTTCCTGCTATCTTCTGCATTTGTTTACTTAGTTCAGCTTCCTGCTGTGTAACTTCCACGCTAGCTCCCTCTCACCTCACCCCCCTCCTCTCTCCCTCCCTTCCATACACCCCCTCCCTGTCTCTCTAGCTATCCCGCTTACAACTATTAGCCCTTCCCTACCTACTCAGCTCAACCCCTGACCCATTATATACTTACCCATCTTCCTCCTGCGGGACGCCTATCCTTCTTTTCTGCCTGCTATAGACCCAGCGATACTCTCTAGCCAAGGATCTTCTACTGCACAGGTCTCTGATGTTGCTCTCATATCTGTGCAGTAGAATTATCGTCTGCACCAGAGCAGCACTGGGTCTATGCTGTGGGCTGACATCACAGAAGGAGGAGGATCCGTCCTGCAGGAAGAAGCCTGAAAGGAAGAAGATAGGTATGATGGAGTGGATGGGGGGGGAGTAGTAGTGACGTTACATTTCCGGACACGGATTGTCATCTGATAACTAACAAATGTTCCCGGAGCAGTCACATGACTGCCCCAGGGATATCAGTAAATATATATTTTTGATTAATTATGTTATTTAGAAAGTAGGAAGGTGTTTAGATTAGTGTAGGGATTTCTATTTATCCTGGACAACCTCTTTTAAACTCTGTTCACATCTCATAGTAATCTATAATGCACTGAGTTGCCGAATAGCCACCACCTTCTGAATTAAAAGTCGCAAGCACATGTTATTAACCTGTCAATGTCACGTCTATATGTTTATTGTCACAGGAATCAATAAACGTCTTGATCAGCATATGGAAGGTGAGTGCTGTGGTATTACCTCTGTGTTTCTTGTATTGAACTGATATAAAACACGGCAGGACATAGTTCTTTGAATAAGACCTACTTCCATAAAAGATATAGGCTGCGAGTATTCAATAAACTATACCTCTGACATATGTCACCGTAGACGCATGCACTGGTAAAGACATGCTGAGAGAGAATTTAGACTTGTAAGCCCTACTTGTGACAGTGTTTGTAAAGTGGCACCAAATATGTTGGTGCTATATAAGTGTACAAGAATGGTTGTAACCACTGCCAAAATTGTGGATGATATAGTTGTGTGCTTAGGCAGATTTCTATTACAACGCCAGCGCAGGCTCTAGTGATAGTCTGATGACTTGTCACTCATCTTCTTCAAGGTCTTTAAGCTTCCTAGTAGTGAGACTTTAGCTTCCGACACTATATAACCTGGATTCTCTTTTAGTGTTCTAAGTGTCACATGGAATTTGGGGCAGTCATTAACAGATGTCTTATCTCTTGGCACTGAATGGGGAGATGTTCAGAAGATTATACACGGCTTGCTGCACCTAGGGTGTGTAGAATTCTAAATCTTAAGTGCTTTCTAATGCCCATGCAAGAAAATCCTAATTATTTATGAATTCTCAATGTAGTGGTTCAATCATCCATTTCTTTCACTTACACGATCAGCAGCCTCCTTAAAGGGGAACATTGATCTCATTTATATACAGCATACTGAATGCTACTATGCTGGTCTTTATGGCAGATTGGGAAACTGACCTGGAGATTACCCTGACATTAGATCAATGGAAAGAGTGTTCTGGCAGGGTTCTGCACATGGAGACTTCTTTAAAAGTATTGCATAGAATGTATATCCTATTAATATTATAAATGTGAAAGTTTGTGAGTTTGTGGGTTTGTGTGTTTGTGTGTTTGGATGTTTGCATGTTCGGATGTTTGTTCCTCAATCACGGAAAAACCGCTCCACCGATTTGGCTGAAATTTTCCACAAACATAGTTAATACACCCGATTAAACAATAGGCTACTTTTCGTCACAATAGCGCACATACGTTTGTGCCAGGACCCCCACAAAACCCAAACTCGCACCACCATCTCTGCAATCTCACACACTTTGGACCATAGCAAGCCACAAAATTCATATTGCCCGCTACAGCCTCACCCCAAACCCCACACAATCACATATACATATACTTTACCACTTTGCCCCTCACCTTAACGATACTCCAGGAGGCACTCTATAACACTCAGTAGCAGCCATGTTTGCCGACCCCCACCGCTCTGACAATCCGCGACACCGCCCACCCATGTCAATACCCCTAGGAGGTCTAATAAATGCAAAAAACAAAGTTTAAAAAAAGTAAAAAAAATTTAAAAAAATAAATAAAAAGGATTAAAAATTCAAATCACCCCCCTTTCCCTAGAACAGATATAAAAGTAGTTAAAAACTGTGAAAAACATACATGTTAGGTATCCCCACGTCCGAAATCGCCCGCTCTACAAAGCTATACAAATATTTTTCCTGTTCGGTAAACGCCGTAGTGGGAAAAATGGTCAAAAGTGCCAAACCGCCGTTTTTTTCACTGTTTTGATTCTGATAATAATTTGAATATAAAGTGATCAAAGCAATAACATTTCCCGAAAATGGTAGAACTACAAAGTACACCCGATCCCGCAAAAAAAGACGCCCTATACATCCCCGTACACGGACGTATAAAAAAGTTACGGCTGTTGGAATATGGCGACTTTTCAAAAAATAATTTTTTAACACAGTTTTGGATTTTTTTTAAGAGGTCAAAATGTAAATAAAACCATATAAATTTGGTATCCCCAGCATCCTAACGAAACACAGAATACAGGGGACATGTCTTTTTCGTGGCACAGTGAACGCCGTAAAACCAAAGCCCGTAAGAAAGTCGCAGAAATGCATTTTTTCTTCAAATCCACCCCATTCTGATTTTTTTTCCCTGCTTCCCAGTACATTATATAGAATAATTAATGGTGGCATCATGAAGAAAAATTTGTCCCAGGAAAAATTAAGACCTCATATGGCTCTGGGAGCGGAGAAATAAAAAAGTTATAGGGTTTAGAAGGAGGGGAGTCAAAAACGAAAAACGAAAATCAAAAAATGCCATCGACGGGAAAGGGTTAACTTCAAATACTTCTGTCCCAAAGTCACTATGTAAAGTTTCTCACAACACCGTATAGCAACTCTAATACAAATTACATCCAACACAAAAGTCTCATGTATTGTCTGAATTACAGCAAAAACAAGATACAAAGTTATATTTCATATCCCATACCTTATACACACTACGAAAACCTTACCCGCGCCTCTATCTACCCACTTCTACAATCACCGCAGACGAAGTCGCGGGTACCAGCTAGTTGAATATATCCAGAGCTCCCCTCTTGGGCTTCAAGGGGTGTCCAGACATTGCATTCACTTCACATATGGGGGATGTGGTAAAGTGTATGGTAAAGTGGTGGACGGGGTGTATATCTCACTTGGTTTCCTCAGCCAGGTGAGGTGAAGGAAACCCAGAAAAGTGCTGCTTTAGCAGAACATAGTCTACTAGGGCTCGTTTGTTTACCTTATCATGGGCTGGTTTTTCTGGACTGAAGAGCAGGTTGGTAGTGGGAGCCTTCCAATCTAAACCCCTACTCCACCAGGGGTTTTTCCCTTAGTCCCAGATGCACACAGATTCGGCTTCCTCATGGCCATTACTGGGGAAGGAAGCCTGGTAAAAAGGGGATTGATAGTGTTAGGGTAAGTTCACACAGAGTTTTTTGGATCAGAACCTGAGGCGGAGGCCGCCTTAGGTTCCGATCCAAAAAACTGGTCGCCGCAACTGAAAGCCAGCATCCGGCATCCGGCACTGCACCGGCATACAGCTGCGCACTCCGCTCCGGATTAGGCCCAATGAATGGGCCTAGTCCAGTGGGTCGAGTTTGTTCAGGCCGAATCGCGAGGCGACTTGGTTCGAAGAATGAGCATCTCGCTTCTTTTTTCCGGGAGCCGGAACAAACGGCTCTCGAAAAAAGCTCCTGAGCGGCTCCCATTGATTTCAATGGGATCCGTCTTTTTGGTCAGGGTTTTGAGGTGATTACGGCCTCAAAACCCTTACCAAAAAAACACCGTGTGAATTTACTCTTACAGCCAGAGTGTGAGAGAAAACACTCCTGGGACAAATCTGTACAGTGTCGTGACGTATTCACTTGACCTGCTCTAGAATAGAGAGGTATGCTGATGTGTAGTTAGAGCCGGATAGGCTTAGGTTTTTGTTTCTTTCTGCTTTGCTTTCCTTGTGTTTTATGCTGAAGACCAAATAAAACACTCCGGATTTTAATCCTACTGCCTGTCTGAACTGAGTCATTGCCGTTCTCCAACCGTGTGAGCTGGACCCCCTTAAAGGGACTTGTCCTATAGTCAAACGGGTTTGGCTATCACTGCATAGAATGCTAAAATGGCTACTAGATCAGTCTCCACCATTTATCTGTTTTTCTCCAGGGTCTTACGCTATGTCCCATATAAACTGATGTAATACCTTCTTATATCAGACAGAATACATGTAGCATCCCATTGGTAGACCCCAACTCTCCTGAAGTCTTATATCATTAAAGACTATCATTCAGATAACACATTTTTCACTAACCCTACATTAGAATAGCCTTTATAAAGGCTATTCTAATCCTACCTTTGTTTCGATTTTCCAGGCAGCGGTTTTTGTGTAAATTAGTTTTTTGCAGAAATGCAAATGAAAATCACAGAGCACAGGGAGCGTTCCCCCTGTGCTCTGAGCACAGCAGCGTCATAGCTTTCAGAGCTCCTTTGATCTGCCTCCTCTTCTACTGTGTCATCAGCAGCATCATTCTTCAGCGCACATGCGCTGTCAGCTCTGCCACTTAGAGTTTGGGCAGAGCTGACAGCACATGCTCCGGAGGCCATCTTGGTTTTCATCCTACATGAATGTACACTTGTTTAGTTCTAGGGAGAACCAAGTTGTGCTGTCGGTTATGACCGAACCCGAAAAAAAACTAAAACTGGAGTAACTTAAATATATTGGGCCAAGGCACCCCTGACCCTCCCAGCTCCCATCTTGCTTCAGCCACATTCATACAATGCAGATTTTTTTAAAATTTTTTTGACAGTTTCATAAATCTACCCTATATGCCCTTTAATGGACAAGTCTGATCCAGAAAAAAGGAGCAAAATAGGACATACATTGAGCTTTCTGTAACTGACACATTCATAAATATGTATCTTATGTCAATCTTGATGTCCCATGCACCAACGGAGAACACTCTTATTCAAGATGAGGTGCATTCTCATCATGAATTGAGTCTCCTCCCCTGCGTCTTTGAGCTTGGCCACAAATGTACATTCTAACATCATTTAGACCTCTTTTGTGGTGTAAATGATAACCAGTATATTATATTATATATAATATTTGGGACCTTTTTAATCACAAGAGGTGTCATATAGATTACTTTTGTGGCCTAAGGGAGTAGATGACCCAAACCCAAGTCTGGCGTAAAAACTTGTGCAAATAGCTACATTCTTGGATGAGAGATATGTTCATGTGAATAAACCCTTATCGCTTATTGCTCTGAAAAATACTTTATATTTCATTAATAGCTAATGATGAAAGCGATTTTAGTTTGTTTTTGTTTGTTTTCTAATCTCCCAGTTACATGAAACTGAAATATTGTAATAAATGTCATTTTTTCAAGGGCTGCGTTTGTGACTTTGATACTAAGCTCCAGGGTATAAAAGTTCCCTGTATGAACTATAAACATGTAACAAAATTAATCAGGGTGAGAAGAGAAATTTCTCTAACAAGAAATATATACAGTAGGGACAGAACTCGCAAGAAAACGACTGCAGAAGACTGCTCAAGGCGCTGCATATTTGCTCATCTCTGGGCAGCAAAGAAGTGAGGTCACTGGAGTAAAAATCAGGTCCACGGGCAAATGAACTGAGTGTTTGGGTTTAGGTACAATGTGACAATGAGGCCTGAAGAAGAAAGATAAATCAACACTGCAATTGCTTAGAGGCAGAAAACCATTTCCACCACTACCGCAGTGACTGTATTATTGTAACCTTTACTATATTAGCAAACACATGAACCATCAACCACCTTTTGTGACGTTCCAGTGTCAGCTCTGTCTCACTTGTGTTGTAGCAATATTTACTCTGTGCACAAAAGCCTTTGGCTCCTGCTACACACAGAGATTTCTTGCACAGACGTCAGTCAGATAATCACTGGTTCAAGTTCCCTAATGGAAGTTGGAACTAATATAAAAAAAAGTAACAAAAAAAGGAAAGATAAATAGAGATGAGCAAGTACTGTTCGGATCAGCTGATCCGAACAGCACGCACGCATAGAAATGAATGGATGTAGCCGGCACGCGGGGGGTTAAGCGGCTGGCCGGCGTCAAAGCGGAAGTACCAGGTGCTTCCATTCATTTCAATGCATGCGTGCTGTTCGGATCGGCTGATCCGAACAGTACTCGCTCATCTCTAAAGATAAAGTGTTCAGAAATATTCAACCAATGAATTAGTTAAAAAAAAAAGTACATAAATAATTCATTATGTAAAACGATATGCATGCATTTATGTCTCAGGGAGAGTTCACACTACCGTTACTAAAGTCTGTTGCTGTTTTCCGTCATAGGACTTTATCTACAAAGGTAAACTAACATGACAGAAGCTAGCTCGATTTATTTACGAGTGTCAATGGGAATTGACTCAGAATCAGTCTGTGACCGCTCTCTATGACACCTAAAGTCCATTGCTGTCATCCTATGACGGAAGATATCAACGGACTGTAGTAACGGTAGTGTGAACTCCCCCTTAGGCCGGGGCCCCACTGGCCGAAAATGCTGTGATACGGTAAAAATCGTGGCGTTATAGTACTTGCAAAGTAGATGGGATTCATCTAAGGAAACCCTGACGGCTTTCCTTTATATATAATTGTAACAGAAAGTCCACGGAAGAGAACTCTGAACTATAAAACTATAGTTTTGCGGGCGCAAAATAACGCGGCGTATACGCTTGTAACTCCCATTGAAATCAATGGGATCTTTTTGAGCGCGCAATCTGCTGACAAGTGTAGACGTGCCAGATCACGCTCCACGTTACATCGTGTGAACGCACCCTAACTGACCATTTAATATGTATGGGGCCTTCAGGCTCTCCCTCAATGTCCATAGGATTTCAGCCATCTGATCCTTTTTGTGTAGTTAAGCTGTCAGCAAATGTGTCTGGCAGCATCTTCTTTGTCTCTCGTACCCAGTATACACCATGTGCATAGGGGAGCAGTCTAGGAGAGATAGCTGAATGATGGTTGACAGCTATGTTATATGTATGGCCAGCATAACTTCAAATTGTAATACTGTTATGACAGAATCTGCATTGCTGTATTTGGCTTGTCCCTGTGATTATACCAACCCTTGGGACATCATAAAAGCAGGTAAGTCAGCATCTCCTTCTGGGTATAAATGTGCATAGAAAATTTATATAATGTTGTATAGTAGTGTGAAGAGCTGGCATTGCTGCTGGGCATTGCTGAGCAGTTACTCGCTAGTCATAGATGGCTGGACCATAGCGAGCAGTGATAAAGCAGTGCTGTGACTGGCAACTGCAATGAGCTTAATGATTCAGAGTCTGTGCCAATTAAGGCTGATTGTTGAGCCTGTCAGGCAGGTTTGGGTTATGAATCTCTCAATGTCTTCACCACGGACGTTCACTCCAGTCACTGTGCACTTAACTAAATCATTTACTTTACATCAGACAA
Organism: Leptodactylus fuscus; assembly: GCF_031893055.1. Classification (NCBI taxonomy): domain Eukaryota; kingdom Metazoa; phylum Chordata; class Amphibia; order Anura; family Leptodactylidae; genus Leptodactylus; species Leptodactylus fuscus. The sequence continues at coordinate 73,366,448 of NC_134271.1, forward strand.
GTACCCCTGAGCGGAACATTCAGGGACGGGGAAGATCATGTGAGCACTGACAGGTTATGATTATGACACTTACTCTCACCTTCCCTGGGCACTCTAAATGAGACTGCAACCACATACTGCTGTGAATTGTCATATGTACTGTCAGGTCCCAACAGGGCCGCCATCAGGAATTTTGGGGCCCCATACAGCCTAAGTGTCTGCCCCCCCCCCCCACGCCATTTTAAAACTACCTTATTTTGCGTCATACCAATTCTGTATTACATTTCCCTTTATTTAGCAGCATTACAAGGCTTAATCAGATTCTATTTGCAGGTAAAATCTCTCCTTTAAAGTGAAAGTCCCACCCCCAAACAGGCTGCTATGCTAGTAGCATAGCCTACATCATTATTATTCTCCAGCTAAAAACTTATATATTATATATTATTGCCCCAGTTCCCTCTCCGCAGTGCCGCACACCCGATGTCCCAAAACCAAAAGATGGACAAAATGTGCGGTGCGCTTTGCTCGCCGCGGGAAATTTAGCCCCACCCACTGTTGTGTTGACTCCGCCCACTCATTAATTTTTCATGGGCCCGCACACTGTATAATCCTCCTACAGTCACCCGTAAATTATATGCCCCCCCTCTGTCTCTCCCCCAGCTTCATATACACCCTTCATCTTCCCCCAGATTCATGTCCCCTCCATTTCTGCCCACAGATTCATGTCCCCACATCTCTGCCCCCAGATTCATGTCCCCTCCATCTCTGCCCCCAGATTCATGTCCCCTCCATCTCTGCCCCCAGATTCATGTCCCCCCATCTCTGCCCCCAGATTCATGTCCCTCCATTTCTGCCCACAGATTCATGTCCCCACATCTCTGCCCCCAGATTCATGTCCCTCCATCTCTGCCCCCAGATTCATGTCCCCCCATCTCTGCCCCCAGATTCATGTCCCCTCCATCTCTGCCCCCAGATTCATGTCCCCCCATCTCTGCCCCCAGATTCATGTCCCCCCATCTCTGCCCCCAGATTCATGTCCCCTCCATCTCTGCCCCCAGTGTCATGCCGTCCTCTCCTTCATCTGCCCCCAGTTTCACGTTCCACATTACACTTACCTTCTCCTTCGTTCCCCCGCTGCTCTCTGCGCGCCTCTCTCTCTTACTGGCGCACAGTTGTAGACGCGATGTGACATCATCACATCGCGTCTACACTGCCGGGTAGCCGGCGGCAGCGGCGAAACGAGGAGCTGACCTGTGTCAGCTCCTCGCTTCAGCCGCATATGTGTCAGCGAGAGAGGCCGCAGCGGCGAAGCGAGGAGCTGACACATATGCGGCTGAAGCGAGGAGCTGACCTGTGTCAGCTCCTCGTTTCGCCGCTGCCGCCGGCTACCCGGCAGTGTAGACGCGATGTCAGCGAAAGAGGCCGCAGCGGCGAAGCGAGGAGCTGACCTGTGTCAGCTCCTTGCTTCAGCCGCGTAAGTGCTTAACTCAGATCTGCGTCCTCTGGACGCAGATCTGAGTTGAAACAAACAGGACATACAATGACTGCTGCCGGCGCCAGGGGGCCCGGGCCCCCCCAATTTTTAAATTTGGCCGGGCCCCTGACGCCAGTAGCAGTAGTACTGGCCTATCGGCGGCCCTGGGTCCCAAATACTTCCCAAACCAATAATACTGCTGTGTATGAGCCCTTGATAGGAGCAGAAATATATAATTGTGGACACAAACTAATGAAGTATTACAGAGATAACAATCCAATATTGGTCCCTCAGGACAAGGGATCTTATCTCTGTCTACCTTCAGGTGCTGGCATCAACACGGCTGCATTTCTGTGAGCTGAGCGGCTGCTTCAACCGGCCCCTAGCATGGCTTCCAGTGCCAGTGCAGTGGAATTGATGTTATTCTGCAGGGCGAACCTGTTGTAAAATGGAGGCATCTCGACTTCTTCCCAAAGATCATCTTGGGCAGGTTCTTCACCTGTAGGTAGTCGAGAGAGTGCGTCTGCATTGACATTGGACTTCCCACTACGGTACTTGATTGTGAAACAGAAATTCGCTAATCTGGATGCCCAACGCTGTTCAAGAGCACTTAGTCTGGCAGTATCAAGATGCGCTAGTGGGTTGTTGCCCGTATACACAGTGAAGGGTGTAGCTGCAAGGTAGTCCTTGAATTTTTCAGTGACAGACCACACTAGAGCTCGGAACTCTAACTTGAATGAACTATAGATCTGGTCATTCCGTTCGGCACCTCTAAGGCTGCATTCACACAGAGTAACGCCAGGCGTCATTTGTGTGTAATTTGTGTGTCTTTTACGGCCGTCATAAAACGTTTACATAGAGTTCTATAGGAAAAGACGGCCGTCATTTACAGCCGTCATTTACGGCCGTCATTGTAATGACGGCCGTAAATGACGGCCGTAAATTTATGGACGTCTTTTCCTATAGAACTCTATGTAAACGTTTTATGACGGCCGTAAAAGACACACAAATTACACACAAATGACGCCTGGCGTTACTCTGTGTGAATGCAGCCTAAGGCTTCGGCTGGCATAGGCAATGACACGTTCTTTGTTATCCTGGACTTGAGACAATACAGCACCTAGGCCTTGATGACTAGCATCCGTGTAGAGACAGAAAGTTTGACGGTAGTCAGAATACGCCAAGATTGGAGGTTGAGTGAGAAGAGCCTTTAGAGCCTGGATTGCTTCTTGTGGTTCACCCCAATCGACAAGAAGTTTTCTGTTGTAATTCTCTTTTGGATAACCACGTAACAGTTCTGGGAGTGGTTCCGCAATTTGTGCGAAGTGAGGTATGAAGTGGCGGTAGTAGCCGGCAAAACCTAGGAAACTTCTTACTTCCTTGACGGTTCGTGGCGTTGACCAATCTTGTACAACAGCGGTTTTCTCAGGGTCAGGTTGTACACCTTCAGCACTGAGTGACAACGTGTCCCAATTAGTCCACTCTTAGTTTGAGCAAGTGGCACTTTGACGGTTTTATCTTCAACCCATGCTGGATTAGCATGTCAAACACTTCTGCCAGATGATGGAGATGATCCTGATAGGTGCGGGAGTAGACTATAACGTCATCAAGGTATAACAGAACGCTTTCAAAATTGAGGTGGCCAAAATTGAGGTGGCCAAGGCATCTTTCCATTAATCGCTGGAATGCAGCAGGGGCGTTGCAAAGCCCAAAAGGCATTCCATTGAACTCGTAGAGTCCCATAGGTGTGGTGAATGCCGTCTTCTCAAGATCCTCTGGAGCCATGGGGACTTGCCAGTATCCACTGGTTTAATCCAGAGTGGAAAAGTAGGCTGCTGAGCCGAGAGCAGTAAGCGACTCTTCAATACGTGGAAGTGAGTTTCTTTATGGGTGATATTGTTGAGCTTGCGGTAGTCTACGCAGAATCGTATGTTACCGTCCTTCTTTCGCACAAGGACAATTGGTGCTGCCCAAGGACTTTGACTTTCATAGCCAAGGATTTAAACTGGTCAAATGAGATGTCAGGGTTTTGGACCGCAATAAGGCGTAGCTGGCTCTGAGTCTGTCTAGAGTCTAAGCGCTCAATAAAGTGGTCCAGTAAGATTCTTTCTGCTTCAGCAGGGGGAATAGTGTCAATTTCCTGGACATCCCGGAAAGCAGTTTGTGGGGCTCAGACATAGTCCCTTATGGTCTCACCTGGCATCTGTCGCCTTTGGTAGAAGTGAAGTCTGACCTCAGTAGCTGATCTGGTCTCGAACTCTTGCTTGAGCTTAGCAAAGATATATGCCACATCCGACTTCTCTGATGCAGGCCAGGAATGAGCTTCTTCAGCCACAGGTCCCTCTAGCTGGCTCAGCATACAAATTCTGGGCTGTTGGAGCACTGGCTGCAGGTGAAGCTGGCATACTGATCCCAGGCTGCTCGCTGTTACTTGAATCAGACATGTTGCGATAAACTGGGGTACTGTCTCTTTAAGAAGATGAATATGCTGCAGCAGCTGTGATATATGACTCAGTCTCTATATACTGCACTTGGCAAGGATATGCTCCCCCTCTTTAGCCTTAGTATAGGATGTGCTTAGAAGATGGCGGCTGTAGGTGGCTGATAACTGCAGATCCTCAGTTCTGTATAACAATTCTCTATGCTTCCCCTCTGTGACAACAACACTGGTGGCTAGATGAAATGAATACTCTAATGGCGGACTGCTCCATCAGAACCCATGTGACAACTTTAGTTAACAGCAGATAATGGTGGGCAAACAATCCAGTAGTCAGCACTTGCATAAAACGTATTACTTCAGCCCACAGTAACAGAGTATATGCATTAAATGACAGTTCAAGCCACAAAAATCACTTCCCAAGATGAAGGGGTTTCAAAGCATAGGAATGAGTAGAAGGATTGGCACACAGCCGAAATCCTGTCCGTGACGCCAGAAGAAAAAGGGGCATGTAGTGAGCAAGGGGTGTACGATGGTGGTGGTAGTCCAGGGCTGATGGGGGTAGTAGTCACGGTTGTGTCACAGGCCTGATGGTATACAACCCTGTTCCCCTGTCACATACATGGACCTCTCTCTCACTTTAGCTGTTACTTTTCTACAGTGTACAGATACAGTACAGATATCAGTCTCTTTAGTAGCAAATAGCAGTATAGCCATTCCTCCCAACCGTGCCGATTTCCGCAGGACATTCACGATTTGGGTGACGTGTCCTGCAGTCCCGGTTGGAGGGAGGTATGTCCCGATTTCAACTCAGATCTGCGTCCAGAGGAACACATACGCGGCTAAAGCAAGGAGCTGACACAGGTCAGGTCCTTGCTTCGCCGCTGCAAGCGCCTACTGGCTGTGTAGATGCAATGTGATGAAGTCACATCGCGTCTACAACTGTGTCAGAGAGAGAGGCGCGCAGAGAGCGGCGAGGGAGCGAAGGAGAAGGTAAGTGTAATGTGTACACTAAGGTGGAACGTGAAACTGGGGGCAGATGAAGGAGAGGACGGCATGACACTGGAGGCAGAGATGTGGAGACATGAATCTGGGGGCAGAGATGCGGAGACATGAATCTGGGGGCAGAGATGGAGGGGACATGAATCTGGGGGCAGAGATGTGGAGACATGAATCTGGGGGCAGAGATGGAGGTGACATGAATCTGGGGGCAGAGATGGAGGGGGGACATGAAACTGTGTATAGCTTTTGCACTTATCACAAGTAATTGCAGCACTTCAGTCACAGTCCCATATCCACTGGGATAGCAGGTATACAGATTCTGGGTAGGTAATAGTTAATACAGTGTTGGCCAAAAGTATTGGCACCCCTGCAATTCTGTCAGATAATACTCGTTTTCTTCCAGAAAATGATTGCAAGCAGTTACAGTTGACAAAGAAAGGGATTTTGGTAGAGGTGATGATAGGAAGTCGAAGGTGGCAAAAACCTTTTCTAACTGGCTTCAGGCTTTCTCGATTTTTTTTCATGTATTTTGTGCCAGTCTAAGCCAGAAATGTCACCTGAGCTGTTTGTTTATTTGGAGACCATTTTTTCAGCCCATAAACTGTATGGTGGAACTGCCTGGTGGAGATATGATGAGGAGTTCCGGCGGAGGCTAGCGCTGGTTGGTCCAGTACGCTTGTTCAGAAAGAACTAACTCCTAGGGCATGTAAGCTACTACAATTACTCCCACAGGCAATAACAGGCACAAATCCTCCTCCAGATTTCCTCCCAGTTCCTCAGGACAGGGATCTTTTTCTTTTCTTCCTTTGGGTGCTGGCCTCAACACAGCCACCCAACGGGAGTACTCCAGAAGTTACTGTCACTGGAACTAAATATCATACCCCTACTTATATCCCTATATGGGGTGATAATGGATGATTATGTAGATAATCTGTTTTCCCTTAGTCCAAACAGCAGCACAATACAGGGTATTTTCTGCCCCTGTGTGCTGGTAGGACAGGCAGAATTTTTAATTAGCCAAATAAATTACACATGGCTGGCCCCTATAAAAGGGCACCGAGACCTTCCCCCCGTGTGTTAGTACAAGAGTATAACATACAATTTTATATACAAATATACATATTTGTTAAAAAAGTTGTTTGGGTTTTTTCACAATAGTCATTGCAAAAATAGGGCGGGAAGCCTTGTGCCGCTGTTGGGACTAAGGGAAAACAGATTATCTACATAATCATCCATTCTCTGTCATCCCACCAGTGGCACAATACGGGGAGATATCAAGTAATCCTCTAGGGCAGGTTTTGTTGCTCAACCGAGCTTAGTACCGCATGCCCGAAGGCGGAGGCTTCTGCAGAACAGCTACATAATCTGTAGAAGGTACCTTAGCCCTAAATCCTGGGAGATACCTGAGCTGGACTCTATCCTCGAAGAAGATGGTGTAAGGTTCTTCAGAGGAGAATGCCTGCAACTCACCTACCCTCTTGGCCGATGTTATGGCCAGGAGGAAAGCTGTTTTAAAGGCGAGGAACTTCAGCTCTGCGTCTTCTAGAGGCTCAAAAGGGTCTTCACGTAGTGCTGTCAGGACCGTACTGAGATCCCATTTGTGGACAAGAGCAGTGACTGCTGGTCTCAACCTCCCAGCACCCTTTAAAAAGGTGCTTATTAGAGAGTATTGAGATAAACGCCTCCCCAGATAGGCGGACAAAGCGGCTATGTGTACCTTCAGGGTGGCAACACAGAGCTCTTTGTCTAGCCCGTCCTGAAGGAAGTCCAGGATTGCCTTGACTGGGGGATCCAAGGAGTCCACCTCACGTTCCCGGCACCAGGAATTAAATATGTTACCGATTCTGCGGTAATTTTTGTTAGTTGATTCCGCCCGGGCAACTGTAAGTGTCTTCAGGACGGCTCTTGAGAGTCCGCTATTCTTTAATAGGGACTGGTCAACCTCCAGGCTGTCAGGTTGAATCTCCTCAGATCCTGGCAGGCCAGCTCTCCTTGAGTTACCAGGTTTGGGAGAGGGGGAAGCCTCCAGTAAATGCCTTGACTCATCCTCATGAGCTGGGCAAACCAAGTCCTTTTCGGCCAGAACGGGATTATGGCGATTCCCGAGACTTGGTCCTGTCTTATTTTTATCAATACCTTCGGTATGAATCTTCATCAGTACCCTGGGTATGATGGGAACTGGAGGGAAAATGTATACTAGCCTGAACCTCCATGGGATGGACAGGGCATCCACTGCCAAGAGATTGTCCTCCTGGTACAGAGAGCAGAAGGTTTCCACCTTGGCATTGAGTTGGGTCGCCATAAGATCAATCAGGAAGGCAAGGAACTAACCCTTACACTTCCTTTTTTAAACTGCTGCCGAATATAGGGGGAGGGGCTTAGGAAGGGCCCGGCCCTACTGTGAGAATCTCTGCAACCGCAGAAAAAAAGGGGCTAGGAATGAGGAGGAGGAGGGAAAGGGGGGGGGGGGAACCTGTCCCCTTCCCCCTGCTCTATTCTGAGCAGAACCGCATGCAATTTTAGCCTCCGGCCGCACAAACGACCAGGAGTACAGGCCACGTGTGAGAACTTCCTCCCCCTCGGCACAAGGAACCACATCTAGGGTTCCGGGTTCCAGGTGCCGGCCATCCCGTATAGAGAGTGCACGGCAACTGCCGGCACGAAGAGGGACCGCCAGCTGCAGCGCATGGAACCCTCTCCCCTGCTGCGCCAGCCACTGGATGACCGGCCACCGCGCACAGAGAGCGGGCGCGGCAGCCACAGAGAGAGAGGGGAGAGGACTGCACATCAGGAAGCAGGTGAGTCACGGACCTTGTAGGAATCCTCTGAACAAGGGGAGCGGATTCCAGGGGGGAGGGAGGAGCTGTGAGACCCCGTTAACCCTGCGAGTAAGCAGGGAAAAAACTGACACGGCTAATTCTTTTTTTTTTTTAGGAAGGAGCAACAGCAGAGCCAACAGGACTTCTGCTGAAGGAGTACTGAAGAGGATAGGGGACTTCAAGACCTGGTAAGCCCTGGAGCTGACCTCTAAGGAGGACAGAGAGTCCTCCCCCATCTGTCCCACACAGGACAGAAAAAAACACACGGGGGGAGGGTCTCGGTGCCCTTTTATAGGGGCCAGTCATGTGTAATTTATTTGGCTAATTAAAAATTCCGCCTGTCCTGCCAGCACACAGGGGCAGAAAATACCCCGTATTGTGCCGCTGGTGGGACGACAGGGAACTCCATTTCCAGTCTCCAGGAGGATGTGAGATGTAGAGAGGGCGTCTCCAGCATATTAAGAGTCAGCCCTGGCACAAATGTGGTCATCAAGGGGACCAGACACCATTGAACTACTGTGTACATGGCCAAAGCTGATTCAGTTACCTCTTTGTTCATAGACTTTAATGAAGTCCACTGGGTTTCCATTCGGTTTCTGCCCAAAAAGGGCAAAAAAATGCAGAGAGGAGAGCACTGCTTGCAGTGCTTTTCTCTCCCCGTTTTTTTTTAAGCGGGTTCAGGGCTAGAAGCGCTGGTGTGAAGAAAGACTTAGCTGATCTCTTCAAGTAAATTCACACCAGCATTTTCTTTTTCATTGTTTTGCTCTATCAGAAGTTCAGAATAACAGAAAATAATGAGTCTGTTGAAAAGACCACTGGTTTCAGTAAACTTTAGCATTTAATGAAAAAAATAAAAACAAAGCAGACTGCTGTGCTAGTTTTTAATCCTCATGTAACCACTGAGACCAGTCATTGACCTTAGTGGTTGCTTGTAATAAACCAGTGATATATGTGAGTGACATCACTGGTCCCCCTTTTGAGGCCACTAAGTGGTCATGTGAGGCTCAAAACTTCCAATAATGTGTATGCTTGTTTTTTTTTTGTTTTTTTTGCAAACCTCTCAGCCACCCCACAAGTTGCTTCAATTCCTGGACAAGGGGAAAAATTTAACTATTAAAGGATCAGAACAACAGAAAAGAAAATGGTGGTTTATTTTCCTACTGTGAGGGCAATATACCATGTTGTGGGTCCATATGGGGCATTCTACCATGTGAAGTCCAGGCAAGAGGACTTTATACTATGTGGGAGCCAGTAAAGACAGAATTATACATTGTGTGGGACCCAGCATTTGGAGGATCAGGGTGTGAAGCTTTGCTTTGATTTTCCACTGCAAGGAAATGAAGGGCTTCTATAGACAATCAGATCCACAGTTTGTTGCTAAATTACAGGAAATTCTATAATAAATACATATTATTCATGTATTGCACCAAGAGATAAGCACCTAGTAGTATACTGCTAGTCTCCACTTGTTCATTACCTGTACACAATACGGCAGAACAGTAAACCATATATTACCATATATTGTGTAACTAAAAAAAAAACCTCATTGCTTTTTACAACCAAGAAACTGGATTTAGATTGTTTTTTCTTTGTTGTGCACTAACGGTCCAAAGCTGAGCCAGCGGTTCCCCTCCCTATAGCACTATCCAAGCAAAACAATGCCTTTCAGATGTGATGTGATACCGCAGAGCGCTTGCACAGGGATCTCTTCGAGCTGTTAAATGTTATCCATTGCTCTGCAGTAAAATGCAGTCAGCTATGTAAAAATATTCATGGATGAATTTATTCTAAAGATGTTGCTTCATAGCAAAGTCAGAGGGACTCTGTGTTGTAGCAGCATGCTGATTATTCACTTCTTCTGTCATGTTCTTCTCAATGTGTCCAGCAGGGGGTGGTGAGGTGCAACACTTTATATTGGGGGACTTTGCACTGGTGCTGATTTTTGAAGTTGAACGGGAACCATAGCCATGCAGATGGTTGAAAACCTTCTTTCCTCTCCATCCAATAACCTAACTTGAAGCTTTGGTGCCACAGTACCCTAGTAACTTCACCCATCCTCCTTTCATTCCTCCCCCCAACTATTTGTTGTATAGTGGAGTCACTTTATGCAGCAGAGGAGACCCTTGACCCTTACATGAACATTATCTACATGCTAACCTTATTTAACCATGATAATTTGTGCCTCCATTGCAGAGATATTAATTTATTTCAGAATATACAAGTGAGCAATCTGGAGCACTGAGGGTGACTCCATTGCTCCAAACTGCTATGTCCCACACTGCTCTAATATGTCATCCTTCCACTTTTCCTTCTTTGAGTGACAGGGCCCTGGAGCTAAGCTGAAATCTCACCTGACCCTGTGCTATCACTTTTGCGCCATCTGTCTGCATAGGTGTAGATGAGCGCTGAAGTTCCCTTTCTGGAGTGGCTCCAATTGCGTCACAGTACAGCTGGAAGTGACAGGACCTCGACTTCTCAGAGATGAAGAAGGACGAACTTCAGAAGCAGTTGGATCCTTCTCCAGCTCTGACGTAAATATTATATCCATCCGGACAGCACAAATGTAAGATTACCAAGCTAGATAAGATTTTAGCTTAATTCACTAGCCCTGTGACTCAAAGAAGGGAGGCAGGAAGGATGGCATAATACAGCAGTGCAGAGCGTACCAATTTGGAGCAACAAAGCCTCCCGCGGTGCTCCAGACAGCTCATTTGCAACGGAGGGATGAATTTTAATGGGGAATTAAGAACTTGACCTATCTAGCTGTGTTGCCAGTTTTCACAATGGTGACGAGCCATCAATTCTTGAGTGCAATTGCTAACTCTGCACCCCCTAATTTTTGTTACACAAAAAAACTAGTCAAACAAGACATTAAAGGGGTATTCCCACGTCGCATACTCACCAGTATTCGTTGCTGTAAAATCTTCTGTCTTCCTGCTTTGTTGCGTCATTGGTGGGCGGGGTTACATATGCAAAGCCAGCGGCGAGATGCGTGCACGCTCATAGACCAGTCTAGCCTTCACAATGCGAATACAAACCCGGCATCCGCCTCTCTCTATTACAGCGGGTGCCAGGTCTGTATTCGCATTGTGAAGGCTAGACTGGTCTCACTATCTATGAGCGTTCACGCAGGGCCAGCGACATCTCTGGCTTTGCATATGTGAATACAGACCCGGCATCCGCTGTAATAGAGAGGCGGATGCCGGGGAGTGTAGACGCCGGCACAGATGCCTGCAACATCGCTATGCTCCTGCCCTACATGAAGCCAGCAGCGACAGCCGGCAGGAGCTCCTGTTATTCCACTCCTCCGCCCCCCCCCCCCCCCCCCCCCCCCGGAATGGCAGTGACGCTCCTACCGCTGCTGGCTTCATGCAGGGCAGGAGCATAGCGATGTTGCAGGCATCTGTGTCGGCATCTACACTCCCCGGCATTCGCTGTAATAGAGAGGCGGATGCCGGGGAGTGTAGACCCCGGCACAGTCTGTATTGGCCGGTCTGTATTGGCTGTGTTGGTATAGAGTCCCTTCCCCCCAAAGGGTAAACTACTCCCCCCCCCCTCCAGGCTCGCTCCCGTGCACTTAGCCCCTCCTCCCTCCCCCCTGAGAGCAGGCAGCTACATCACTTGACTTTTGAGCAGATAAGTCAAGGGCTGTGTCAACAATGAATTGAATAAAGTAAGATAGTGGACAAACAAAGCAGTTTTGCTGAAGCAGTATATTTAGGAAAAGTCTTAAATCCACATTAACAAGCAGTATAGATAGGATCCTTGTGATGGGACAACCCCTTTAACAAGAAAGAGTGTACATGGCGGAGGGAAGGTCAAGGGATGGAGGGGAGGGGAGAATAAGGAGAAAAAGAAATGGCAGGTAGGGAGGAATATAGGGGAAGGAGAGAAACAATTGCTCTGTCGCAGCACAGTCAGGTATTTAATTCAAGAACAAAGACAATGGTAAACAGGGCAACACAGTGGCTCAGTGGTTAGCACTGCAGCCTTGCAGCGCTGGAGTCCTGGGTTTAAATCCTGCCAAGGACAACATCTGCAAGCAGTTTGTATGTTCTCCCCGTGTTTGCGTGGATTTCCTCCCACACTCCAAAGACATACTGATGGGGGGGGGGGGGATTCAGTGGAGTAGTAGAAATGATTCGAGAGGAGCCACGGTTGCTGATGGGCATTATCGTCATGTTTCAGCTCGGCGAGCAAATTCTCCATGCTGTGTATGCTTAAGACCTCCTGAAGCCAAGACAATAGAGAAGAGGTTGTCAGGCATTTCCACAATCTTAGGGATAACAGATCTCACCGCTCACTGTACTCACGGTGGACAGAAGTTACCAAGATTTTTCAGTGCTGGGATCTTGTGTTTACAACATTTCCGTTTCCTTTGTGAGTGTGGCACAATGGTGTATAGAATAGAATTGTCCCAGAAACAGCTTGACACATTCTCACTGTTTGTAAGTGGTATCGCAGCTAGATTTCAATACCAGACACAACCCATGGACAGGTATGGCACTATTTCTGGACAGAAGAAGATAAATTTTTCTAATTATGGATCCCATTTTAGTTAGGTGCATTTTTAGGTTTTGCGTGTAGTTAGGAGGCCAAGGAGTTCATGAATTCCATGGATTCCTCCTATGTACCTAGTGCATGTGAAACAAGAAGTAATAAAAAAAAAATTAGAGGTCGAGGAGTTTTGTCTATTGGTTTGGATATATTTTGCAGCAGCATAAACCTTCCTCTACTTCTGTCTGCAATATAAATCTCACATGCACAGCAATTCCTGTAAGTCATGCCTCACATCTTCACTGGAGAGAAAGAAGTATACTCTGTTCTCTGCTATATTTCTATAATGCACAAATAGTAGTTACTTGTTTCTCTCTCTCTCACTATATACACTCACCCGCCACTTTATTAGGTACACCATGCTAGTAACGGGTTGGACCCCTTTTGCCTTCAGAACTGCCTCAGTTCTTCGTGGCATAGATTCAACAAGGTGCTGGAAGCATTCCTCAGAGATTTTGGTCCATATTGACATGATGGCATCACACAGTTGCCGCAGATTTGTCGGCTGCACATCCATGATGCGAATCTCCCGTTCCACCACATCCCAAAGATGCTCTATTGGATTGAGATCTGGTGACTGTGGAGGCCATTGGAGTACAGTGAACTCATTGTCATGTTCAAGAAACCAGTCTGAGATGATTCCAGCTTTATGACATGGCGCATTATCCTGCTGAAAGTAGCCATCAGATGTTGGGTACATTGTGGTCATAAAGGGATGGACATGGTCAGCAACAATACTCAGGTAGGCTTTGGCGTTGCAACGATGCTCAATTGGTACCAAGGGGCCCAAAGAGTGCCAAGAAAATATTCCCCACACCATGACACCACCACCACCAGCCTGAACCGTTGATACAAGGCAGGATGGATCCATGCTTTCATGTTGTTGACGCCAAATTCTGACCCTACCATCCGAATGTCGCAGCAGAAATCGAGACTCATCAGACCAGGCAACGTTTTTCCAATCTTCAATTGTCCAATTTTGATGAGCTTGTGCAAATTGTAGCCTCAGTTTCCTGTTCTTAGCTGAAAGGAGTGGCACCCGGTGTGGTCTTCTGCTGCTGTAGCCCATCTGCCTCAAAGTTCGACGTACTGTGCGTTCAGAGATGCTCTTCTGGCTACCTTGGTTGTAACGGGTGGCTATTTGAGTCACTGTTGCCTTTCTATCAGCTCGAACCAGTCTGGCCATTGTCCTCTGACCTCTGGCATCAACAACGCATTTCTGCCCACAGAACTGCCGCTCACTGGATGTTTTTTCTTTTTCGGACCATTCTCTGTAAACCCTAGAGATGGTTGTGCGTGAAAATCCCAGTAGATCAGCAGTTTCTGAAATACTCAGACCAGCCCTTCTGGCACCAACAACCATGCCACGTTCAAAGGCACTCAAATCACCTTTCTTCCCCATACTGATGCTCGGTTTGAACTGCAGGAGATTGTCTTGACCATGTCTACATGCCTAAATGCACTGAGTTGCCGCCATGTGATTGGCTGATTAGAAATTAAGTGTTAACGAGCAGTTGGACAGGTGTACCTAATAAAGTGGCCGGTGAGTATATATATATATATATATATATATATATATATATATATATATATATATATATATAGTAAGTTGATGACCAGCAAAATAATGGAGGGGGTGTACATCTCCCCCAGACTACTCAGGTGGGCAAGATGAGAGAAAGTCCAGGGATGACTTGTTCTCAGCAGACAGCTTATGTCTGCTGAGCATTTTGTTACATGATCAGTATTGGGCTAGATTTTTTAGGAATGGCAGGTAGGATTGGCAGTGGGAGCTGTCATTCCACACCCCCTCCAGTTCACACATTGTGGATGTTTCTGCAGCGTATCAGCTGCTGTGGATTGTCCTCATCAGGGAGGTTTAAAAGGTCAGCACCAGCAGCAAGACTTTGGACAGAGCTGGGCTGCAGGGCCAGCTGAAAGGTCACACTGTGGGAGCTGTGTCTTGTACCCTTCAATTTTGCTATTGAATCTGCTATCATATGTGAGGTAACCTATTGATGTGAGTAGTAAGAGCCTAGCCAGGCAGGTATTTGTTTTGTATGTTTTTTTTTTCCCCCTTTTTGTGTTGCTGCACTGTTTCTTGTGGAGTAAAAATAAAACTCTACCTGTTTGGATTAAAAATCTGGATTTATGGGTCTATGCCACCCCACCTAGCAACCTCAGACCCTGCCAATATATATATATATATATATATATATATATATATATATATATATATATATATATATATATATATATATATATACACTCACCGGCCACTTTATTAGGTACACCTGTCCAACTGCTCATTAACACTTAATTTCTAATCAGCCAATCACATGGCGGCAACTCAGTGCATTTAGGCATGTAGACATGGTCAAGACAATCTCCTGCAGTTCAAACCGAGCATCAGTATGGGAAAGAAAGGTGATTTGAGTGCCTTTGAACGTGGCATGGTTGTTGGTGCCAGAAGGGCTGGTCTGAGTATTTCAGAAACTGCTGATCTACTGGGATTTTCATGCACAACCATCTCTAGGGTTTACAAAGAATGGTCCGAAAAAGAAAAAACATCCAGTGAGCGGCAGTTCTGTGGGCGGAAATGCGTTGTTGATGCCAGAGGTCAGAGGAGAATGGCCAGACTGGTTCGAGCTGATAGAAAGGCAACAGTGACTCAAATAGCCACCCGTTACAACCAAGGTAGCCAGAAGAGCATCTCTGAACGCACAGTACGTCGAACTTTGAGGCAGATGGGCTACAGCAGCAGAAGACCACACCGGGTGCCACTCCTTTCAGCTAAGAACAGGAAACTGAGGCTACAATTTGCACAAGCTCATCGAAATTGGACAATTGAAGATTGGAAAAACGTTGCCTGGTCTGATGAGTCTCGATTTCTGCTGCGACATTCGGATGGTAGGGTCAGAATTTGGCATCAACAACATGAAAGCATGGATCCATCCTTCCTTGTATCAACGGTTCAGGCTGGTGGTGGTGGTGTCATGGTGTGGGGAATATTTTCTTGGCACTCTTTGGGCCCCTTGGTACCAATTGAGCATCGTTGCAACGCCAAAGCCTACCTGAGTATTGTTGCTGACCATGTCCATCCCTTTATGACCACAATGTACCCAACATCTGATGGCTACTTTAGGCAGGATAATGCGCCATGTCATAAAGCTGGAATCATCTCAGACTGGTTTCTTGAACATGACAATGAGTTCACTGTACTCCAATGGCCTCCACAGTCACCAGATCTTAATCCAATAGAGCATCTTTGGGATGTGGTGGAACGGGAGATTTGCATCATGGATGTGCAGCCGACAAATCTGCAGCAACTGTGTGATGCCATCATGTCAATATGGACCAAAATCTCTGAGGAATGCTTCCAGCACCTTGTTGAATCTATGCCACGAAGAATTGAGGCAGTTCTGAAGGCAAAAGGGGGTCCAACCCGTTACTAGCATGGTGTACCTAATAAAGTGGCCGGTGAGTGTGTATATATATATATATATATATATATATATATATATATATATATATATATATTTTGTATTTTCATCACTTCCCGTTTTCTCTTTAGACGCTTGTTTCATTCCGCTTTAATAGTATTTTCAGATTTCATGTTGGTAAAAAGGGCAGCAGTCAGTATGGGAGCAGAGCGCAGTCAATTCTATAATTAGATCATGTAATCAGAATGTGTCATTACTGTGCACAACATAGGATGTCAGTATGGATTTTCACTGTCAGATGTGCGGAGCTGGAGTGATAAGGTATTATTACAGTGATAATCTGCTGTGAAGATGTGTCCGCAATTGTGGGGTGATGATGTCATGCCTGACATTTTATTACATTTCTTTTCTCTAGGAAAGTGTATACTTAAACTGCAACTGCATAATGTTGACTGGACTGGGGTGCGGAGTTTTGCAAATCCCATGCCCACTTTGCGGAAAAAATCACAGCGCGGACACACTGCGATTTCCAAAACCATCACTGTTTTGAAAATCGCAGCATGTCAATTATATCTACGGAAACGCTGTCAGCTTTCCTATAGATATAATTGTAACAGAAAGTCAGCGGTGGAAAACTCTGTGAACTTTCTGTTGAAAGCGCTGCGGGAAGAACCGCAATGCGTTCACGCGCGTATCACATTGAAAGCAATGTGCTACTGTTCTGTGATTGGCTTGTCATGAGGTCACATGACTGTGATGTCATCAAAGGTCCTGTAGCCACTGGTATGTAACATCTGCAGATAAGGTTGAGTCTAAGTCCTAGTAGCCCCGCCCACACCAGAGTCCCATCACATGGTCATGACGTCATCAGAGGTCCTTTAGCACACTAGGATTTAGCATCTACCCTGCAGATGAGGGTTGCGTCTAGAATGGAGTTGCTCCTGGTAGGTCCTCCCTCCAGCAACTCCAATCTAGTCACCTCACTAGTGAACGGGCTAGAATGGAGTTACTGTAGGTAGGACCTACCAGGAGCAACTCCAATCTAGACAATTCACTAGTGAGGTGACTAGATTGGAGTTGCTAGAGGCAGGAACTACTAGAATCAACTCCAATGTAGACTGTTCAGTACTGAAGTGACTAGAATGGAGTTGCTAATAGGAGCTGCCGCCAGAAACTCCAATCTAGTCACTTCACTACAGGAGCAGCTACGGTAGAGTGGAGTGTCTATAGGAAGGAGCCATAACTGGCCAAGAGAGACATTGTATATGTATATGATTATCAATAAGAATACAGGAAATACACATTCCTGGACATAGATACATCCTGTGAAAGTTTGTGAGTTTGGATGTTTGTGGGTTTGTGTGTTTGGATGTCCCAAAAAAATGCGTGCGCACATGTGCGTGGGTGTCCCATATATATGCGAGCGCACATACATGCGAGCGCACATACATGGAACACCCAGTATATATATGCGAGCAGCCTGTGTGTGTGTGTGTATATATATATATATATATATATATATATATATATATATACACACACACACGAGCACATACATATAGGACACCCGCTCAAGCGCATATATATGCGATGTCAGAGCGCATATATATGCGAGCGCATATACACCCTCTATATATATGCATATATTTATATATATAAATATGCGCGGGTGTCCCATATATGTGCGCACGCATTTTTTTTGGACACCCAGTATATATATGCGAGCACCCTGTATATATATATAAATATATATATATATGCACAGTGTATATATATATATGTATATATATATATATATATATATATATATATGTACAGTGTATATATATATATATATATATATGTACAGTGTGTATATATATATATACAGAATATATATATACAGTGTGTATATATATATATATACAGTGTGTATATATATATATATATATACAGTACATACATACATGAGCACATATATATATATATATATGGGACACCCGCATGAGCGCATATATATGCAATGTCAGAGCAAGAATCCGTATGAGAGATCAGTGCCAGAATCAGTATGAGAGGTCAGAGCCAGAATCAGTCTGAGAGGTCAGAGCCAGAATCAGTATGAGAGGTCAGAGCCAGAAACAGTAAAAAAGGTCAGAGCCAAATTTAGTCTGAGAGGTCAGAGCCAGAAGAAGTATGAGAAGTCAGAGCCAGAAGTATTATAAGATGTCAGAGCCAGAATCAGACTGAGAGGTCAGAGCCAGAATCAGTCTGAGAGGTCAAAGCCAGAATCAGTATGAGAGGTCAGAGCCAGAATCAGTCTGAGAGGTCAGAGCCAGAAGTAGTATAAGATGTCAGAGCCAGAATCAGTCTGAGAGGTCAGAGCCAGAATCAGACTGAGAGCTCAGAGCCAGAAGCAGTATGGGATGTCAAAACCAGAATCAGTATGAGAGGTCAGAGTCAAAATTAGTATGAGAGGTCAGAGCCAGAATCAGTCTGAGAGGTCAGAGCCAGAATAAGTATGAGAGGTCAGAGCCAAAATTAGTATGAGAGGTCAGAGCCACAATCAGTATGAGAGGTCAGAGCCAGAATCAGTCTGAGAGGTCAGAGCCAGAATCAGTCTGAGAGGTCAGAGCCAGAATCAGTATGAGAGGTCAGAGCCAGAATCGGTCTGAGAAGTCAGAGCCAGAAGTAGTATTAGACGTCAGAGCCAGAATCAGTCTGAGAGGTCAGAGCCAGAATCAGACTGAGAGGTCAGAGCCAGAATCAGTCTGAGAGGTCAGAGCCAGAATCAGTCTGAGAGGTCAGAGCCAGAATCAGACTGAGAGGTCAGAGCCAGAATCAGACTGAGAGGTCAGAGCCAGAATCAGTATGAGAGGTCAGAGCCAGAATCAGTCTGAGAGGTCAGAGCCAGAATCGGTATGAGAGGAGAGAGCCAGAATCAGTCTGAGAGGTCAGAGCCAGAATCAGTATGAGAGGTCAGAGCCAGAAGCAGTATGGGATGTCAGAGCCAGAATCAGTATGAGAGGTCAGAACCAAAATTAGTATGAGAGGTCAGAGCCAGAATCAATCTGAGAGGTCAGAGCCAGAATCAGTCTGAGAGGTCAGAGCCAGAATCAGTCTGAGAGGTCAGAGCCAGAATCGGTCTGAGAAGTCAGAGCCAGAAGTAGTATTAGATGTCAGAGCCAGAATCAGTCTGAGAGGTCAGAGCCAGAATCAGTCTGAGAGGTCAGAGCCAGAATCAGTATGAGAGGTCAGAGCCAGAATCAGACTGAGACGTCAGAGCCAGAATCAGTCTGAGAGGTCAGAGCCAGAATCAGTATGAGAGGTCAGAGCCAGAATCAGACTGAGAGGTCAGAGCCAGAATCAGACTGAGAGGTCAGAGCCAGAATCAGACTGAGAGGTCAGAGCCAGAATCAGTTTGAGATGTCAGAGCCAGAATCAGAATGAGAGGTCAGAGCCAAAATTAGTATGAGAGGTCAGAGCCAGAATCAGTCTGAGAAGTCAGAGCCAGAAGTAGTATTAGACGTCAGAGCCAGAATCAGTCTGAGAGGTCAGAGCCAGAATAAGTATGAGAGGTCAGAGCCAGAATAAGTATGAGAGGTCAGAGCCAGAATCAGTCTGAGAGGTCAGAGCCAGAATCGGTATGAGAGGAGAGAGCCAGAATCGGTATGAGAGGAGAGAGCCAGAATCAGTCTGAGAAGTCAGAGCCAGAATCAGTATGAGAGGTCAGAGCCAGAAGCAGTATGGGATGTCAGAGCCAGAATCAGTATGAAAGGTCAGAGCCAAAATTAGTATGAGAGGTCAGAGCCAGAATCAGTCTGAGAGGTCAGAGCCAGAATCGGTGTGAGAGGTCAGAGCCAGAATCGGTGTGAGAGGACAGAGCCAGAATCAATCTGAGAGGTCAGAGCCAGAATCAGTCTGAGAGGTCAGAGCCAGAATCAGTCTGAGAGGTCAGAGCCAGAAGCAGTATGGGATGTCAGAGCCAGAATCAGACTGAGAGGTCAAAGCCAGAATCAGTCTGAGAGGTCAGAGCCAGAAGCAGTATGGGATGTCAGAGCCAGAATCAGAATGAGAGGTCAGAGCCAAAATTAGTATGAGAGGTCAGAGCCAGAATCAGTCTGAGAAGTCAGAGCCAGAAGTAGTATTAGACGTCAGAGCCAGAATCAGTCTGAGAGGTCAGAGCCAGAATCAGTCTGAGAGGTCAGAGCCAGAATCAGTATGAGAGGTCAGAGCCAGAATCAGACGGAGAGTTCAGAGCCAGAATTAGACTGAGAGGTCAGAGCCAGAATCAGTATGAGAGGTCAGAGCCAGAATCAGTATGAGAGGTCAGAGCCAGAATCAGTCTGAGAGGTCAGAGCCAGAATCAGTCTGAGAATTCACAGCCAGAATCAGTCTGAGAGGTTAGAGCCAGAATAAGTCTGAGAGGTCAGAGCCAGAATCTGTATGAGAGGTCAGAGCCAGAATCTGTATGAGAGGTCAGAGCCAGAAACAGTATGAGAGGTCAGAGCCAGAAACAGTATAAGAGGTCAGAGCCAGAATCAGTCTGAGAGGTCAGAGCCAGAATCAGTCTGAGAGGTCAGAGCCAGAATCAGTCTGAGAGGTCAGAGCCAGAATCAGACTGAGAGGTCAGAGCCAGAATCAGACTGAGAGGTTAGAGCCAGAATCAGTCTGAGAGGTCAGAGCCAGAAGCAGTATAAGATGTCAGAGCCAGAATCAGTCTGAGAGGTCAGAGCCAGAATCAGTATGAGAGGTCAGAGCCAGAATCAGTCTGAGAGGTCAGAGCCAGAATCAGTACGAGAGGTCAGAGCCAGAATCAGTCTGAGAGGTCAGAGCCAGAATCAGTCTGAGAGGTCAGAGCCAGAATCAGTATGAGAGGTCAAAGCCAGAAGCAGTATGGGATGTCAGAGCCAGAATCAGACTGAGAGGTCAGAGCCAGAATCAGTCTGAGAGGTCAAAGCCAGAAAAAGTCTGAGAGCTCAGAGCCAGAAGCAGTATGGGATGTCAAAACCAGAATCAGTATGAGAGGTCAGAGTCAAAATTAGTATGAGAGGTCAGAGCCAGAATCAGTCTGAGAGGTCAGAGCCAGAATAAGTATGAGAGGTCAGAGCCAAAATTAGTATGAGAGGTCAGAGCCAGAATCGGTATGAGAGGAGAGAGCCGGAATCCGTCTGAGAGGTCAGAGCCAGAATCAGTATGAGAGGTCAGAGCCAGAAGCAGTATGGGATGTCAGAGCCAGAATCAGTATGAGAGGTCAGAGTCAAAATTAGTATGAGAGGTCAGAGCCAGAATCGGTGTGAGAGGTCAGAGCCAGAATCGGTATGAGAGGACAGAGCCAGAATCAATCTGAGAGGTCAGAGCCAGAATCAGACTGAGAGGTCAGAGCCAGAATCAGACTGAGAGGTCAGAGCCAGAATCAGACTGAGACGTCAGAGCCAGAATCAGTCTGAGAGGTCAGAGCCAGAATAAGTATGAGAGGTCAGAGCCAGAATCAGACTGAGAGGTCAGAGCCAGAATCAGACTGAGTGGTCAGAGCCAGAATCAGACTGAGACGTCACAGCCAGAATCAGTCTGAGAGGTCAGAGCCAGAATCGGTCTGAGAAGTCAGAGCCAGAAGTAGTATTAGATGTCAGAGCCAGAATCAGTCTGAGAGGTTAGAGCCAGAATCAGTCTGAGAGGTCAGAGCCAGAATCAGTATGAGAGGTCAGAGCCAGAATCAGACTGAGAGGTCAGAGCCAGAATCAGACTGAGACGTCAGAGCCAGAATCAGTCTGAGAGGTCAGAGCCAGAATCAGTATGAGAGGTCAGAGCCAGAATCAGACTGAGAGGTCAGAGCCAGAATCAGACTGAGAGGTCAGAGCCAGAATCAGTCTGAGAGGTCAAAGCCAGAATCAGTCTGAGAGGTCAAAGCCAGAATCAGTCTGAGAGGTCAGAGCCAGAAGCAGTATGGGATGTCAGAGCCAGAATCAGAATGAGAGGTCAGAGCCAAAATTAGTATGAGAGGTCAGAGCCAGAATCAGTCTGAGAAGTCAGAGCCAGAAGTAGTATTAGACGTCAGAGCCAGAATCAGTCTGAGAGGTCAGAGCCAGAATCAGTCTGAGAGGTCAGAGCCAGAATCAGTATGAGAGGTCAGAGCCAGAATCAGACGGAGAGGTCAGAGCCAGAATCAGTATGAGAGGTCAGAGCCAGAATCAGTATGAGAGGTCAGAGCCAGAATCAGTATGAGAGGTCAGAGCCAGAATCAGTCTGAGAGGTCAGAGCCAGAATCAGTCTGAAAATTCACAGCCAGAATCAGTCTGAGAGGTTAGAGCCAGAATAAGTCTGAGAGGTCAGAGCCAGAATCTGTATGAGAGGTCAGAGCCAGAAACAGTATGAGAGGTCAGAGCCAGAAACAGTATAAGAGGTCAGAGCCAGAATCAGTCTGAGAGGTCAGAGCCAGAATCAGTCTGAGAGGTCAGAGCCAGAATCAGTCTGAGAGGTCAGAGCCAGAATCAGTCTGAGAGGTCAGAGCCAGAATCAGTCTGAGAGGTCAGAGCCAGAATCAGTCTGAGAGGTCAGAGCCAGAATCGGTATGAGAGGAGAGAGCCAGAATCAGTCTGAGAGGTCAGAGCCAGAATCAGTATGAGAGGTCAGAGCCAGAAGCAGTATGGGCTGTCAGAGCCAGAATCAGTCTGAGAGGTCAGAGCCAGAATCAGACTGAGAGGTCAGAGCCAGAATCAGTCTGAGAGGTCAGAGCCAGAAGCAGTATAAGATGTCAGAGCAAGAATCAGTCTGAGAGGTCAAAGTCAGAAAAAGTCTGAGAGCTCAGAGCCAGAAGCAGTATGGGATGTCAAAACCAGAATCAGTATGAGAGGTCAGAGTCAAAATTAATATGAGAGGTCAGAGCCAGAATCAGTCTGAGAGGTCAGAGCCAGAATAAGTATGAGAGGTCAGAGCCAAAATTAGTTTGAGAGGTCAGAGCCAGAATCAGTCTGAGAGGTCAGAGCCAGAATCGGTATGAGAGGAGAGAGCCAGAATCAGTCTGAGAGGTCAGAGCCAGAATCAGTTTGAGAGGTCAGAGCCAGAAGCATTATGGGATGTCAGAGCCAGAATCATTATGAGAGGTCAGAGCCAAAATAAGTATGAGAGGTCAGAGCCAGAATCAGTCTGAGAGGTCAGAGCCAGAATCGGTGTGAGAGGTCAGAGCCAGAATCGGTATGAGAGGACAGAGCCAGAATCAGACTGAGAGGTCAGAGCCAGAATCAGACTGAGAGGTCAGAGCCAGAATCAGACTGAGAGGTCAGAGCCAGAATCAGACTGAGACGTCAGAGCCAGAATCAGTCTGAGAGGTCAGAGCCAGAATAAGTATGAGAGGTCAGAGCCAGAATCAGACTGAGAGGTCAGAGCCAGAATCAGACTGAGTGGTCAGAGCCAGAATC
The DNA here is from genome assembly GCF_031893055.1 of Leptodactylus fuscus. Classification (NCBI taxonomy): domain Eukaryota; kingdom Metazoa; phylum Chordata; class Amphibia; order Anura; family Leptodactylidae; genus Leptodactylus; species Leptodactylus fuscus. Next base: position 73,389,553 of record NC_134271.1, read on the forward strand.
AGACTGAGAGGTCAGAGCCAGAATCAGTCTGAGAGGTCAGAGCCAGAATCGGTCTGAGAAGTCAGAGCCAGAAGTAGTATTAGACATCAGAGCCAGAATCAGTCTGAGAGGTCAGAGCCAGAATCAGTCTGAGAGGTCAGAGCCAGAATCAGTCTGAGAGGTCAGAGCCAGAATCAGAGTGAAAGGTCAGAGCCAGAATCAGACTGAGAGGTCAGAGCCAGAATCAGACTGAGAGGTCAGAGCCAGAATCAGTCTGAGAGGTCAGAGCCAGAATCAGTCTGAGAGGTCAGAGCCAGAATCAGTCTGAGAGGTCAGAGCCAGAATCGGTATGAGAGGTCAGAGCCAGAATCGGTATGAGAGGAGAGAGCCAGAATCAGTCTGAGAGGTCAGAGCCAGAATCAGTATGAGAGGTCAGAGCCAGAAGCAGTATGGGATGTCAGAGCCAGAATCAGTATGAGAGGTCAGAGCCAAAATTAGTATGAGAGGTCAGAGCCAGAATCGGTGTGAGAGGTCAGAGCCAGAATCGGTGTGAGAGGTCAGAGCCAGAATCGGTGTGAGAGGTCAGAGCCAGAATCGGTATGAGATGTCAGAGCCAGAATCAATCTGAGAGGTCAGAGCCAGAATTAGACTGAGAGGTCAGAGCCAGAATCAGACTGAGACGTCAGAGCCAGAATCAGTCTGAGAGGTCAGAGCCAGAGTAAGTATGAGAGGTCAGAGCCAGAATCAGTCTGAGAGGTTAGAGCCAGAATCAGTCTGAGAGGTCAGAGCCAGAATCAGTATGAGAGGTCAGAGCCAGAATCAGACTGAGAGGTCAGAGCCAGAATCAGACTGAGACGTCAGAGCCAGAATCAGTCTGAGAGGTCAGAGCCAGAATCAGTATGAGAGGTCAGAGCCAGAATCAGACTGAGAGGTCAGAGCCAGAATCAGACTGAGAGGTCAGAGCCAGAATCAGACTGAGAGGTCAGAGCCAGAATCAGTCTGAGAGGTCAAAGCCAGAATCAGTCTGAGAGGTCAGAGCCAGAAGCAGTATGGGATGTCAGAGCCAGAATCAGAATGAGAGGTCAGAGCCAAAATTAGTATGAGAAGTCAGAGCCAGAATCAGACTGAGAGTTCAGAGCCAGAATCAGACTGAGAGGTCAGAGCCAGAATCAGTATGAGAGGTCAGAGCCAGAATCAGACGGAGAGGTCAGAGCCAGAATTAGACTGAGAGGTCAGAGCCAGAATCAGTATGAGAGGTCAGAGCCAGAATCAGTATGAGAGGTCAGAGCCAGAATCAGTATGAGAGGTCAGAGCCAGAATCAGTCTGAGAGGTCAGAGCCAGAATCAGTCTGAGAATTCACAGCCAGAATCAGTCTGAGAGGTTAGAGCCAGAATCAGTCTGAGAGGTCAGAGCCAGAGTAAGTATGAGAAGTCAGAGCCGGAATCAGTCTGAGAGGTTAGAGCCAGAATCAGTCTGAGAGGTCAGAGCCAGAATCAGTATGAGAGGTCAGAGCCAGAATCAGACTGAGAGGTCAGAGCCAGAATCAGACTGAGACGTCAGAGCCAGAATCAGTCTGAGAGGTCAGAGCCAGAATCCGTATGAGAGGTCAGAGCCAGAATCAGACTGAGAGGTCAGAGCCAGAATCAGATTGAGAGGTCAGAGCCAGAAGCAGTATGGGATGTCAGAGCCAGAATCAGAATGAGAGGTCAGAGCCAAAATTAGTATGAGAGGTCAGAGCCAGAATCAGACTGAGAGTTCAGAGCCAGAATCAGACTGAGAGGTCAGAGCCAGAATCAGTCTGAGAGGTCAAAGCCAGAAAAAGTCTGAGAGCTCAGAGCCAGAAGCAGTATGGGATGTCAAAACCAGAATCAGTATGAGAGGTCAGAGTCAAAATTAGTATGAGAGGTCAGAGCCAGAATCAGTATGAGAGGTCAGAGCCAGAAGCAGTATGGGATGTCAGAGCCAGAATCAGTATGAGAGGTCAGAGCCAAAATTAGTATGAGAGGTCAGAGCCAGAATCAGTCTGAGAGGACAGAGCCAGAATCAATCTGAGAGGTCAGAGCCAGAATCAGACTGAGAGGTCAGAGCCAGAATCAGACTGAGAGGTCAGAGCCAGAATCAGACTGAGACGTCAGAGCCAGAATCAGTCTGAGAGATCAGAGCCAGAATCGATCTGAGAAGTCAGAGCCAGAAGTAGTATTATACGTCAGAGCCAGAATCAGTCTGAGAGGTTAGAGCCAGAATCAGTCTGAGAGGTCAGAGCCAGAATAAGTATGAGAGGTCAGAGCCAGAATCAGATTGAGAGGTCAGAGCCAGAATCAGACTGAGAGGTCAGAGCCAGAATCAGTATGAGAGGTCAGAGTCAAAATTAGTATGAGAGGTCAGAGCCAGAATCAGTCTGAGAGGTCAGAGCCAGAATAAGTATGAGAGGTCAGAGCCAAAATTAGTTTGAGAGGTCAGAGCCAGAATCAGTCTGAGAGGTCAGAGCCAGAATCGGTATGGGATGTCAGAGCCAGATTCAGTATGAGAGGTCAGAGCCAAAATTAGTATGAGAGGTCAGAGCCAGAATCAGTCTGAGAGGTCAGAGCCAGAATGAGTCTGAGAATTTACAGCCAGAATCAGTCTGAGAGGTTAAAGCCAGAATAAGTCTGAGAGGTCAGAGCCAGAATCAGTATGAGAGATCAGAGCCAGAATCTGTATGAGAGGTCAGAGCCAGAAACAGTATGAGAGGTCAGAGCCAGAAACAGTATAAGAGGTCAGAGCCAGAATCAGTCTGAGAGGTCAGAGCCAGAATCAGTCTGAGAGGTCAGAGCCAGAATCAGTCTGAGAGGTCAGAGCCAGAATCAGACTGAGAGGTCAGAGCCAGAATCAGACTGAGAGGTTAGAGCCAGAATCAGTCTGAGAGGTCAGAGCCAGAAGCAGTATAAGATGTCAGAGCAAGAATCAGTCTGAGAGGTCAGAGCCAGAATCAGTATGAGAGGTCAGAGCCAGAATCAGTCTGAGAGGTCAGAGCCAGAATCAGTCTGAGAGGTCAGAGCCAGAATCAGTCTGAGAGGTCAGAGCCAGAATCAGTCTGAGAGGTCAGAGCCAGAATCGGTATGAGAGGAGAGAGCCAGAATCAGTCTGAGAGGTCAGAGCCAGAATCAGTATGAGAGGTCAGAGCCAGAAGCAGTATGGGATGTCAGAGCCAGAATCAGTATGAGAGGTCAGAGCCAAAATTAGTATGAGAGGTCAGAGCCAGAATCGGTGTGAGAGGTCAGAGCCAGAATCGGTGTGAGAGGTCAGAGCCAGAATCGGTGTGAGAGGTCAGAGCCAGAATCGGTATGAGATGTCAGAGCCAGAATCAATCTGAGAGGTCAGAGCCAGAATCAGACTGAGAGGTCAGAGCCAGAATCAGACTGAGACGTCAGAGCCAGAATCAGTCTGAGAGGTCAGAGCCAGAGTAAGTATGAGAGGTCAGAGCCAGAATCAGTCTGAGAGGTTAGAGCCAGAATCAGTCTGAGAGGTCAGAGCCAGAATCAGTATGAGAGGTCAGAGCCAGAATCAGACTGAGAGGTCAGAGCCAGAATCAGACTGAGACGTCAGAGCCAGAATCAGTCTGAGAGGTCAGAGCCAGAATCAGTCTGAGAGGTCAGAGCCAGAATCAGACTGAGAGGTCAGAGCCAGAATCAGACTGAGAGGTCAGAGCCAGAATCAGACTGAGAGGTCAGAGCCAGAATCAGTCTGAGAGGTCAAAGCCAGAATCAGTCTGAGAGGTCAGAGCCAGAAGCAGTATGGGATGTCAGAGCAAGAATCAGAATGAGAGGTCAGAGCCAAAATTAGTATGAGAAGTCAGAGCCAGAATCAGACTGAGAGTTCAGAGCCAGAATCAGACTGAGAGGTCAGAGCCAGAATCAGTATGAGAGGTCAGAGCCAGAATCAGTATGAGAGGTCAGAGCCAGAATCAGTATGAGAGGTCAGAGCCAGAATCAGTCTGAGAGGTCAGAGCCAGAATCAGTCTGAGAATTCACAGCCAGAATCAGTCTGAGAGGTTAGAGCCAGAATCAGTCTGAGAGGTCAGAGCCAGAGTAAGAATGAGAAGTCAGAGCCGGAATCAGTCTGAGAGGTTAGAGCCAGAATCAGTCTGAGAGGTCAGAGCCAGAATCAGTATGAGAGGTCAGAGCCAGAATCAGACTGAGAGGTCAGAGCCAGAATCAGACTGAGAGGTCAGAGCCAGAATCAGACTGAGACGTCAGAGCCAGAATCAGTCTGAGAGGTCAGAGCCAGAATCAGACTGATAGGTCAGAGCCAGAATCAGTCTGAGAGGTCAGAGCCAGAGTAAGTATGAGAAGTCAGAGCCGGAATCAGTCTGAGAGGTTAGAGCCAGAATCAGTCTGAGAGGTCAGAGCCAGAATCAGTATGAGAGGTCAGAGCCAGAATCAGACTGAGAGGTCAGAGCCAGAATCAGACTGAGACGTCAGAGCCAGAATCAGTCTGAGAGGTCAGAGCCAGAATCCGTATGAGAGGTCAGAGCCAGAATCAGATTGAGAGGTCAGAGCCAGAATCAGTCTGAGAGGTCAAAGCCAGAATCAGACTGAGAGTTCAGAGCCAGAATCAGACTGAGAGGTCAGAGCCAGAATCAGTCTGAGAGGTCAAAGCCAGAAAAAGTCTGAGAGCTCAGAGCCAGAAGCAGTATGGGATGTCAAAACCAGAATCAGTATGAGAGGTCAGAGTCAAAATTAGTATGAGAGGTCAGAGCCAGAATCAGTCTGAGAGGACAGAGCCAGAATAAGTATGAGAGGTCAGAGCCAAAATTAGTATGAGAGGTCAGAGCCAGAATCGGTATGAGAGGAGAGAGCCAGAATCCGTCTGAGAGGTCAGAGCCAGAATCAGTATGAGAGGTCAGAGCCAGAAGCAGTATGGGATGTCAGAGCCAGAATCAGAATGAGAGGTCAGAGCCAAAATTAGTATGAGAGGTCAGAGCCAGAATCAGTCTGAGAAGTCAGAGCCAGAAGTAGTATTAGACGTCAGAGCCAGAATCAGTCTGAGAGGTCAGAGCCAGAATCAGTCTGAGAGGTCAGAGCCAGAATCAGTATGAGAGGTCAGAGCCAGAATCAGACGGAGAGTTCAGAGCCAGAATTAGACTGAGAGGTCAGAGCCAGAATCAGTATGAGAGGTCAGAGCCAGAATCAGTATGAGAGGTCAGAGCCAGAATCAGTCTGAGAGGTCAGAGCCAGAATCAGTCTGAGAATTCACAGCCAGAATCAGTCTGAGAGGTTAGAGCCAGAATAAGTCTGAGAGGTCAGAGCCAGAATCTGTATGAGAGGTCAGAGCCAGAATCTGTATGAGAGGTCAGAGCCAGAAACAGTATGAGAGGTCAGAGCCAGAAACAGTATAAGAGGTCAGAGCCAGAATCAGTCTGAGAGGTCAGAGCCAGAATCAGTCTGAGAGGTCAGAGCCAGAATCAGTCTGAGAGGTCAGAGCCAGAATCAGACTGAGAGGTCAGAGCCAGAATCAGACTGAGAGGTTAGAGCCAGAATCAGTCTGAGAGGTCAGAGCCAGAAGCAGTATAAGATGTCAGAGCCAGAATCAGTCTGAGAGGTCAGAGCCAGAATCAGTATGAGAGGTCAGAGCCAGAATCAGTCTGAGAGGTCAGAGCCAGAATCAGTACGAGAGGTCAGAGCCAGAATCAGTCTGAGAGGTCAGAGCCAGAATCAGTCTGAGAGGTCAGAGCCAGAATCAGTATGAGAGGTCAAAGCCAGAAGCAGTATGGGATGTCAGAGCCAGAATCAGACTGAGAGGTCAGAGCCAGAATCAGTCTGAGAGGTCAAAGCCAGAAAAAGTCTGAGAGCTCAGAGCCAGAAGCAGTATGGGATGTCAAAACCAGAATCAGTATGAGAGGTCAGAGTCAAAATTAGTATGAGAGGTCAGAGCCAGAATCAGTCTGAGAGGTCAGAGCCAAAATTAGTATGAGAGGTCAGAGCCAGAATCGGTATGAGAGGAGAGAGCCGGAATCCGTCTGAGAGGTCAGAGCCAGAATCAGTATGAGAGGTCAGAGCCAGAAGCAGTATGGGATGTCAGAGCCAGAATCAGTATGAGAGGTCAGAGTCAAAATTAGTATGAGAGGTCAGAGCCAGAATCGGTGTGAGAGGTCAGAGCCAGAATCGGTATGAGAGGACAGAGCCAGAATCAATCTGAGAGGTCAGAGCCAGAATCAGACTGAGAGGTCAGAGCCAGAATCAGACTGAGAGGTCAGAGCCAGAATCAGACTGAGACGTCAGAGCCAGAATCAGTCTGAGAGGTCAGAGCCACAATAAGTATGAGAGGTCAGAGCCAGAATCAGACTGAGAGGTCAGAGCCAGAATCAGACTGAGTGGTCAGAGCCAGAATCAGACTGAGACGTCACAGCCAGAATCAGTCTGAGAGGTCAGAGCCAGAATCGGTCTGAGAAGTCAGAGCCAGAAGTAGTATTAGATGTCAGAGCCAGAATCAGTCTGAGAGGTTAGAGCCAGAATCAGTCTGAGAGGTCAGAGCCAGAATCAGTATGAGAGGTCAGAGCCAGAATCAGACTGAGAGGTCAGAGCCAGAATCAGACTGAGACGTCAGAGCCAGAATCAGTCTGAGAGGTCAGAGCCAGAATCAGTATGAGAGGTCAGAGCCAGAATCAGACTGAGAGGTCAGAGCCAGAATCAGACTGAGAGGTCAGAGCCAGAATCAGTCTGAGAGGTCAAAGCCAGAATCAGTCTGAGAGGTCAAAGCCAGAATCAGTCTGAGAGGTCAGAGCCAGAAGCAGTATGGGATGTCAGAGCCAGAATCAGAATGAGAGGTCAGAGCCAAAATTAGTATGAGAGGTCAGAGCCAGAATCAGTCTGAGAAGTCAGAGCCAGAAGTAGTATTAGACGTCAGAGCCAGAATCAGTCTGAGAGGTCAGAGCCAGAATCAGTCTGAGAGGTCAGAGCCAGAATCAGTCTGAGAGGTCAGAGCCAGAATCAGTCTGAGAGGTCAGAGCCAGAATCAGTATGAGAGGTCAGAGCCAGAATCAGACGGAGAGGTCAGAGCCAGAATCAGTATGAGAGGTCAGAGCCAGAATCAGTATGAGAGGTCAGAGCCAGAATCAGTATGAGAGGTCAGAGCCAGAATCAGTCTGAGAGGTCAGAGCCAGAATCAGTCTGAGAATTCACAGCCAGAATCAGTCTGAGAGGTTAGAGCCAGAATAAGTCTGAGAGGTCAGAGCCAGAATCTGTATGAGAGGTCAGAGCCAGAAACAGTATGAGAGGTCAGAGCCAGAAACAGTATAAGAGGTCAGAGCCAGAATCAGTCTGAGAGGTCAGAGCCAGAATCAGTCTGAGAGGTCAGAGCCAGAATCAGTCTGAGAGGTCAGAGCCAGAATCAGTCTGAGAGGTCAGAGCCAGAATCAGTCTGAGAGGTCAGAGCCAGAATCGGTATGAGAGGAGAGAGCCAGAATCAGTCTGAGAGGTCAGAGCCAGAATCAGTATGAGAGGTCAGAGCCAGAAGCAGTATGGGCTGTCAGAGCCAGAATCAGTCTGAGAGGTCAGAGCCAGAATCAGACTGAGAGGTCAGAGCCAGAATCAGTCTGAGAGGTCAGAGCCAGAAGCAGTATAAGATGTCAGAGCAAGAATCAGTCTGAGAGGTCAAAGCCAGAAAAAGTCTGAGAGCTCAGAGCCAGAAGCAGTATGGGATGTCAAAACCAGAATCAGTATGAGAGGTCAGAGTCAAAATTAATATGAGAGGTCAGAGCCAGAATCAGTCTGAGAGGTCAGAGCCAGAATCGGTATGAGAGGAGAGAGCCAGAATCAGTCTGAGAGGTCAGAGCCAGAATCAGTATGAGAGGTCAGAGCCAGAAGCAGTATGGGATGTCAGAGCCAGAATCAGTATGAGAGGTCAGAGCCAAAATTAGTATGAGAGGTCAGAGCCAGAATCGGTGTGAGAGGTCAGAGCCAGAATCGGTATGAGATGTCAGAGCCAGAATCAATCTGAGAGGTCAGAGCCAGAATCAGACTGAGAGGTCAGAGCCAGAATCAGTCTGAGAGGTCAGAGCCAGAGTAAGTATGAGAGGTCAGAGCCAGAATCAGTCTGAGAGGTTAGAGCCAGAATCAGTCTGAGAGGTCAGAGCCAGAATCAGTATGAGAGGTCAGAGCCAGAATCAGACTGAGAGGTCAGAGCCAGAATCAGACTGAGACGTCAGAGCCAGAATCAGTCTGAGAGGTCAGAGCCAGAATCAGTCTGAGAGGTCAGAGCCAGAATCAGACTGAGAGGTCAGAGCCAGAATCAGACTGAGAGGTCAGAGCCAGAATCAGACTGAGAGGTCAGAGCCAGAATCAGTCTGAGAGGTCAAAGCCAGAATCAGTCTGAGAGGTCAGAGCCAGAAGCAGTATGGGATGTCAGAGCAAGAATCAGAATGAGAGGTCAGAGCCAAAATTAGTATGAGAAGTCAGAGCCAGAATCAGACTGAGAGTTCAGAGCCAGAATCAGACTGAGAGGTCAGAGCCAGAATCAGTATGAGAGGTCAGAGCCAGAATCAGTATGAGAGGTCAGAGCCAGAATCAGTATGAGAGGTCAGAGCCAGAATCAGTATGAGAGGTCAGAGCCAGAATCAGTCTGAGAGGTCAGAGCCAGAATCAGTCTGAGAATTCACAGCCAGAATCAGTCTGAGAGGTTAGAGCCAGAATCAGTCTGAGAGGTCAGAGCCAGAGTAAGAATGAGAAGTCAGAGCCGGAATCAGTCTGAGAGGTTAGAGCCAGAATCAGTCTGAGAGGTCAGAGCCAGAATCAGTATGAGAGGTCAGAGCCAGAATCAGACTGAGAGGTCAGAGCCAGAATCAGACTGAGAGGTCAGAGCCAGAATCAGACTGAGACGTCAGAGCCAGAATCAGTCTGAGAGGTCAGAGCCAGAATCCGTATGAGAGGTCAGAGCCAGAATCAGACTGAGAGGTCAGAGCCAGAATCAGTCTGAGAGGTCAGAGCCAGAGTAAGTATGAGAAGTCAGAGCCGGAATCAGTCTGAGAGGTTAGAGCCAGAATCAGTCTGAGAGGTCAGAGCCTGAATCAGTATGAGAGGTCAGAGCCAGAATCAGACTGAGAGGTCAGAGCCAGAATCAGACTGAGACGTCAGAGCCAGAATCAGTCTGAGAGGTCAGAGCCAGAATCCGTATGAGAGGTCAGAGCCAGAATCAGATTGAGAGGTCAGAGCCAGAATCAGTCTGAGAGGTCAAAGCCAGAATCAGACTGAGAGTTCAGAGCCAGAATCAGACTAAGAGGTCAGAGCCAGAATCAGTCTGAGAGGTCAAAGCCAGAAAAAGTCTGAGAGCTCAGAGCCAGAAGCAGTATGGGATGTCAAAACCAGAATCAGTATGAGAGGTCAGAGTCAAAATTAGTATGAGAGGTCAGAGCCAGAATCAGTCTGAGAGGACAGAGCCAGAATAAGTATGAGAGGTCAGAGCCAAAATTAGTATGAGAGGTCAGAGCCAGAATCGGTATGAGAGGAGAGAGCCAGAATCCGTCTGAGAGGTCAGAGCCAGAATCAGTATGAGAGGTCAGAGCCAGAAGCAGTATGGGATGTCAGAGCCAGAATCAGAATGAGAGGTCAGAGCCAAAATTAGTATGAGAGGTCAGAGCCAGTATCAGTCTGAGAAGTCAGAGCCAGAAGTAGTATTAGACGTCAGAGCCAGAATCAGTCTGAGAGGTCAGAGCCAGAATCAGTCTGAGAGGTCAGAGCCAGAATCAGTATGAGAGGTCAGAGCCAGAATCAGACGGAGAGTTCAGAGCCAGAATTAGACTGAGAGGTCAGAGCCAGAATCAGTATGAGAGGTCAGAGCCAGAATCAGTATGAGAGGTCAGAGCCAGAATCAGTCTGAGAGGTCAGAGCCAGAATCAGTCTGAGAATTCACAGCCAGAATCAGTCTGAGAGGTTAGAGCCAGAATAAGTCTGAGAGGTCAGAGCCAGAATCTGTATGAGAGGTCAGAGCCAGAATCTGTATGAGAGGTCAGAGCCAGAAACAGTATGAGAGGTCAGAGCCAGAAACAGTATAAGAGGTCAGAGCCAGAATCAGTCTGAGAGGTCAGAGCCAGAATCAGTCTGAGAGGTCAGAGCCAGAATCAGTCTGAGAGGTCAGAGCCAGAATCAGACTGAGAGGTCAGAGCCAGAATCAGACTGAGAGGTTAGAGCCAGAATCAGTCTGAGAGGTCAGAGCCAGAAGCAGTATAAGATGTCAGAGCCAGAATCAGTCTGAGAGGTCAGAGCCAGAATCAGTATGAGAGGTCAGAGCCAGAATCAGTCTGAGAGGTCAGAGCCAGAATCAGTACGAGAGGTCAGAGCCAGAATCAGTCTGAGAGGTCAGAGCCAGAATCAGTCTGAGAGGTCAGAGCCAGAATCAGTATGAGAGGTCAAAGCCAGAAGCAGTATGGGATGTCAGAGCCAGAATCAGACTGAGAGGTCAGAGCCAGAATCAGTCTGAGAGGTCAAAGCCAGAAAAAGTCTGAGAGCTCAGAGCCAGAAGCAGTATGGGATGTCAAAACCAGAATCAGTATGAGAGGTCAGAGTCAAAATTAGTATGAGAGGTCAGAGTCAGAATCAGTCTGAGAGGTCAGAGCCAGAATAAGTAAGAGAGGTCAGAGCCAAAATTAGTATGAGAGGTCAGAGCCAGAATCGGTATGAGAGGAGAGAGCCGGAATCCGTCTGAGAGGTCAGAGCCAGAATCAGTATGAGAGGTCAGAGCCAGAAGCAGTATGGGATGTCAGAGCCAGAATCAGTATGAGAGGTCAGAGTCAAAATTAGTATGAGAGGTCAGAGCCAGAATCGGTGTGAGAGGTCAGAGCCAGAATCGGTATGAGAGGACAGAGCCAGAATCAATCTGAGAGGTCAGAGCCAGAATCAGACTGAGAGGTCAGAGCCAGAATCAGACTGAGAGGTCAGAGCCAGAATCAGACTGAGACGTCAGAGCCAGAATCAGTCTGAGAGGTCAGAGCCAGAATAAGTATGAGAGGTCAGAGCCAGAATCAGACTGAGAGGTCAGAGCCAGAATCAGACTGAGTGGTCAGAGCCAGAATCAGACTGAGACGTCACAGCCAGAATCAGTCTGAGAGGTCAGAGCCAGAATCGGTCTGAGAAGTCAGAGCCAGAAGTAGTATTAGATGTCAGAGCCAGAATCAGTCTGAGAGGTTAGAGCCAGAATCAGTCTGAGAGGTCAGAGCCAGAATCAGTATGAGAGGTCAGAGCCAGAATCAGACTGAGAGGTCAGAGCCAGAATCAGACTGAGACGTCAGAGCCAGAATCAGTCTGAGAGGTCAGAGCCAGAATCAGTATGAGAGGTCAGAGCCAGAATCAGACTGAGAGGTCAGAGCCAGAATCAGACTGAGAGGTCAGAGCCAGAATCAGTCTGAGAGGTCAAAGCCAGAATCAGTCTGAGAGGTCAAAGCCAGAATCAGTCTGAGAGGTCAGAGCCAGAAGCAGTATGGGATGTCAGAGCCAGAATCAGAATGAGAGGTCAGAGCCAAAATTAGTATGAGAGGTCAGAGCCAGAATCAGTCTGAGAAGTCAGAGCCAGAAGTAGTATTAGACGTCAGAGCCAGAATCAGTCTGAGAGGTCAGAGCCAGAATCAGTCTGAGAGGTCAGAGCCAGAATCAGTCTGAGAGGTCAGAGCCAGAATCAGTCTGAGAGGTCAGAGCCAGAATCAGTATGAGAGGTCAGAGCCAGAATCAGACGGAGAGGTCAGAGCCAGAATCAGTATGAGAGGTCAGAGCCAGAATCAGTATGAGAGGTCAGAGCCAGAATCAGTATGAGAGGTCAGAGCCAGAATCAGTCTGAGAGGTCAGAGCCAGAATCAGTCTGAGAATTCACAGCCAGAATCAGTCTGAGAGGTTAGAGCCAGAATAAGTCTGAGAGGTCAGAGCCAGAATCTGTATGAGAGGTCAGAGCCAGAAACAGTATGAGAGGTCAGAGCCAGAAACAGTATAAGAGGTCAGAGCCAGAATCAGTCTGAGAGGTCAGAGCCAGAATCAGTCTGAGAGGTCAGAGCCAGAATCAGTCTGAGAGGTCAGAGCCAGAATCAGTCTGAGAGGTCAGAGCCAGAATCAGTCTGAGAGGTCAGAGCCAGAATCGGTATGAGAGGAGAGAGCCAGAATCAGTCTGAGAGGTCAGAGCCAGAATCAGTATGAGAGGTCAGAGCCAGAAGCAGTATGGGCTGTCAGAGCCAGAATCAGTCTGAGAGGTCAGAGCCAGAATCAGACTGAGAGGTCAGAGCCAGAATCAGTCTGAGAGGTCAGAGCCAGAAGCAGTATAAGATGTCAGAGCAAGAATCAGTCTGAGAGGTCAAAGCCAGAAAAAGTCTGAGAGCTCAGAGCCAGAAGCAGTATGGGATGTCAAAACCAGAATCAGTATGAGAGGTCAGAGTCAAAATTAATATGAGAGGTCAGAGCCAGAATCAGTCTGAGAGGTCAGAGCCAGAATAAGTATGAGAGGTCAGAGCCAAAATTAGTTTGAGAGGTCAGAGCCAGAATCAGTCTGAGAGGTCAGAGCCAGAATCGGTATGAGAGGAGAGAGCCAGAATCAGTCTGAGAGGTCAGAGCCAGAATCAGTTTGAGAGGTCAGAGCCAGAAGCATTATGGGATGTCAGAGCCAGAATCAGTATGAGAGGTCAGAGCCAAAATAAGTATGAGAGGTCAGAGCCAGAATCAGTCTGAGAGGTCAGAGCCAGAATCGGTGTGAGAGGTCAGAGCCAGAATCGGTATGAGAGGACAGAGCCAGAATCAGACAGAGAGGTCAGAGCCAGAATCAGACTGAGACGTCAGAGCCAGAATCAGTCTGAGAGGTCAGAGCCAGAATAAGTATGAGAGGTCAGAGCCAGAATCAGACTGAGAGGTCAGAGCCAGAATCAGACTGAGAGGTCAGAGCCAGAATCAGACTGAGAGGTCAGAGCCAGAATCGGTCTGAGAAGTCAGAGCCAGAAGTAGTATTAGACATCAGAGCCAGAATCAGTCTGAGAGGTCAGAGCCAGAATCAGTCTGAGAGGTCAGAGCCAGAATCAGTCTGAGAGGTCAGAGCCAGAATCAGAGTGAAAGGTCAGAGCTAGAATCAGACTGAGAGGTCAGAGCCAGAATCAGACTGAGAGGTCAGAGCCAGAATCAGTCTGAGAGGTCAGAGCCAGAATCAGTCTGAGAGGTCAGAGCCAGAATCAGTCTGAGAGGTCAGAGCCAGAATCGGTATGAGAGGTCAGAGCCAGAATCGGTATGAGAGGAGAGAGCCAGAATCAGTCTGAGAGGTCAGAGCCAGAATCAGTATGAGAGGTCAGAGCCAGAAGCAGTATGGGATGTCAGAGCCAGAATCAGTATGAGAGGTCAGAGCCAAAATTAGTATGAGAGGTCAGAGCCAGAATCGGTGTGAGAGGTCAGAGCCAGAATCGGTGTGAGAGGTCAGAGCCAGAATCGGTGTGAGAGGTCAGAGCCAGAATCGGTATGAGATGTCAGAGCCAGAATCAATCTGAGAGGTCAGAGCCAGAATTAGACTGAGAGGTCTGAGCCAGAATCAGACTGAGACGTCAGAGCCAGAATCAGTCTGAGAGGTCAGAGCCAGAGTAAGTATGAGAGGTCAGAGCCAGAATCAGTCTGAGAGGTTAGAGCCAGAATCAGTCTGAGAGGTCAGAGCCAGAATCAGTATGAGAGGTCAGAGCCAGAATCAGACTGAGAGGTCAGAGCCAGAATCAGACTGAGACGTCAGAGCCAGAATCAGTCTGAGAGGTCAGAGCCAGAATCAGACTGAGAGGTCAGAGCCAGAATCAGTCTGAGAGGTCAAAGCCAGAATCAGTCTGAGAGGTCAGAGCCAGAAGCAGTATGGGATGTCAGAGCCAGAATCAGAATGAGAGGTCAGAGCCAAAATTAGTATGAGAAGTCAGAGCCAGAATTAGACTGAGAGGTCAGAGCCAGAATCAGACTGAGAGGTCAGAGCATGAATCAGTATGAGAGGTCAGAGCCAGAATCAGACGGAGAGGTCAGAGCCAGAATTAGACTGAGAGGTCAGAGCCAGAATCAGTATGAGAGGTTAGAGCCAGAATCAGTATGAGAGGTCAGAGCCAGAATCAGTATGAGAGGTCAGAGCCAGAATCAGTCTGAGAGGTCAGAGCCAGAATCAGTCTGAGAATTCACAGCCAGAATCAGTCTGAGAGGTTAGAGCCAGAATCAGTCTGAGAGTTCAGAGCCAGAGTAAGTATGAGAAGTCAGAGCCGGAATCAGTCTGAGAGGTTAGAGCCAGAATCAGTCTGAGAGGTCAGAGCCAGAATCAGTATGAGAGGTCAGAGCCAGAATCAGACTGAGAGGTCAGAGCCAGAATCAGACTGAGACGTCAGAGCCAGAATCAGTCTGAGAGGTCAGAGCCAGAATCCGTATGAGAGGTCAGAGCCAGAATCAGACTGAGAGGTCAGAGCCAGAATCAGATTGAGAGGTCAGAGCCAGAAGCAGTATGGGATGTCAGAGCCAGAATCAGAATGAGAGGTCAGAGCCAAAATTAGTATGAGAGGTCAGAGCCAGAATCAGACTGAGAGTTCAGAGCCAGAATCAGACTGAGAGGTCAGAGCCAGAATCAGTCTGAGAGGTCAAAGCCAGAAAAAGTCTGAGAGCTCAGAGCCAGAAGCAGTATGGGATGTCAAAACCAGAATCAGTATGAGAGGTCAGAGTCAAAATTAGTATGAGAGGTCAGAGCCAGAATCAGTCTGAGAGGTCAGAGCCAGAATCAGTATGAGAGGTCAGAGCCAGAAGCAGTATGGGATGTCAGAGCCAGAATCAGTATGAGAGGTCAGAGCCAAAATTAGTATGAGAGGTCAGAGCCAGAATCAGTCTGAGAGGACAGAGCCAGAATCAATCTGAGAGGTCAGAGCCAGAATCAGACTGAGAGGTCAGAGCCAGAATCAGACTGAGAGGTCAGAGCCAGAATCAGACTGAGACGTCAGAGCCAGAATCAGTCTGAGAGATCAGAGCCAGAATCGATCTGAGAAGTCAGAGCCAGAAGTAGTATTATACGTCAGAGCCAGAATCAGTCTGAGAGGTTAGAGCCAGAATCAGTCTGAGAGGTCAGAGCCAGAATAAGTATGAGAGGTCAGAGCCAGAATCAGATTGAGAGGTCAGAGCCAGAATCTGACTGAGAGGTCAGAGCCAGAATCAGTATGAGAGGTCAGAGTCAAAATTAGTATGAGAGGTCAGAGCCAGAATCAGTCTGAGAGGTCAGAGCCAGAATAAGTATGAGAGGTCAGAGCCAAAATTAGTTTGAGAGGTCAGAGCCAGAATCAGTCTGAGAGGTCAGAGCCAGAATCGGTATGGGATGTCAGAGCCAGAATCAGTATGAGAGGTCAGAGCCAAAATTAGTATGAGAGGTCAGAGCCAGAATCAGTCTGAGAGGTCAGAGCCAGAATGAGTCTGAGAATTTACAGCCAGAATCAGTCTGAGAGGTTAGAGCCAGAATAAGTCTGAGAGGTCAGAGCCAGAATCAGTATGAGAGATCAGAGCCAGAATCTGTATGAGAGGTCAGAGCCAGAAACAGTATGAGAGGTCAGAGCCAGAAACAGTATAAGAGGTCAGAGCCAGAATCAGTCTGAGAGGTCAGAGCCAGAATCAGTCTGAGAGGTCAGAGCCAGAATCAGTCTGAGAGGTCAGAGCCAGAATCAGACTGAGAGGTTAGAGCCAGAATCAGTCTGAGAGGTCAGAGCCAGAAGCAGTATAAGATGTCAGAGCAAGATACAGTCTGAGAGGTCAGAGCCAGAATCAGTATGAGAGGTCAGAGCCAGAATCAGTCTGAGAGGTCAGAGCCAGAATCAGTCTGAGAGGTCAGAGCCAGAATCAGTCTGAGAGGTCAGAGCCAGAATCGGTATGAGAGGAGAGAGCCAGAATCAGTCTGAGAGGTCAGAGCCAGAATCAGTATGAGAGGTCAGAGCCAGAAGCAGTATGGGATGTCAGAGCCAGAATCAGTATGAGAGGTCAGAGCCAAAATTAGTATGAGAGGTCAGAGCCAGAATCGGTGTGAGAGGTCAGAGCCAGAATCGGTGTGAGAGGTCAGAGCCAGAATCGGTGTGAGAGGTCAGAGCCAGAATCGGTATGAGATGTCAGAGCCAGAATCAATCTGAGAGGTCAGAGCCAGAATCAGACTGAGAGGTCAGAGCCAGAATCAGACTGAGACGTCAGAGCCAGAATCAGTCTGAGAGGTCAGAGCCAGAGTAAGTATGAGAGGTCAGAGCCAGAATCAGTCTGAGAGGTTAGAGCCAGAATCAGTCTGAGAGGTCAGAGCCAGAATCAGTATGAGAGGTCAGAGCCAGAATCAGACTGAGAGGTCAGAGCCAGAATCAGACTGAGACGTCAGAGCCAGAATCAGTCTGAGAGGTCAGAGCCAGAATCAGTATGAGAGGTCAGAGCCAGAATCAGACTGAGAGGTCAGAGCCAGAATCAGACTGAGAGGTCAGAGCCAGAATCAGACTGAGAGGTCAGAGCCAGAATCAGTCTGAGAGGTCAAAGCCAGAATCAGTCTGAGAGGTCAGAGCCAGAAGCAGTATGGGATGTCAGAGCAAGAATCAGAATGAGAGGTCAGAGCCAAAATTAGTATGAGAAGTCAGAGCCAGAATCAGACTGAGAGTTCAGAGCCAGAATCAGACTGAGAGGTCAGAGCCAGAATCAGTATGAGAGGTCAGAGCCAGAATCAGACTGAGAGGTCAGAGCCAGAATCAGTATGAGAGGTCAGAGCCAGAATCAGTCTGAGAGGTCAGAGCCAGAATCAGTCTGAGAATTCACAGCCAGAATCAGTCTGAGAGGTTAGAGCCAGAATCAGTCTGAGAGGTCAGAGCCAGAGTAAGTATGAGAAGTCAGAGCCGGAATCAGTCTGAGAGGTTAGAGCCAGAATCAGTCTGAGAGGTCAGAGCCAGAATCAGTATGAGAGGTCAGAGCCAGAATCAGACTGAGAGGTCAGAGCCAGAATCAGACTGAGAGGTCAGAGCCAGAATCAGACTGAGAGGTCAGAGCCAGAATCAGACTGAGACGTCAGAGCCAGAATCAGTCTGAGAGGTCAGAGCCAGAATCCGTATGAGAGGTCAGAGCCAGAATCAGTCTGAGAGGTCAAAGCCAGAAAAAGTCTGAGAGCTCAGAGCCAGAAGCAGTATGGGATGTCAAAACCAGAATCAGTATGAGAGGTCAGAGTCAAAATTAGTATGAGAGGTCAGAGCCAGAATCAGTCTGAGAGGACAGAGCCAGAATAAGTATGAGAGGTCAGAGCCAAAATTAGTATGAGAGGTCAGAGCCAGAATCGGTATGAGAGGAGAGAGCCAGAATCCGTCTGAGAGGTCAGAGCCAGAATCAGTATGAGAGGTCAGAGCCAGAAGCAGTATGGTTTGTCAGAGCCAGAATCAGTATGAGAGGTCAGAGCCAAAATTAGTATGAGAGGTCAGAGCCAGAATCAGTCTGAGAGGACAGAGCCAGAATCAATCTGAGAGGTCAGAGCCAGAATCAGACTGAGAGGTCAGAGCCAGAATCAGACTGAGACGTCAGAGCCATAATCAGTCTGAGAGGTCAGAGCCAGAATAAGTATGAGAGGTCAGAGCCAGAATCAGACTGAGAGGTCAGAGCCAGAATCAGACTGAGTGGTCAGAGCCAGAATCAGACTGAGACGTCACAGCCAGAATCAGTCTGAGAGATCAGAGCCAGAATCGGTCTGAGAAGTCAGAGCCAGAAGTAGTATTATACGTCAGAGCCAGAATCAGTCTGAGAGGTTAGAGCCAGAATCAGTCTGAGAGGTCAGAGCCAGAATAAGTATGAGAGGTCAGAGCCAGAATCAGATTGAGAGGTCAGAGCCAGAATCAGACTGAGAGGTCAGAGCCAGAATCAGTATGAGAGGTCAGAGTCAAAATTCGTATGAGAGGTCAGAGCCAGAATCAGTCTGAGAGGTCAGAGCCAGAATCGGTATGGGATGTCAGAGCCAGAATCAGTATGAGAGGTCAGAGCCAAAATTAGTTTAAGAGGTCAGAGCCAGAATCAGTCTGAGAGGTCAGAGCCAGAATCGGTATGGGATGTCAGAGCCAGAATCAGTATGAGAGGTCAGAACCAAAATTAGTATGAGAGGTCAGAGCCAGAATCAGTCTGAGAGGTCAGAGCCAGAAGCAGTATGGGATGTCAGAGCCAGAATCAGTATGAGAGGTCAGAGCCAAAATTAGTATGAGAGGTCAGAGCCAGAATCAGTCTGAGAGGTCAGAGCCAGAATCGGTGTGAGAGGTCAGAGCCAGAATCAGTCTGAGAGGTCAAAGCCAGAATCAGTCTGAGAGGTCAGAGCCAGAAGCAGTATGGGATGTCAGAGCCAGAATCAGAATGAGAGGTCAGAGCCAAAATTAGTATGAGAGGTCAGAGCCAGAATCAGTCTGAGAAGTCAGAGCCAGAAGTAGTATTAGACGTCAGAGCCAGAATCAGTCTGAGAGGTCAGAGCCAGAATCAGTCTGAGAGGTCAGAGCCAGAATCAGTCTGAGAGGTCAGAGCCAGAATCAGACGGAGAGGTCAGAGCCAGAATTAGACTGAGAGGTCAGAGCCAGAATCAGTATGAGAGGTCAGAGCCAGAATCAGTCTGAGAGGTCAGAGCCAGAATCAGTCTGAGAGGTCAGAGCCAGAATGAGTCTGAGAATTCACAGCCAGAATCAGTCTGAGAGGTTAGAGCCAGAATAAGTCTGAGAGGTCAGAGCCAGAATCAGTATGAGAGATCAGAGCCAGAATCTGTATGAGAGGTCAGAGCCAGAAACAGTATGAGAGGTCAGAGCCAGAAACAGTATAAGAGGTCAGAGCCAGAATCAGTCTGAGAGGTCAGAGCCAGAATCAGACTGAGAGGTCAGAGCCAGAATCAGACTGAGAGGTTAGAGCCAGAATCAGTCTGAGAGGTCAGAGCCAGAATCAGACTGAGAGGTCAGAGCCAGAATCAGACTGAGAGGTTAGAGCCAGAATCAGACTGAGAGGTTAGAGCCAGAATCAGTATGAGAGGTCAGAGCCAGAATCAGTCTGAGAGTTCAGAGCCAGAATCAGTCTGAGAGGTCAGAGCCAGAATCAGTCTGAGAGGTCAGAGCCAGAATCGGTATGAGAGGAGAGAGCCAAAATCAGTCTGAGAGGTCAGAGCCAGAATCAGTATGAGAGGTCAGAGCCAGAAGCAGTATGGGATGTCAGAGCCAGAATCAGTATGAGAGGTCAGAGGCAGAATCAGTCTGAGAGGTCAGAGCCAGAATCAGACTGAGAGGTCAGAGCCAGAATCAGTCTGAGAGGTCAAAGCCAGAAAAAGTCTGAGAGCTCAGAGCCAGAAGCAGTATGGGATGTCAAAACCAGAATCAGTATGAGAGGTCAGAGTCAAAATTAGTATGAGAGGTCAGAGCCAGAATCAGTCTGAGAGGTCAGAGCCAGAATAAGTATGAGAGGTCAGAGCCAAAATTAGTTTGAGAGGTCAGAGCCAGAATCAGTCTGAGAGGTCAGAGCCAGAATCGGTATGAGAGGAGAGAGCCAGAATCAGTCTGAGAGGTCAGAGCCAGAATCAGTTTGAGAGGTAAGAGCCAGAAGCAGTATGGGATGTCAGAGCCAGAATCAGTATGAGAGGTCAGAGCCAAAAATAGTATGAGAGGTCAGAGCCAGAATCAGTCTGAGAGGTCAGAGCCAGAATCGGTGTGAGAGGTCAGAGCCAGAATCAGTCTGAGAGGTCAAAGCCAGTATCAGTCTGAGAGGTCAGAGCCAGAAGCAGTATGGGATGTCAGAGCCAGAATCAGAATGAGAGGTCAGAGCCAAAATTAGTATGAGAGGTCAGAGCCAGAATCAGTCTGAGAAGTCAGAGCCAGAATCAGTCTGAGAGGTCAGAGCCAGAATCAGTCTGAGAGGTCAGAGCCAGAATCTGTATGAGAGGTCAGAGCCAGAATCAGACGGAGAGGTCAGAGCCAGAATTAGACTGAGAGGTCAGAGCCAGAATCAGTATGAGAGGTCAGAGCCAGAATCAGTATGAGAGGTCAGAGCCTGAATCAGTCTGAGAGGTCAGAGCCAGAATGAGTCTGAGAATTCACAGCCAGAATCAGTCTGAGAGGTTAGAGCCAGAATCAGTCTGAGAGGTCAGAGCCAGAATCAGTATGAGAGGTCAGAGCCAGAATCAGACTGAGAGGTCAGAGCCAGAATCAGACTGAGACGTCAGAGCCAGAATCAGTCTGAGAGGTCAGAGCCAGAATCAGTATGAGAGGTCAGAGCCAGAATCAGACTGAGAGGTCAGAGCCAGAATCAGACTGAGAGGTCAGAGCCAGAATCAGACTGAGAGGTCAGAGCCAGAATCAGTCTGAGAGGTCAAAGCCAGAATCAGTCTGAGAGGTCAGAGCCAGAAGCAGTATGGGATGTCAGAGCCAGAATAAGAATGAGAGGTCAGAGCCAAAATTAGTATGAGAAGTCAGAGCCAGAATCAGACTGAGAGTTCAGAGCCAGAATCAGACTGAGAGGTCAGAGCCAGAATCAGTATGAGAGGTCAGAGCCAGAATCAGACGGAGAGGTCAGAGCCAGAATTAGACTGAGAGGTCAGAGCCAGAATCAGTATGAGAGGTCAGAGCCAGAATCAGTATGAGAGGTCAGAGCCAGAATCAGTATGAGAGGTCAGAGCCAGAATCAGTATGAGAGGTCAGAGCCAGAATCAGTCTGAGAGGTCAGAGCCAGAATCAGTCTGAGAATTCACAGCCAGAATCAGTCTGAGAGGTTAGAGCCAGAATCAGTCTGAGAGGTCAGAGCCAGAGTAAGTATGAGAAGTCAGAGCCGGAATCAGTCTGAGAGGTTAGAGCCAGAATCAGTCTGAGAGGTCAGAGCCAGAATCAGTATGAGAGGTCAGAGCCAGAATCAGACTGCGAGGTCAGAGCCAGAATCAGACTGAGACGTCAGAGCCAGAATCAGTCTGAGAGGTCAGAGCCAGAATCCGTATGAGAGGTCAGAGCCAGAATCAGACTGAGAGGTCAAAGCCAGAATCAGACTGAGAGGTCAGAGCCAGAATCAGTCTGAGAGGTCAAAGCCAGAAAAAGTCTGAGAGCTCAGAGCCAGAAGCAGTATGGGATGTCAAAACCAGAATCAGTATGAGAGGTCAGAGTCAAAATTAGTATGAGAGGTCAGAGCCAGAATCAGTCTGAGAGGTCAGAGCCAGAATAAGTATGAGAGGTCAGAGCCAAAATTAGTATGAGAGGTCAGAGCCAGAATCGGTATGAGAGGAGAGAGCCAGAATCCGTCTGAGAGGTCAGAGCCAGAATCAGTATGAGAGGTCAGAGCCAGAACCAGTATGGGATGTCAGAGCCAGAATCAGTATGAGAGGTCAGAGCCAAAATTAGTATGAGAGGTCAGAGCCAGAATCAATCTGAGAGGTCAGAGCCAGAATCAGACTGAGAGGTCAGAGCCAGAATCAGACTGAGAGGACAGAGCCAGAATCAGACTGAGACGTCAGAGCCATAATCAGTCTGAGAGGTCAGAGCCAGAATAAGTATGAGAGGTCAGAGCCAGAATCAGACTGAGAGGTCAGAGCCAGAATCAGACTGAGAGGTCAGAGCCAGAATCAGACTGAGTGGTCAGAGCCAGAATCAGACTGAGACGTCACAGCCAGAATCAGTCTGAGAGATCAGAGCCAGAATCGGTCTGAGAAGTCAGAGCCAGAAGTAGTATTATACGTCAGAGCCAGAATCAGTCTGAGAGGTTAGAGCCAGAATCAGTCTGAGAGGTCAGAGCCAGAATAAGTATGAGAGGTCAGAGCCAGAATCAGATTGAGAGGTCAGAGCCAGAATCAGACTGAGAGGTCAGAGCCAGAATCAGTATGAGAGGTCAGAGTCAAAATTAGTATGAGAGGTCAGAGCCAGAATCAGTCTGAGAGGTCAGAGCCAGAATCAGTCTGAGAGGTCAGAGCCAGAATAAGTATGAGAGGTCAAAGCCAAAATTAGTTTGAGAGGTCAGAGCCAGAATCAGTCTGAGAGGTCAGAGCCAGAATCGGTATGGGATGTCAGAGCCAGAATCAGTATGAGAGGTCAGAGCCAAAATTAGTATGAGAGGTAAGAGCCAGAATCAGTCTGAGAGGTCAGAGCCAGAAGCAGTATGGGATGTCAGAGCCAGAATCAGTATGAGAGGTCAGAGCCAAAATTAGTATGAGAGGTCAGAGCCAGAATCAGTCTGAGAGGTCAGAGCCAGAATCGGTGTGAGAGGTCAGAGCCAGAATCAGTCTGAGAGGTCAAAGCCAGAATCAGTCTGAGAGGTCAGAGCCAGAAGCAGTATGGGATGTCAGAGCCAGAATCAGAATGAGAGGTCAGAGCCAAAATTAGTATGAGAGGTCAGAGCCAGAATCAGTCTGAGAAGTCAGAGCCAGAAGTAGTATTAGACGTCAGAGCCAGAATCAGTCTGAGAGGTCAGAGCCAGAATCAGTCTGAGAGGTCAGAGCCAGAATCAGTATGAGAGGTCAGAGCCAGAATCAGACGGAGAGGTCAGAGCCAGAATTAGACTGAGAGGTCAGAGCCAGAATCAGTATGAGAAGTCAGAGCCAGAATCAGTCTGAGAGGTCAGAGCCAGAAGCAGTATGGGATGTCAGAGCCAGAATCAGTATGAGAGGTCAGAGCCAGAATGAGTCTGAGAATTCACAGCCAGAATCAGTCTGAGAGGTTAGAGCCAGAATAAGTCTGAGAGGTCAGAGCCAGAATCAGTATGAGAGATCAGAGCCAGAATCTGTATGAGAGGTCAGAGCCAGAAACAGTATGAGAGGTCAGAGCCAGAAACAGTATAAGAGGTCAGAGCCAGAATCAGTCTGAGAGGTCAGAGCCAGAATCAGACTGAGAGGTCAGAGCCAGAATCAGACTGAGAGGTTAGAGCCAGAATCAGTCTGAGAGGTCAGAGCCAGAAGCAGTATAAGATGTCAGCCAGAATCAGTCTGAGAGGTCAGAGCCAGAATCAGTCTGAGAGGTCAGAGCCAGAATCAGTCTGAGAGGTCAGAGCCAGAATCAGTCTGAGAGGTCAGAGCCAGAATCATTCTGAGAGGTCAGAGCCAGAATCGGTATGAGAGGAGAGAGCTAGAATCAGTCTGAGAGGTCAGAGCCAGAAGCAGTATGAGAGGTCAGAGCCAGAAGCAGTATGGGATGTCAGAGCCAGAATCAGTATGAGAGGTCAGAGCCAGAATCAGTCTGAGAGGTCAGAGCCAGAATCAGACTGAGAGGTCAGAGCCAGAATCAGTCTGAGAGGTCAAAGCCAGAAAAAGTCTGAGAGCTCAGAGCCAGAAGCAGTATGGGATGTCAAAACCAGAATCAGTATGAGAGGTCAGAGTCAAAATTAGTATGAGAGGTCAGAGCCAGAATCAGTCTGAGAGGTCAGAGCCAGAATAAGTATGAGAGGTCAGAGCCAAAATTAGTTTGAGAGGTCAGAGCCAGAATCAGTCTGAGAGGTCAGAGCCAGAATCGGTATGAGAGGAGAGAGCCAGAATCAGTCTGAGAGGTCAGAGCCAGAATCAGTTTGAGAGGTAAGAGCCAGAAGCAGTATGGGATGTCAGAGCCAGAATCAGTATGAGAGGTCAGAGCCAAAAATAGTATGAGAGGTCAGAGCCAGAATCAGTCTGAGAGGTCAGAGCCAGAATCGGTGTGAGAGGTCAGAGCCAGAATCAGTCTGAGAGGTCAAAGCCAGTATCAGTCTGAGAGGTCAGAGCCAAAATTAGTATGAGAGGTCAGAGCCAGAATCAGACTGAGAGTTCAGAGCCAGAATCAGACTGAGAGGTCAGAGCCAGAATCAGTCTGAGAGGTCAAAGCCAGAAAAAGTCTGAGAGCTCAGAGCCAGAAGCAGTATGGGATGTCAAAACCAGAATCAGTATGAGAGGTCAGAGTCAAAATTAGTATGAGAGGTCAGAGCCAGAATCAGTCTGAGAGGTCAGAGCCAGAATAAGTATGAGAGGTCAGAGCCAAAATTAGTATGAGAGGTCAGAGCCAGAATCGGTATGAGAGGAGAGAGCCAGAATCCGTCTGAGAGGTCAGAGCCAGAATCAGTATGAGAGGTCAGAGCCAGAAGCAGTATGCGATGTCAGAGCCAAAATCAGTATGAGAGGTCAGAGCCAAAATTAGTATGAGAGGTCAGAGCCAGAATCAGACTGAGAGGTCAGAGCCAGAATCAGACTGAGAGGTCAGAGCCAGAATCAGACTGAGACGTCAGAGCCATAATCAGTCTGAGAGGTCAGAGCCAGAATAAGTATGAGAGGTCAGAGCCAGAATCAGACTGAGAGGTCAGAGCCAGAATCAGACTGAGTGGTCAGAGCCAGAATCAGACTGAGACGTCACAGCCAGAATCAGTCTGAGAGATCAGAGCCAGAATCGGTCTGAGAAGTCAGAGCCAGAAGTAGTATTATACGTCAGAGCCAGAATCAGTCTGAGAGGTTAGAGCCAGAATCAGTCTGAGAGGTCAGAGCCAGAATAAGTATGAGAGGTCAGAGCCAGAATCAGATTGAGAGGTCAGAGCCAGAATCAGACTGAGAGGTCAGAGCCAGAATCAGTATGAGAGGTCAGAGTCAAAATTAGTATGAGAGGTCAGAGCCAGAATCAGTCTGAGAGGTCAGAGCCAGAATAAGTATGAGAGGTCAGAGCCAAAATTAGTTTGAGAGGTCAGAGCCAGAATCAGTCTGAGAGGTCAGAGCCAGAATCGGTAGGGGATGTCAGAGCCAGAATCAGTATGAGAGGTCAGAGCCAAAATTAGTATGAGAGGTCAGAGCCAGAATCAGTCTGAGAGGTCAGAGCCAGAAGCAGTATGGGATGTCAGAGCCAGAATCAGTATGAGAGGTCAGAGCCAAAATTAGTATGAGAGGTCAGAGCCAGAATCAGTCTGAGAGGTCAGAGCCAGAATCGGTGTGAGAGGTCAGAGCCAGAATCAGTCTGAGAGGTCAAAGCCAGAATCAGTCTGAGAGGTCAGAGCCAGAAGCAGTATGGGATGTCAGAGCCAGAATCAGAATGAGAGGTCAGAGCCAAAATTAGTATGAGAGGTCAGAGCCAGAATCAGTCTGAGAAGTCAGAGCCAGAAGTAGTATTAGACGTCAGAGCCAGAATCAGTCTGAGAGGTCAGAGCCAGAATCAGTCTGAGAGGTCAGAGCCAGAATCAGTATGAGAGGTCAGAGCCAGAATCAGATGGAGAGGTCAGAGCCAGAATTAGACTGAGAGGTCAGAGCCAGAATCAGTATGAGAGGTCAGAGCCAGAATCAGTCTGAGAGGTCAGAGCCAGAATCAGTCTGAGAGGTCAGAGCCAGAATGAGTCTGAGAATTCACAGCCAGAATCAGTCTGAGAGGTTAGAGCCAGAATAAGTCTGAGAGGTCAGAGCCAGAATCAGTATGAGAGATCAGAGCCAGAATCTGTATGAGAGGTCAGAGCCAGAAACAGTATGAGAGGTCAGAGCCAGAAACAGTATAAGAGGTCAGAGCCAGAATCAGTCTGAGAGGTCAGAGCCAGAATCAGACTAAGAGGTCAGAGCCAGAATCAGACTGAGAGGTTAGAGCCAGAATCAGTCTGAGAGGTCAGAGCCAGAAGCAGTATAAGATGTCAGCCAGAATCAGTCTGAGAGGTCAGAGCCAGAATCAGTATGAGAGGTCAGAGCCAGAATCAGTCTGAGAGTTCAGAGCCAGAATCAGTCTGAGAGGTCAGAGCCAGAATCAGTCTGAGAGGTCAGAGCCAGAATCAGTCTGAGAGGTCAGAGCCAGAATCAGTATGGGATGTCAGAGCCAGAATCAGTATGAGAGGTCAGAGCCAGAATCAGTCTGAGAGGTCAGAGCCAGAATCAGACTGAGAGGTCAGAGCCAGAATCAGTCTGAGAGGTCAGAGCCAGAATAAGTATGAGAGGTCAGAGCCAAAATTAGTTTGAGAGGTCAGAGCCAGAATCAGTCTGAGAGGTCAGAGCCAGAATCGGTATGAGAGGAGAGAGCCAGAATCAGTCTGAGAGGTCAGTGCCAGAATCAGTTTGAGAGGTAAGAGCCAGAAGCAGTATGGGATGTCAGAGCCAGAATCAGTATGAGAGGTCAGAGCCAAAAATAGTATGAGAGGTCAGAGCCAGAATCAGTCTGAGAGGTCAGAGCCAGAATCGGTGTGAGAGGTCAGAGCCAGAATCAGTCTGAGAGGTCAAAGCCAGTATCAGTCTGAGAGGTCAGAGCCAGAAGCAGTATGGGATGTCAGAGCCAGAATCAGAATGAGAGGTCAGAGCCAAAATTAGTATGTGAGGTCAGAGCCAGAATCAGTCTGAGAAGTCAGAGCCAGAATCAGTCTGAGAGGTCAGAGCCAGAATCAGTCTGAGAGGTCAGAGCCAGAATCAGTATGAGAGGTCAGAGCCAGAATCAGACGGAGAGGTCGGAGCCAGAATTAGACTGAGAGGTCAGAGCCAGAATCAGTATGAGAGGTCAGAGCCAGAATCAGTATGAGAGGTCAGAGCCTGAATCAGTCTGAGAGGTCAGAGCCAGAATGAGTCTGAGAATTCACAGCCAGAATCAGTCTGAGAGGTTAGAGCCAGAATCAGTCTGAGAGGTCAGAGCCAGAATCAGTCTGAGAGGTCAGAACCAGAATCAGACTGAGAGGTCAGAGCCAGAATCAGACTGAGACCTCAGAGCCAGAATCAGTCTGAGAGGTCAGAGCCAGAATCAGTATGAGAGGTCAGAGCCAGAATCAGACTGAGAGGTCAGAGCCAGAATCAGACTGAGAGGTCAGTGACAGAATCAGACTGAGAGGTCAGAGCCAGAATCAGTCTGAGAGGTCAAAGCCAGAATCAGTCTGAGAGGTCAGAGCCAGAAGCAGTATGGGATGTCAGAGCCAGAATCAGAATGAGAGGTCAGAGCCAAAATTAGTATGAGAAGTCAGAGCCAGAATCAGACTGAGAGTTCAGAGCCAGAATCAGACTGAGAGGTCAGAGCCAGAATCAGTATGAGAGGTCAGAGCAAGAATCAGACGGAGAGGTCAGAGCCAGAATTAGACTGAGAGGTCAGAGCCAGAATCAGTATGAGAGGTCAGAGCCAGAATCAGTATGAGAGGTCAGAGCCAGAATCAGTATGAGAGGTCAGAGCCAGAATCAGTATGAGAGGTCAGAGCCAGAATCAGTCTGAGAGGTCAGAGCCAGAATCAGTCTGAGAATTCACAGCCAGAATCAGTCTGAGAGGTTAGAGCCAGAATCAGTCTGAGAGGTCAGAGCCAGAGTAAGTATGAGAAGTCAGAGCCGGAATCAGTCTGAGAGGTTAGAGCCAGAATCAGTCTGAGAGGTCAGACTCAGAATCAGTATGAGAGGTCAGAGCCAGAATCAGACTGAGAGGTCAGAGCCAGAATCAGACTGAGACGTCAGAGCCAGAATCCGTATGAGAGGTCAGAGCCAGAATCAGACTGAGAGGTCAGAGCCAGAATCCGATTGAGAGGTCAGAGCCAGAATCAGTCTGAGAGGTCAAAGCCAGAATCAGTCTGAGAGGTCAGAGCCAGAAGCAGTATGGGATGTCAGAGCCAGAATCAGAATGAGAGGTCAGAGCCAAAATTAGTATGAGAGGTCAGAGCCAGAATCAGACTGAGAGTTCAGAGCCAGAATCAGACTGAGAGGTCAGAGCCAGAATCAGTCTGAGAGGTCAAAGCCAGAATCAGTCTGAGAGCTCAGAGCCAGAAGCAGTATGGGATGTCAAAACCAGAATCAGTATGAGAGGTCAGAATCAAAATTAGTATGAGAGGTCAGAGCCAGAATCAGTCTGAGAGGTCAGAGCCAGAATAAGTATGAGAGGTCAGAGCCAAAATTAGTATGAGAGGTCAGAGCCAGAATCGGTATGAGAGGAGAGAGCCAGAATCCGTCTGAGAGGTCAGAGCCAGAATCAGTATGAGAGGTCAGAGCCAGAAGCAGTATGGGATGTCAGAGCCAGAATCAGTATGAGAGGTCAGAGCCAAAATTAGTATGAGAGGTCAGAGCCAGAATCAGTCTGAGAGGACAGAGCCAGAATCAATCTGAGAGGTCAGAGCCAGAATCAGACTGAGAGGTCAGAGCCAGAATCAGACTGAGAGGTCAGAGCCAGAATCAGACTGAGACGTCAGAGCCATAATCCGTCTGAGAGGTCAGAGCCAGAATAAGTATGAGAGGTCAGAGCCAGAATCAGACTGAGAGGTCAGAGCCAGAATCAGACTGAGTGGTCAGAGCCAGAATCAGACTGAGACGTCACAGCCAGAATCAGTCTGAGAGATCAGAGCCAGAATCGGTCTGAGAAGTCAGAGCCAGAAGTAGTATTATACGTCAGAGCCAGAATCAGTCTGAGAGGTTAGAGCCAGAATCAGTCTGAGAGGTCAGAGCCAGAATAAGTATGAGAGGTCAGAGCCAGAATCAGATTGAGAGGTCAGAGCCAGAATCAGACTGAGAGGTCAGAGCCAGAATCAGTATGAGAGGTCAGAGTCAAAATTAGTATGAGAGGTCAGAGCCAGAATCAGTCTGAGAGGTCAGAGCCAGAATAAGTATGAGAGGTCAGAGCCAAAATTAGTTTGAGAGGTCAGAGCCAGAATCAGTCTGAGAGGTCAGAGCCAGAATCGGTATGAGAGGAGAGAGCCAGAATCAGTTTGAGAGGTCAGAGCCAGAAGCAGTATGGGATGTCAGAGCCAGAATCAGTATGAGAGGTCAGAGCCAAAATTAGTATGAGAGGTCAGAGCCAGAATCAGTCTGAGAGATCAGAGCCAGAATCGGTCTGAGAAGTCAGAGCCAGAAGTAGTATTATACGTCAGAGCCAGAATCAGTCTGAGAGGTTAGAGCCAGAATCAGTCTGAGAGGTCAGAGCCAGAATAAGTATGAGAGGTCAGAGCCAGAATCAGATTGAGAGGTCAGAGCCAGAATCAGACTGAGAGGTCAGAGCCAGAATCAGTATGAGAGGTCAGAGTCAAAATTAGTATGAGAGGTCAGAGCCAGAATCAGTCTGAGAGGTCAGAGCCAGAATAAGTATGAGAGGTCAGAGCCAAAATTAGTTTGAGAGGTCAGAGCCAGAATCAGTCTGAGAGGTCAGAGCCAGAATCGGTATGAGAGGAGAGAGCCAGAATCAGTTTGAGAGGTCAGAGCCAGAAGCAGTATGGGATGTCAGAGCCAGAATCAGTATGAGAGGTCAGAGCCAAAATTAGTATGAGAGGTCAGAGCCAGAATCAGTCTGAGAGGTCAGAGCCAGAATCGGTGTGAGAGGTCAGAGCCAGAATCAGTCTGAGAGGTCAAAGCCAGAATCAGTCTGAGAGGTCAGAGCCAGAAGCAGTATGGGATGTCAGAGCCAGAATCAGAATGAGAGGTCAGAGCCAAAATTAGTGTGAGAGGTCAGAGCCAGAATCAGTCTGAGAAGTCAGAGCCAGAAGTAGTATTAGACGTCAGAGCCAGAATCAGTCTGAGAGGTCAGAGCCAGAATCAGTCTGAGAGGTCAGAGCCAGAATCAGTATGAGAGGTCAGAGCCAGAATCAGACGGAGAGGTCAGAGCCAGAATTAGACTGAGAGGTCAGAGCCAGAATCAGTATGAGAGGTCAGAGCCAGAATCAGTCTGAGAGGTCAGAGCCAGAATCAGTCTGAGAGGTCAGAGCCAGAATGAGTCTGAGAATTCACAGCCAGAATCAGTCTGAGAGGTTAGAGCCAGAATAAGTCTGAGAGGTCAGAGCCAGAATCAGTATGAGAGATCAGAGCCAGAATCTGTATGAGAGGTCAGAGCCAGAAACAGTATGAGAGGTCAGAGCCAGAAACAGTATAAGAGGTCAGAGCCAGAATCAGTCTGAGAGGTCAGAGCCAGAATCAGACTGAGAGGTCAGAGCCAGAATCAGACTGAGAGGTTAGAGCCAGAATCAGTCTGAGAGGTCAGAGCCAGAAGCAGTATAAGATGTCAGCCAGAATCAGTCTGAGAGGTCAGAGCCAGAATCAGTATGAGAGGTCAGAGCCAGAATCAGTCTGAGAGTTCAGAGCCAGAATCAGTCTGAGAGGTCAGAGCCAGAATCGGTATGAGAGGAGAGAGCCAGAATCAGTCTGAGAGGTCAGAGCCAGAATCAGTATGAGAGGTCAGAGCCAGAAGCAGTATGGGATGTCAGAGCCAGAATCAGTATGAGAGGTCAGAGCCAGAATCAGTCTGAGAGGTCAGAGCCAGAATCAGACTGAGAGGTCAGAGCCAGAATCAGTCTGAGAGGTCAAAGCCAGAAAAAGTCTGAGAGCTCAGAGCCAGAAGCAGTATGGGATCTCAAAACCAGAATCAGTATGAGAGGTCAGAGTCAAAATTAGTATGAGAGGTCAGAGCCAGAATCAGTCTGAGAGGTCAGAGCCAGAATAAGTATGAGAGGTCAGAGCCAAAATTAGTTTGAGAGGTCAGAGCCAGAATCGGTATGAGAGGAGAGAGCCAGAATCAGTCTGAGAGGTCAGAGCCAGAATCAGTTTGAGAGGTAAGAGCCAGAAGCAGTATGGGATGTCAGAGCCAGAATCAGTATGAGAGGTCAGAGCCAAAAAAAGTATGAGAGGTCAGAGCCAGAATCAGTCTGAGAGGTCAGAGCCAGAATCGGTGTGAGAGGTCAGAGCCAGAATCAGTCTGAGAGGTCAAAGCCAGAATCAGTCTGAGAGGTCAGAGCCAGAAGCAGTATGGGATGTCAGAGCCAGAATCAGAATGAGAGGTCAGAGCCAAAATTAGTATGAGAGGTCAGAGCCAGAATCAGTCTGAGAAGTCAGAGCCAGAATCAGTCTGAGAGGTCAGAGCCAGAATCAGTCTGAGAGGTCAGAGCCAGAATCAGTATGAGAGGTCAGAGCCAGAATCAGACGGAGAGGTCAGAGCCAGAATTAGACTGAGAGGTCAGAGCCAGAATCAGTATGAGAGGTCAGAGCCAGAATCAGTATGAGAGGTCAGAGCCTGAATCAGTCTGAGAGGTCAGAGCCAGAATGAGTCTGAGAATTCACAGCCAGAATCAGTCTGAGAGGTTAGAGCCAGAATCAGTATGAGAGAACAGAGCCAGAATCTGTATGAGAGGTCAGAGCCAGAAACAGTATGAGAGGTCAGAGCCAGAAACAGTGTAAGAGGTCAGAGCCAGAATCAGTCTGAGAGGTCAGAGCCAGAATCAGACTGAGAGGTCAGAGCCAGAATCAGACTGAGAGGTTAGAGCCAGAATCAGTCTGAGAGGTCAGAGCCAGAAGCAGTATAAGATGTCAGCCAGAATCAGTCTGAGAGGTCAGAGCCAGAATCAGTATGAGAGGTCAGAGCCAGAATCAGTCTGAGAGTTCAGAGCCAGAATCAGTCTGAGAGGTCAGAGCCAGAATCAGTCTGAGAGGTCAGAGCCAGAATCGGTATGAGAGGAGAGAGCCAGAATCAGTCTGAGAGGTCAGAGCCAGAATCAGTATGAGAGGTCAGAGCCAGAAGCAGTATGGGATGTCAGAGCCAGAATCAGACTGAGAGGTCAGAGCCAGAATCAGTCTGAGAGGTCAGAGCCAGAATCAGTCTGAGAGGTCAGAGCCAGAATCAGACTGAGAGGTCAGAGCCAGAATCAGACTGAGAGGTTAGAGCTAGAATCAGTCTGAGAGGTCAGAGCCAGAAGCAGTATAAGATGTCAGAGCCAGAATCAGTCTGAGAGGTCAGAGCCAGAATCAGTATGAGAGGTCAGAGCCAGAATCAGTATGAGAGGTCAGAGCCAGAATCAGTCTGAGAGGTCAGAGCCAGAATCAGTCTGAGAGGTCAGAGCCAGAATCAGTCTGAGAGGTCAGAGCCAGAATCAGTCTGAGAGGTCAGAGCCAGAATCGGTATGAGAGGAGAGAGCCAGAATCAGTCTGAGAGGTCAGAGCCAGAATCAGTATGAGATGTCAGAGAAAGAAGCAGTATGGGATGTCAGAGCCAGAATCAGTATGAGAGGTCAGAGCCAGAATCAGTCTGAGAGGTCAAAGCCAGAAAAAGTCTGAGAGCTCAGAGCCAGAAGCAGTATGGGATGTCAAAACCAGAATCAGTATGAGAGGTCAGAGTCAAAATTAGTATGAGAGGTCAGAGCCAGAATCAGTCTGAGAGGTCAGAGCCAGAATAAGTATGAGAGGTCAGAGCCAGAATCGGTATGAGAGGAGAGAGCCAGAATCAGTCTGAGAGGTCAGAGCCAGAATCAGTTTGAGAGGTCAGAGCCAGAAGCAGTATGGGATGTCAGAGCCAGAATCAGTATGAGAGGTCAGAGCCAAAATTAGTATGAGAGGTCAGAGCCAGAATCAGTCTGAGAGGTCAGAGCCAGAATCGGTGTGAGAGGTCAGAGCCAGAATCGGTATGAGAGGACAGAGCCAGAATCAATCTGAGAGGTCAGAGCCAGAATCAGTATGAGAGGTCAGAGCCAGAATCAGAC
This sequence comes from Leptodactylus fuscus, assembly GCF_031893055.1. Lineage (NCBI taxonomy): Eukaryota > Metazoa > Chordata > Amphibia > Anura > Leptodactylidae > Leptodactylus > Leptodactylus fuscus. The sequence goes on from NC_134271.1 coordinate 73,421,824, forward strand.
TGAGAGGTCAGAGCCAGAATCAGACTGAGACGTCAGAGCCAGAATCAGTCTGAGAGGTCAGAGCCAGAAGAAGTATGAGAGGTCAGAGCCAGAATTAGACTGAGAGGTCAGAGCCAGAATCAGACTAAGTGGTCAGAGCCAGAATCAGACTGAGAGGTCAGAGCCAGAATCAGTCTGAGAGGTCAGAGCCAGAATCGGTCTGAGAAGTCAGAGCCAGAAGTAGTATTAGACATCAGAGCCAGAATCAGTCTGAGAGGTCAGAGCCAGAATCAGTCTGAGAGGTCAGAGCCAGAATCAGTATGAGAGGTCAGAGCCAGAATCAGACTGAGAGGTCAGAGCCAGAATCAGTCTGAGAGGTCAGAGCCAGAATCAGTATGAGAGGTCAGAGCCAGAATCAGACTGAGAGGTCAGAGCCAGAATCAGACTGAGAGGTCAGAGCCAGAATCAGTCTGAGAGGTCAAAGCCAGAATCAGTCTGAGAGGTCAGAGCCAGAAGCAGTATGGGATGTCAGAGCCAGAATCAGAATGAGAGGTCAGAGCCAAAATTAGTATGAGAGGTCAGAGCCAGAATCAGTCTGAGAAGTCAGAGCCAGAAGTAGTATTAGACGTCAGAGCCAGAATCAGTCTGAGAGGTCAGAGCCAGAATCAGTCTGAGAGGTCAGAGCCAGAATCAGTATGAGAGGTCAGAGCCAGAATCAGACGGAGAGGTCAGAGCCAGAATTAGACTGAGAGGTCAGAGCCAGAATCAGTATGAGAGGTCAGAGCCAGAATCAGTATGAGAGGTCAGAGCCAGAATCAGTCTGAGAGGTCAGAACCTGAATCAGTCTGAGAATTCACAGCCAGAATCAGTCTGAGAGGTTAGAGCCAGAATAAGTCGGAGAGGTCAGAGCCAGAATCAGTATGAGAGATCAGAGCCAGAATCTGTATGAGAGGTCAGAGCCAGAAACAGTATGAGAGGTCAGAGCCAGAAACAGTATAAGAGGTCAGAGCCAGAATCAGTCTGAGAGGTCAGAGCCAGAATCAGTCTGAGAGGTCAGAGCCAGAATCAGACTGAGAGGTCAGAGCCAGAATCAGACTGAGAGGTTAGAGCCAGAATCAGTCTGAGAGGTCAGAGCCAGAAGCAGTATAAGATGTCAGAGCCAGAATCAGTCTGAGAGGTCAGAGCCAGAATCAGTATGAGAGGTCAGAGCCAGAATCAGTCTGAGAGGTCAGAGCCAGAATCAGTCTGAGAGGTCAGAGCCAGAATCAGTCTGAGAGGTCAGAGCCAGAATCGGTATGAGAGGAGAGAGCCAGAATCAGTCTGAGAGGTCAGAGCCAGAATCAGTATGAGAGGTCAGAGCCAGAAGCAGTATGGGATGTCAGAGCCAGAATCAGTATGAGAGGTCAGAGCCAGAATCAGACTGAGAGGTCAGAGCCAGAATCAGTCTGAGAGGTAAAAGCCAGAAAAAGTCTGAGAGCTCAGAGCCAGAAGCAGTATGGGATGTCAAAACCAGAATCAGTATGAGAGGTCAGAGTCAAAATTAGTATGAGAGGTCAGAGCCAGAATCAGTCTGAGAGGTCAGAGCCAGAATAAGTATGAGAGGTCAGAGCCAAAATTAGTTTGAGAGGTCAGAGCCAGAATCAGTCTGAGAGGTCAGAGCCAGAATCGGTATGAGAGGAGAGAGCCAGAATCAGTCTGAGAGGTCAGAGCCAGAATCAGTTTGAGAGGTCAGAGCCAGAAGCAGTATGGGATGTCAGAGCCAGAATCAGTATGAGAGGTCAGAGCCAAAATTAGTATGAGAGGTCAGAGCCAGAATCAGTCTGAGAGGTCAGAGCCAGAATCGGTGTGAGAGGTCAGAGTCAGAATCAGTCTGAGAGGTCAAAGCCAGAATCAGTCTGAGAGGTCAGAGCCAGAAGCAGTATGGGATGTCAGAGCCAGAATCAGAATGAGAGGTCAGAGCCAAAATTAGTATGAGAGGTCAGAGCCAGAATCAGTCTGAGAAGTCAGAGCCAGAAGTAGTATTAGACGTCAGAGCCAGAATCAGTCTGAGAGGTCAGAGCCAGAATCAGTCTGAGAGGTCAGAGCCAGAATCAGTATGAGAGGTCAGAGCCAGAATCAGACGGAGAGGTCAGAGCCAGAATTAGACTGAGAGGTCAGAGCCAGAATCAGTATGAGAGGTCAGAGCCAGAATCAGTATGAGAGGTCAGAGCCAGAATCAGTCTGAGAGGTCAGAGCCAGAATGAGTCTGAGAATTCACAGCCAGAATCAGTCTGAGAGGTAAGAGCCAGAATAAGTCTGAGAGGTCAGAGCCAGAATCAGTATGAGAGATCAGAGCCAGAATCTGTATGAGAGGTCAGAGCCAGAATCAGACTGAGAGGTCTGAGCCAGAATCAGAATGAGTGGTCAGAGCCAGAATAAGACTGAGACGTCAGAGCCAGAATCAGTCTGAGAGGTCAGAGCCAGAATCGGTCTGAGAAGTCAGAGCCAGAAGTAGTATTAGACGTCAGAGCCAGAATCAGTCTGAGAGGTTAGAGCCAGACTCAGTATGAGAGGTCAGAGCCAAAATCAGACTGAGAGGTCAGAGCCAGAATCAGACTGAGACGTCAGAGCCAGAATCAGACTGAGAGGTCAGAGCCAGAATCAGACTGAGAGGTCAGAGCCAGAATCAGACTGAGAGGTCAGAGCCAGAATCAGTCTGAGAGGTCAAAGCCAGAATCAGTCTGAGAGGTCAGAGCCAGAAGCAGTATGGGATGTCAGAGCCAGAATCAGAATGAGAGGTCAGAGCCAAAATTAGTATGAGAGGTCAGAGCCAGAATCAGTCTGAGAAGTAAGAGCCAGAAGTAGTATTAGACGTCAGAGCCAGAATCAGTCTGATAGGTCAGAGCCAGAATCAGTATGAGAGGTCAGAGCCAGAATTAGACGGAGAGGTCAGAGCCAGAATTAGACTGAGAGGTCAGAGCCAGAATCAGTATGAGAGGTCAGAGCCAGAATCAGTATGAGAGGTCAGAGCCAGAATCAGTCTGAGAGGTTAGAGCCAGAATCAGTCTGAGAATTCACAGCCAGAATCAGTCTGAGAGGTTAGAGCCAGACTAAGTCTGAGAGGTCAGAGCCAGAATCAGTATGAGAGGTCAGAGCCAGAAACAGTATGGGAGGTCAGAGCCAGAAACAGTATGAGAGGTCAGAGCCAGAAACAGTATAAGAGGTCAGAGCCAGAATCAGTCTGAGAGGTCAGAGCCGGAATCAGACTGAGAGGTCAGAGCCAGAATCAGACTGAGAGGTTAGAGCCAGAATCAGTCTGAGAGGTCAGAGCCAGAAGCAGTATAAGATGTCAGAGCCAGAATCAGTCTGAGAGGACAGAGCCAGAATCAGTATGAGAGGTCAGAGCCAGAATCAGTCTGAGAGGTCAGAGCCAGAATCAGTCTGAGAGGTCAGAACCAGAATCAGTCTGAGAGGTCAGAGCCAGAATCGGTATGAGAGGAGAGAGCCAGAATCAGTCTGAGAGGTCAGAGCCAGAAGCAGTATGGGATGTCAGAGCCAGAATCAGTATGAGAGGTCAGAGCCAGAATCAGTCTGAGAGGTCAGAGCCAGAATCAGACTGAGAGTTCAGAGCCAGAATCAGTCTGAGAGGTCAAACCTAGAAAAAGTCTGAGAGCTCAGAGCCAGAAGCAGTATGGGATGTCAAAACCAGAATCAGTATGAGAGGTCAGAGTCAAAATTAGTATGAGAGGTCAGAGCCAGAATCAGTCTGAGAGGTCAGAGCCAGAATCGGTATGAGAGGAGATAGCCAGAATCAGTCTGAGAGGTCAGAGCCAGAATCAGTTTGAGAGGTCAGAGCCAGAAGCAGTATGGGATGTCAGAGCCAGAATCAGTATGAGAGGTCAGAGCCAGAAGCAGTATGGGATGTCAGAGCCAGAATCAGTATGAGAGGTCAGAGCCAGAATCAGTCTGAGAGGTCAGAGCCAGAATCGGTATGAGAGGACAGAGCCAGAATCAGTATGAGAGGTCAGAGCCAGAATCAGTATGAGAGGTCAGAGCCAGAATCAGACTGAGAGGTCAGAGCCAGAATCAGACTGAGTGGTCAGAGCCAGAATCAGTCTGAGAGGTCAGAGCCAGAATCAGTCTGAGAGGTCAGAGCCAGAATCGGTCTGAGAAGTCAGAGCCAGAAGTAGTATTAGACATCAGAGCCAGAATCAGTCTGAGAGGTCAGGGCCAGAATCAGTCTGAGAGGTCAGAGCCAAAATCAGTATGAGAGGTCAGAGCCAGAATCAGACTGAGACGTCAGAGCCAGAATCAGTCTGAGAGGTCAGAGCCAGAATCAGTATGAGAGGTCAGAGCCAGAATCAGACTGAGAGGTCAGAGCCAGAATCAGTCTGAGAGGTCAAAGCCAGAATCAGTCTGAGAGGTCAGAGCCAGAAGCAGTATGGGATGTCAGAGCCAGAATCAGAATGAGAGGTCAGAGCCAAAATTAGTATGAGAGGTCAGAGCCAGAATCAGTCTGAGAAGTCAGAGCCAGAAGTAGTATTAGACGTCAAAGCCAGAATCAGTCTGAGAGGTCAGAGCCAGAATCAGTATGAGAGGTCAGAGCCAGAATCAGACGGAGAGGTCAGACCCAGAATTAGACTGAGAGGTCAGAGCCAGAATCAGTATGAGAGGTCAGAGCCAGAATCAGTATGAGAGGTCAGAGCCAGAATCAGTCTGAGAGGTCAGAGCCAGAATCAGTCTGAGAATTCACAGCCAGAATCAGTCTGAGAGGTTAGAGCCAGAATAAGTCTGAGAGGTCAGAGCCAGAATCAGTATGAGAGATCAGAGCCACAATCTGTATGAGAGGTCAGAGCCAGAAACAGTATGAGAGGTCAGAGCCAGAAACAGTATAAGAGGTCAGAGCCAGAATCAGTCTGAGAGGTCAGAGCCAGAATTAGCCTGAGAGGTCAGAGCCAGAATCAGTCTGAGAGGTCAGAGCCAGAATCAGACTGAGAGGTCAGAGCCAGAATCAGACTGAGAGGTTAGAGCCAGAATCAGTCTGAGAGGTCAGAGCCAGAAGCAGTATGAGAGGTCAGAGCCAGAATCAGTCTGAGAGGTCAGAGCCAGAATCGGTATGAGAGGAGAGAGCCAGAATCAGTCTGAGAGGTCAGAGCCAGAATCAGTATGAGAGGTCAGAGCCAGAAGCAGTATGGGATGTCAGAGCCAGAATCAGTATGAGAGGTCAGAGCCAAAATTAGTATGAGAGGTCAGAGCCAGAATCAGTCTGAGAGGTCAGAGCCAGAATCGGTGTGAGAGGTCAGAGCCAGAATCGGTATGAGAGGACAGAGCCAGAATCAATCTGAGAGGTCAGAGCCAGAATCAGTATGAGAGGTCAGAGCCAGAATCAGACTGAGAGGTCAGAGCCAGAATCAGACTGAGACGTCAGAGCCAGAATCAGTCTGAGAGGTCAGAGCCAGAATCAGACTGAGAGGTCAGAGCCAGAATCAGACTGAGTGGTCAGAGCCAGAATCAGACTGAGACGTCAGAGCCAGAATCAGTCTGAGAGGTCAGAGCCAGAATCAGACTGAGAGGTCAGAGCCAGAATCAGACTGAGAAGTCAGAGCCAGAATCAGTATGAGAGGTCAGAGCCCAGAATCAGACTGAGAGGGTCAGAGCCAGAATCAGACTGAGAGGTCAGAGCCAGAAGCAGTATGGGATGTCAGAGCCAGAATCAGAATGAGAGGTCAGAGCCAAAATTAGTATGAGAGGTCAGAGCCAGAATCAGTCTGAGAAGTCAGAGCCAGAAGTAGTATTAGACGTCAGAGCCAGAATCAGTCTGAGAGGTCAGAGCCAGAATCAGTCTGAGAGGTCAGAGCCAGAATCAGACTGAGAGGTCAGAGCCAGAATCAGACTGAGAGGTCAGAGCCAGAATCAGACTGAGTGGTCAGAGCCAGAATCAGGACTGAGTGGTCAGAGCCAGAATCAGACTGAGACGTCAGAGCCAGAATCAGTCTGAGAGGTCAGAGCCAGAATCAGTCTGAGAGGTCAGAGCCAGAATCAGTATGAGAGGTCAGAGCCAGAATCAGACGGAGAGGTCAGAGCCAGAATCAGACTGAGATGTCAGAGCCAGAATCAGTCTGAGAGGTCAGAGCCAGAATCAGTATGAGAGGTCAGAGCCAGAATCAGACTGAGAGGTCAGAGCCAGAATCAGACTGAGAGGTCAGAGCCAGAATCAGTCTGAGAGGTCAAAGCCAGAAATCAGTCTGAGAGGTCAGAGCCAGAAGCAGTATGGGATGTCAGAGCCAGAATCAGAATGAGAGGTCAGAGCCAAAATTAGTATGAGAGGTCAGAGCCAGAATCAGTCTGAGAAGTCAGAGCCAGAATCAGTCTGAGAGGTCAGAGCCAGAATCAGTCTGAGAGGTCAGAGCCAGAATCAGTCTGAGAGGTCAGAGCCAGAATCAGTCTGAGAGATCAGAGCCAGAATCTGTATGAGAGGTCAGAGACAGAAACAGCATGAGAGGTCAGAGCCAGAAACAGTATAAGAGGTCAGAGCCAGAATCAGTCTGAGAGGTCACAGCCAGAATCAGTCTGAGAGGTCAGAGCCGGAATCAGACTGAGAGGTCAGAGCCGGAATCAGACTGAGAGGTTAGAGCCAGAATCAGTCTGAGAGGTCAGAGCCAGAAGCAGTATAAGATGTCAGAGCCAGAATCAGTCTGAGAGGTCAGAGCCAGAATCCGTCTGAGAGGTCAGAGCCAGAATCAGTCTGAGAGGTCAGAGCCAGAATCAGTCTGAGAGGTCAGAGCCAGAATTAGTCTGAGAGGTCAGAGCCAGAATCGGTATGAGAGGAGAGAGCCAGAATCAGTCTGAGAGGTCAGAGCCAGAATCAGTATGAGAGGTCAGAGCCAGAAGCAGTATGGGATGTCAGAGCCAGAATCAGTATGAGAGGTCAGAGCCAGAATCAGTCTGAGAGGTCAGAGCCAGAATCAGACTGAGAGGTCAGAGCCAGAATCAGTCTGAGAGGTCAAAGCCAGAAAAAGTCTGAGAGCTCAGAGCCAGAAGCAGTATGGGATGTCAAAACCAGAATCAGTATGAGAGGTCAGAGTCAAAATTAGTATGAGAGGTCAGAGCCAGAATCAGTCTGAGAGGTCAGAGCCAGAATCGGTGTGAGAGGTCAGAGCCAGAATCAGTCTGAGAGGTCAAAGCCAGAATCAGTCTGAGAGGTCAGAGCCAGAAGCAGTATGGGATGTCAGAGCCAGAATCAGAATGAGAGGTCAGAGCCAAAATTAGTATGAGAGGTCAGAGCCAGAATCAGTCTGAGAAGTCAGAGCCAGAAGTAGTCTGAGAGGTCAGAGCCAGAATCAGTATGAGAGGTCAGAGCCAGAATCAGACGGAGAGGTCAGAGCCAGAATTAGACTGAGAGGTCAGAGCCAGAATCAGTATGAGAAGTCAGAGCCAGAATCAGTCTGAGAGGTCAGAGCCAGAAGCAGTATGGGATGTCAGAGCCAGAATCAGTATGAGAGGTCAGAGCCAGAATGAGTCTGAGAATTCACAGCCAGAATCAGTCTGAGAGGTTAGAGCCAGAATAAGTCTGAGAGGTCAGAGCCAGAATCAGTATGAGAGATCAGAGCCAGAATCTGTATGAGAGGTCAGAGCCAGAAACAGTATGAGAGGTCAGAGCCAGAAACAGTATAAGAGGTCAGAGCCAGAATCAGTCTGAGAGGTCAGAGCCAGAATCAGACTGAGAGGTCAGAGCCAGAATCAGACTGAGAGGTTAGAGCCAGAATCAGTCTGAGAGGTCAGAGCCAGAAGCAGTATAAGATGTCAGCCAGAATCAGTCTGAGAGGTCAGAGCCAGAATCAGTCTGAGAGGTCAGAGCCAGAATCAGTCTGAGAGTTCAGAGCCAGAATCAGTCTGAGAGTTCAGAGCCAGAATCAGTCTGAGAGGTCAGAGCCAGAATCAGTCTGAGAGGTCAGAGCCAGAATCATTCTGAGAGGTCAGAGCCAGAATCGGTATGAGAGGAGAGAGCTAGAATCAGTCTGAGAGGTCAGAGCCAGAAGCAGTATGAGAGGTCAGAGCCAGAAGCAGTATGGGATGTCAGAGCCAGAATCAGTATGAGAGGTCAGAGCCAGAATCAGTCTGAGAGGTCAGAGCCAGAATCAGACTGAGAGGTCAGAGCCAGAATCAGTCTGAGAGGTCAAAGCCAGAAAAAGTCTGAGAGCTCAGAGCCAGAAGCAGTATGGGATGTCAAAACCAGAATCAGTATGAGAGGTCAGAGTCAAAATTAGTATGAGAGGTCAGAGCCAGAATCAGTCTGAGAGGTCAGAGCCAGAATAAGTATGAGAGGTCAGAGCCAAAATTAGTTTGAGAGGTCAGAGCCAGAATCAGTCTGAGAGGTCAGAGCCAGAAGCAGTATGGGATGTCAGAGCCAGAATCAGAATGAGAGGTCAGAGCCAAAATTAGTATGAGAGGTCAGAGCCAGAATCAGTCTGAGAAGTCAGAGCCAGAATCAGTCTGAGAGGTCAGAGCCAGAATCAGTCTGAGAGGTCAGAGCCAGAATCAGTCTGAGAGGTCAGAGCCAGAATCAGTCTGAGAGATCAGAGCCAGAATCTGTATGAGAGGTCAGAGACAGAAACAGCATGAGAGGTCAGAGCCAGAAACAGTATAAGAGGTCAGAGCCAGAATCAGTCTGAGAGGTCACAGCCAGAATCAGTCTGAGAGGTCAGAGCCGGAATCAGACTGAGAGATCAGAGCCGGAATCAGACTGAGAGGTTAGAGCCAGAATCAGTCTGAGAGGTCAGAGCCAGAAGCAGTATAAGATGTCAGAGCCAGAATCAGTCTGAGAGGTCAGAGCCAGAATCCGTCTGAGAGGTCAGAGCCAGAATCAGTCTGAGAGGTCAGAGCCAGAATCAGTCTGAGAGGTCAGAGCCAGAATTAGTCTGAGAGGTCAGAGCCAGAATCGGTATGAGAGGACAGAGCCAGAATCAGTCTGAGAGGTCAGAGCCAGAATCAGTATGAGAGGTCAGAGCCAGAAGCAGTATGGGATGTCAGAGCCAGAATCAGTATGAGAGGTCAGAGCCAGAATCAGTCTGAGAGGTCAGAGCCAGAATCAGACTGAGAGGTCAGAGCCAGAATCAGTCTGAGAGGTCAAAGCCAGAAAAAGTCTGAGAGCTCAGAGCCAGAAGCAGTATGGATGTCAAAACCAGAATCAGTATGAGAGGTCAGAGTCAAAATTAGTATGAGAGGTCAGAGCCAGAATCAGTCTGAGAGGTCAGAGCCAGAATCGGTGTGAGAGGTCAGAGCCAGAATCAGTCTGAGAGGTCAAAGCCAGAATCAGTCTGAGAGGTCAGAGCCAGAAGCAGTATGGGATGTCAGAGCCAGAATCAGAATGAGAGGTCAGAGCCAAAATTAGTATGAGAGGTCAGAGCCAGAATCAGTCTGAGAAGTCAGAGCCAGAAGTAGTCTGAGAGGTCAGAGCCAGAATCAGTCTGAGAGGTCAGAGCCAGAATCAGTATGAGAGGTCAGAGCCAGAATCAGACGGAGAGGTCAGAGCCAGAATTAGACTGAGAGGTCAGAGCCAGAATCAGTATGAGAAGTCAGAGCCAAAATCAGTCTGAGAGGTCAGAGCCAGAAGCAGTATGGGATGTCAGAGCCAGAATCAGTATGAGAGGTCAGAGCCAGAATGAGTCTGAGAATTCACAGCCAGAATCAGTCTGAGAGGTTAGAGCCAGAATAAGTCTGAGAGGTCAGAGCCAGAATCAGTATGAGAGATCAGAGCCAGAATCTGTATGAGAGGTCAGAGCCAGAAACAGTATGAGAGGTCAGAGCCAGAAACAGTATAAGAGGTCAGAGCCAGAATCAGTCTGAGAGGTCAGAGCCAGAATCAGACTGAGAGGTCAGAGCCAGAATCAGACTGAGAGGTTAGAGCCAGAATCAGTCTGAGAGGTCAGAGCCAGAAGCAGTATAAGATGTCAGCCAGAATCAGTCTGAGAGGTCAGAGCCAGAATCAGTCTGAGAGGTCAGAGCCAGAATCAGTCTGAGAGTTCAGAGCCAGAATCAGTCTGAGAGGTCAGAGCCAGAATCAGTCTGAGAGGTCAGAGCCAGAATCATTCTGAGAGGTCAGAGCCAGAATCGGTATGAGAGGAGAGAGCTAGAATCAGTCTGAGAGGTCAGAGCCAGAAGCAGTATGAGAGGTCAGAGCCAGAAGCAGTATGGGATGTCAGAGCCAGAATCAGTATGAGAGGTCAGAGCCAGAATCAGTCTGAGAGGTCAGAGCCAGAATCAGACTGAGAGGTCAGAGCCAGAATCAGTCTGAGAGGTCAAAGCCAGAAAAAGTCTGAGAGCTCAGAGCCAGAAGCAGTATGGGATGTCAAAACCAGAATCAGTATGAGAGGTCAGAGTCAAAATTAGTATGAGAGGTCAGAGCCAGAATCAGTCTGAGAGGTCAGAGCCAGAATAAGTATGAGAGGTCAGAGCCAAAATTAGTTTGAGAGATCAGAGCCAGAATCAGTCTGAGAGGTCAGAGCCAGAATCGGTATGAGAGGAGAGAGCCAGAATCAGTCTGAGAGGTCAGAGCCAGAATCAGTTTGAGAGGTAAGAGCCAGAAGCAGTATGGGATGTCAGAGCCAGAATCAGTATGAGAGGTCAGAGCCAAAAATAGTATGAGAGGTCAGAGCCAGAATCAGTCTGAGAGGTCAGAGCCAGAATCGGTGTGAGAGGTCAGAGCCAGAATCAGTCTGAGAGGTCAAAGCCAGTATCAGTCTGAGAGGTCAGAGCCAAAATTAGTATGAGAGGTCAGAGCCAGAATCAGACTGAGAGTTCAGAGCCAGAATCAGACTGAGAGGTCAGAGCCAGAATCAGTCTGAGAGGTCAAAGCCAGAAAAAGTCTGAGAGCTCAGAGCCAGAAGCAGTATGGGATGTCAAAACCAGAATCAGTATGAGAGGTCAGAGTCAAAATTAGTATGAGAGGTCAGAGCCAGAATCAGTCTGAGAGGTCAGAGCCAGAATAAGTATGAGAGGTCAGAGCCAAAATTAGTATGAGAGGTCAGAGCCAGAATCGGTATGAGAGGAGAGAGCCAGAATCCGTCTGAGAGGTCAGAGCCAGAATCAGTATGAGAGGTCAGAGCCAGAAGCAGTATGCGATGTCAGAGCCAAAATCAGTATGAGAGGTCAGAGCCAAAATTAGTATGAGAGGTCAGAGCCAGAATCAGACTGAGAGGTCAGAGCCAGAATCAGACTGAGAGGTCAGAGCCAGAATCAGACTGAGACGTCAGAGCCATAATCAGTCTGAGAGGTCAGAGCCAGAATAAGTATGAGAGGTCAGAGCCAGAATCAGACTGAGAGGTCAGAGCCAGAATCAGACTGAGTGGTCAGAGCCAGAATCAGACTGAGACGTCACAGCCAGAATCAGTCTGAGAGATCAGAGCCAGAATCGGTCTGAGAAGTCAGAGCCAGAAGTAGTATTATACGTCAGAGCCAGAATCAGTCTGAGAGGTTAGAGCCAGAATCAGTCTGAGAGGTCAGAGCCAGAATAAGTATGAGAGGTCAGAGCCAGAATCAGATTGAGAGGTCAGAGCCAGAATCAGACTGAGAGGTCAGAGCCAGAATCAGTATGAGAGGTCAGAGTCAAAATTAGTATGAGAGGTCAGAGCCAGAATCAGTCTGAGAGGTCAGAGCCAGAATAAGTATGAGAGGTCAGAGCCAAAATTAGTTTGAGAGGTCAGAGCCAGAATCAGTCTGAGAGGTCAGAGCCAGAATCGGTATGGGATGTCAGAGCCAGAATCAGTATGAGAGGTCAGAGCCAAAATTAGTATGAGAGGTCAGAGCCAGAATCAGTCTGAGAGGTCAGAGCCAGAAGCAGTATGGGATGTCAGAGCCAGAATCAGTATGAGAGGTCAGAGCCAAAATTAGTATGAGAGGTCAGAGCCAGAATCAGTCTGAGAGGTCAGAGCCAGAATCGGTGTGAGAGGTCAGAGCCAGAATCAGTCTGAGAGGTCAAAGCCAGAATCAGTCTGAGAGGTCAGAGCCAGAAGCAGTATGGGATGTCAGAGCCAGAATCAGAATGAGAGGTCAGAGCCAAAATTAGTATGAGAGGTCAGAGCCAGAATCAGTCTGAGAAGTCAGAGCCAGAAGTAGTATTAGACGTCAGAGCCAGAATCAGTCTGAGAGGTCAGAGCCAGAATCAGTCTGAGAGGTCAGAGCCAGAATCAGTATGAGAGGTCAGAGCCAGAATCAGATGGAGAGGTCAGAGCCAGAATTAGACTGAGAGGTCAGAGCCAGAATCAGTATGAGAGGTCAGAGCCAGAATCAGTCTGAGAGGTCAGAGCCAGAATCAGTCTGAGAGGTCAGAGCCAGAATGAGTCTGAGAATTCACAGCCAGAATCAGTCTGAGAGGTTAGAGCCAGAATAAGTCTGAGAGGTCAGAGCCAGAATCAGTATGAGAGATCAGAGCCAGAATCTGTATGAGAGGTCAGAGCCAGAAACAGTATGAGAGGTCAGAGCCAGAAACAGTATAAGAGGTCAGAGCCAGAATCAGTCTGAGAGGTCAGAGCCAGAATCAGACTAAGAGGTCAGAGCCAGAATCAGACTGAGAGGTTAGAGCCAGAATCAGTCTGAGAGGTCAGAGCCAGAAGCAGTATAAGATGTCAGCCAGAATCAGTCTGAGAGGTCAGAGCCAGAATCAGTATGAGAGGTCAGAGCCAGAATCAGTCTGAGAGTTCAGAGCCAGAATCAGTCTGAGAGGTCAGAGCCAGAATCAGTCTGAGAGGTCAGAGCCAGAATCAGTCTGAGAGGTCAGAGCCAGAATCAGTATGGGATGTCAGAGCCAGAATCAGTATGAGAGGTCAGAGCCAGAATCAGTCTGAGAGGTCAGAGCCAGAATCAGACTGAGAGGTCAGAGCCAGAATCAGTCTGAGAGGTCAGAGCCAGAATAAGTATGAGAGGTCAGAGCCAAAATTAGTTTGAGAGGTCAGAGCCAGAATCAGTCTGAGAGGTCAGAGCCAGAATCGGTATGAGAGGAGAGAGCCAGAATCAGTCTGAGAGGTCAGTGCCAGAATCAGTTTGAGAGGTAAGAGCCAGAAGCAGTATGGGATGTCAGAGCCAGAATCAGTATGAGAGGTCAGAGCCAAAAATAGTATGAGAGGTCAGAGCCAGAATCAGTCTGAGAGGTCAGAGCCAGAATCGGTGTGAGAGGTCAGAGCCAGAATCAGTCTGAGAGGTCAAAGCCAGTATCAGTCTGAGAGGTCAGAGCCAGAAGCAGTATGGGATGTCAGAGCCAGAATCAGAATGAGAGGTCAGAGCCAAAATTAGTATGTGAGGTCAGAGCCAGAATCAGTCTGAGAAGTCAGAGCCAGAATCAGTCTGAGAGGTCAGAGCCAGAATCAGTCTGAGAGGTCAGAGCCAGAATCAGTATGAGAGGTCAGAGCCAGAATCAGACGGAGAGGTCGGAGCCAGAATTAGACTGAGAGGTCAGAGCCAGAATCAGTATGAGAGGTCAGAGCCAGAATCAGTATGAGAGGTCAGAGCCTGAATCAGTCTGAGAGGTCAGAGCCAGAATGAGTCTGAGAATTCACAGCCAGAATCAGTCTGAGAGGTTAGAGCCAGAATCAGTCTGAGAGGTCAGAGCCAGAATCAGTCTGAGAGGTCAGAGCCAGAATCAGACTGAGAGGTCAGAGCCAGAATCAGACTGAGACCTCAGAGCCAGAATCAGTCTGAGAGGTCAGAGCCAGAATCAGTACGAGAGGTCAGAGCCAGAATCAGACTGAGAGGTCAGAGCCAGAATCAGACTGAGAGGTCAGTGACAGAATCAGACTGAGAGGTCAGAGCCAGAATCAGTCTGAGAGGTCAAAGCCAGAATCAGTCTGAGAGGTCAGAGCCAGAAGCAGTATGGGATGTCAGAGCCAGAATCAGAATGAGAGGTCAGAGCCAAAATTAGTATGAGAAGTCAGAGCCAGAATCAGACTGAGAGTTCAGAGCCAGAATCAGACTGAGAGGTCAGAGCCAGAATCAGTATGAGAGGTCAGAGCAAGAATCAGACGGAGAGGTCAGAGCCAGAATTAGACTGAGAGGTCAGAGCCAGAATCAGTATGAGAGGTCAGAGCCAGAATCAGTATGAGAGGTCAGAGCCAGAATCAGTATGAGAGGTCAGAGCCAGAATCAGTATGAGAGGTCAGAGCCAGAATCAGTCTGAGAGGTCAGAGCCAGAATCAGTCTGAGAATTCACAGCCAGAATCAGTCTGAGAGGTTAGAGCCAGAATCAGTCTGAGAGGTCAGAGCCAGAGTAAGTATGAGAAGTCAGAGCCGGAATCAGTCTGAGAGGTTAGAGCCAGAATCAGTCTGAGAGGTCAGACTCAGAATCAGTATGAGAGGTCAGAGCCAGAATCAGACTGAGAGGTCAGAGCCAGAATCAGACTGAGACGTCAGAGCCAGAATCCGTATGAGAGGTCAGAGCCAGAATCAGACTGAGAGGTCAGAGCCAGAATCCGATTGAGAGGTCAGAGCCAGAATCAGTCTGAGAGGTCAAAGCCAGAATCAGTCTGAGAGGTCAGAGCCAGAAGCAGTATGGGATGTCAGAGCCAGAATCAGAATGAGAGGTCAGAGCCAAAATTAGTATGAGAGGTCAGAGCCAAAATTAGTATGAGAGGTCAGAGCCAAAATTAGTATGAGAGGTCAGAGCCAGAATCAGACTGAGAGTTCAGAGCCAGAATCAGACTGAGAGGTCAGAGCCAGAATCAGTCTGAGAGGTCAAAGCCAGAATCAGTCTGAGAGCTCAGAGCCAGAAGCAGTATGGGATGTCAAAACCAGAATCAGTATGAGAGGTCAGAATCAAAATTAGTATGAGAGGTCAGAGCCAGAATCAGTCTGAGAGGTCAGAGCCAGAATAAGTATGAGAGGTCAGAGCCAAAATTAGTATGAGAGGTCAGAGCCAGAATCGGTATGAGAGGAGAGAGCCAGAATCCGTCTGAGAGGTCAGAGCCAGAATCAGTATGAGAGGTCAGAGCCAGAAGCAGTATGGGATGTCAGAGCCAGAATCAGTATGAGAGGTCAGAGCCAAAATTAGTATGAGAGGTCAGAGCCAGAATCAGTCTGAGAGGACAGAGCCAGAATCAATCTGAGAGGTCAGAGCCAGAATCAGACTGAGAGGTCAGAGCCAGAATCAGACTGAGAGGTCAGAGCCAGAATCAGACTGAGACGTCAGAGCCATAATCCGTCTGAGAGGTCAGAGCCAGAATAAGTATGAGAGGTCAGAGCCAGAATCAGACTGAGAGGTCAGAGCCAGAATCAGACTGAGTGGTCAGAGCCAGAATCAGACTGAGACGTCACAGCCAGAATCAGTCTGAGAGATCAGAGCCAGAATCGGTCTGAGAAGTCAGAGCCAGAAGTAGTATTATACGTCAGAGCCAGAATCAGTCTGAGAGGTTAGAGCCAGAATCAGTCTGAGAGGTCAGAGCCAGAATAAGTATGAGAGGTCAGAGCCAGAATCAGATTGAGAGGTCAGAGCCAGAATCAGACTGAGAGGTCAGAGCCAGAATCAGTATGAGAGGTCAGAGTCAAAATTAGTATGAGAGGTCAGAGCCAGAATCAGTCTGAGAGGTCAGAGCCAGAATAAGTATGAGAGGTCAGAGCCAAAATTAGTTTGAGAGGTCAGAGCCAGAATCAGTCTGAGAGGTCAGAGCCAGAATCGGTATGAGAGGAGAGAGCCAGAATCAGTTTGAGAGGTCAGAGCCAGAAGCAGTATGGGATGTCAGAGCCAGAATCAGTATGAGAGGTCAGAGCCAAAATTAGTATGAGAGGTCAGAGCCAGAATCAGTCTGAGAGATCAGAGCCAGAATCGGTCTGAGAAGTCAGAGCCAGAAGTAGTATTATACGTCAGAGCCAGAATCAGTCTGAGAGGTTAGAGCCAGAATCAGTCTGAGAGGTCAGAGCCAGAATAAGTATGAGAGGTCAGAGCCAGAATCAGATTGAGAGGTCAGAGCCAGAATCAGACTGAGAGGTCAGAGCCAGAATCAGTATGAGAGGTCAGAGTCAAAATTAGTATGAGAGGTCAGAGCCAGAATCGGTCTGAGAGGTCAGAGCCAGAATAAGTATGAGAGGTCAGAGCCAAAATTAGTTTGAGAGGTCAGAGCCAGAATCAGTCTGAGAGGTCAGAGCCAGAATCGGTATGAGAGGAGAGAGCCAGAATCAGTTTGAGAGGTCAGAGCCAGAAGCAGTATGGGATGTCAGAGCCAGAATCAGTATGAGAGGTCAGAGCCAAAATTAGTATGAGAGGTCAGAGCCAGAATCAGTCTGAGAGGTCAGAGCCAGAATCGGTGTGAGAGGTCAGAGCCAGAATCAGTCTGAGAGGTCAAAGCCAGAATCAGTCTGAGAGGTCAGAGCCAGAAGCAGTATGGGATGTCAGAGCCAGAATCAGAATGAGAGGTCAGAGCCAAAATTAGTGTGAGAGGTCAGAGCCAGAATCAGTCTGAGAAGTCAGAGCCAGAAGTAGTATTAGACGTCAGAGCCAGAATCAGTCTGAGAGGTCAGAGCCAGAATCAGTCTGAGAGGTCAGAGCCAGAATCAGTATGAGAGGTCAGAGCCAGAATCAGACGGAGAGGTCAGAGCCAGAATTAGACTGAGAGGTCAGAGCCAGAATCAGTATGAGAGGTCAGAGCCAGAATCAGTCTGAGAGGTCAGAGCCAGAATCAGTCTGAGAGGTCAGAGCCAGAATGAGTCTGAGAATTCACAGCCAGAATCAGTCTGAGAGGTTAGAGCCAGAATAAGTCTGAGAGGTCAGAGCCAGAATCAGTATGAGAGATCAGAGCCAGAATCTGTATGAGAGGTCAGAGCCAGAAACAGTATGAGAGGTCAGAGCCAGAAACAGTATAAGAGGTCAGAGCCAGAATCAGTCTGAGAGGTCAGAGCCAGAATCAGACTGAGAGGTCAGAGCCAGAATCAGACAGAGAGGTTAGAGCCAGAATCAGTCTGAGAGGTCAGAGCCAGAAGCAGTATAAGATGTCAGCCAGAATCAGTCTGAGAGGTCAGAGCCAGAATCAATATGAGAGGTCAGAGCCAGAATCAGTCTGAGAGTTCAGAGCCAGAATCAGTCTGAGAGGTCAGAGCCAGAATCGGTATGAGAGGAGAGAGCCAGAATCAGTCTGAGAGGTCAGAGCCAGAATCAGTATGAGAGGTCAGAGCCAGAAGCAGTATGGGATGTCAGAGCCAGAATCAGTATGAGAGGTCAGAGCCAGAATCAGTCTGAGAGGTCAGAGCCAGAATCAGACTGAGAGGTCAGAGCCAGAATCAGTCTGAGAGGTCAAAGCCAGAAAAAGTCTGAGAGCTCAGAGCCAGAAGCAGTATGGGATCTCAAAACCAGAATCAGTATGAGAGGTCAGAGTCAAAATTAGTATGAGAGGTCAGAGCCAGAATCAGTCTGAGAAGTCAGAGCCAGAATAAGTATGAGAGGTCAGAGCCAAAATTAGTTTGAGAGGTCAGAGCCAGAATCGGTATGAGAGGAGAGAGCCAGAATCAGTCTGAGAGGTCAGAGCCAGAATCAGTTTGAGAGGTAAGAGCCAGAAGCAGTATGGGATGTCAGAGCCAGAATCAGTATGAGAGGTCAGAGCCAAAAAAAGTATGAGAGGTCAGAGCCAGAATCAGTCTGAGAGGTCAGAGCCAGAATCGGTGTGAGAGGTCAGAGCCAGAATCAGTCTGAGAGGTCAAAGCCAGAATCAGTCTGAGAGGTCAGAGCCAGAAGCAGTATGGGATGTCAGAGCCAGAATCAGAATGAGAGGTCAGAGCCAAAATTAGTATGAGAGGTCAGAGCCAGAATCAGTCTGAGAAGTCAGAGCCAGAATCAGTCTGAGAGGTCAGAGCCAGAATCAGTCTGAGAGGTCAGAGCCAGAATCAGTATGAGAGGTCAGAGCCAGAATCAGACGGAGAGGTCAGAGCCAGAATTAGACTGAGAGGTCAGAGCCAGAATCAGTATGAGAGGTCAGAGCCAGAATCAGTATGAGAGGTCAGAGCCTGAATCAGTCTGAAAGGTCAGAGCCAGAATGAGTCTGAGAATTCACAGCCAGAATCAGTCTGAGAGGTTAGAGCCAGAATAAGTCTGAGAGGTCAGAGCCAGAATCAGTATGAGAGGTCAGAGCCAGAATCAGACGGAGAGGTCAGAGCCAGAATTAGACTGAGAGGTCAGAGCCAGAATCAGTATGAGAGGTCAGAGCCAGAATCAGTCTGAGAGGTCAGAGCCAGAATCAGTCTGAGAGGTCAGAGCCAGAATGAGTCTGAGAATTCACAGCCAGAATCAGTCTGAGAGGTTAGAGCCAGAATAAGTCTGAGAGGTCAGAGCCAGAATCAGTATGAGAGAACAGAGCCAGAATCTGTATGAGAGGTCAGAGCCAGAAACAGTATGAGAGGTCAGAGCCAGAAACAGTATAAGAGGTCAGAGCCAGAATCAGTCTGAGAGGTCAGAGCCAGAATCAGACTGAGAGGTCAGAGCCAGAATCAGACTGAGAGGTTAGAGCCAGAAGCAGTATAAGATGTCAGCCAGAATCAGTCTGAGAGGTCAGAGCCAGAATCAGTATGAGAGGTCAGAGCCAGAATCAGTCTGAGAGTTCAGAGCCAGAATCAGTCTGAGAGGTCAGAGCCAGAATCAGTCTGAGAGGTCAGAGCCAGAATCGGTATGAGAGGAGAGAGCCAGAATCAGTCTGAGAGGTCAGAGCCAGAATCAGTATGAGAGGTCAGAGCCAGAAGCAGTATGGGATGTCAGAGCCAGAATCAGACTGAGAGGTCAGAGCCAGAATCAGTCTGAGAGGTCAGAGCCAGAATCAGTCTGAGAGGTCAGAGCCAGAATCAGACTGAGAGGTCAGAGCCAGAATCAGACTGAGAGGTTAGAGCTAGAATCAGTCTGAGAGGTCAGAGCCAGAAGCAGTATAAGATGTCAGAGCCAGAATCAGTCTGAGAGGTCAGAGCCAGAATCAGTATGAGAGGTCAGAGCCAGAATCAGTATGAGAGGTCAGAGCCAGAATCAGTATGAGAGGTCAGAGCCAGAATCAGTCTGAGAGGTCAGAGCCAGAATCAGTCTGAGAGGTCAGAGCCAGAATCAGTCTGAGAGGTCAGAGCCAGAATCGGTATGAGAGGAGAGAGCCAGAATCAGTCTGAGAGGTCAGAGCCAGAATCAGTATGAGATGTCAGAGAAAGAAGCAGTATGGGATGTCAGAGCCAGAATCAGTATGAGAGGTCAGAGCCAGAATCAGTCTGAGAGGTCAAAGCCAGAAAAAGTCTGAGAGCTCAGAGCCAGAAGCAGTATGGGATGTCAAAACCAGAATCAGTATGAGAGGTCAGAGTCAAAATTAGTATGAGAGGTCAGAGCCAGAATCAGTCTGAGAGGTCAGAGCCAGAATAAGTATGAGAGGTCAGAGCCAGAATCGGTATGAGAGGAGAGAGCCAGAATCAGTCTGAGAGGTCAGAGCCAGAATCAGTTTGAGAGGTCAGAGCCAGAAGCAGTATGGGATGTCAGAGCCAGAATCAGTATGAGAGGTCAGAGCCAAAATTAGTATGAGAGGTCAGAGCCAGAATCAGTCTGAGAGGTCAGAGCCAGAATCGGTGTGAGAGGTCAGAGCCAGAATCGGTATGAGAGGACAGAGCCAGAATCAATCTGAGAGGTCAGAGCCAGAATCAGTATGAGAGGTCAGAGCCAGAATCAGACTGAGAGGTCAGAGCCAGAATCAGACTGAGACGTCAGAGCCAGAATCAGTCTGAGAGGTCAGAGCCAGAAGAAGTATGAGAGGTCAGAGCCAGAATTAGACTGAGAGGTCAGAGCCAGAATCAGACTGAGTGGTCAGAGCCAGAATCAGACTGAGAGGTCAGAGCCAGAATCAGTCTGAGAGGTCAGAGCCAGAATCGGTCTGAGAAGTCAGAGCCAGAAGTAGTATTTGACATCAGAGCCAGAATCAGTCTGAGAGGTCAGAGCCAGAATCAGTCTGAGAGGTCAGAACCAGAATCAGTATGAGAGGTCAGAGCCAGAATCAGACTGAGAGGTCAGAGCCAGAATCAGTCTGAGAGGTCAGAGCCAGAATCAGTATGAGAGGTCAGAGCCAGAATCAGACTGAGAGGTCAGAGCCAGAATCAGACTGAGAGGTCAGAGCCAGAATCAGTCTGAGAGGTCAAAGCCAGAATCAGTCTGAGAGGTCAGAGCCAGAAGCAGTATGGGATGTCAGAGCCAGAATCAGAATGAGAGGTCAGAGCCAAAATTAGTATGAGAGGTCAGAGCCAGAATCAGTCTGAGAAGTCAGAGCCAGAAGTAGTATTAGACGTCAGAGCCAGAATCAGTCTGAGAGGTCAGAGCCAGAATCAGTCTGAGAGGTCAGAGCCAGAATCAGTATGAGAGGTCAGAGCCAGAATCAGACGGAGAGGTCAGAGCCAGAATTAGACTGAGAGGTCAGAGCCAGAATCAGTATGAGAGGTCAGAGCCAGAATCAGTATGAGAGGTCAGAGCCAGAATCAGTCTGAGAGGTCAGAACCTGAATCAGTCTGAGAATTCACAGCCAGAATCAGTCTGAGAGGTTAGAGCCAGAATAAGTCGGAGAGGTCAGAGCCAGAATCAGTATGAGAGATCAGAGCCAGAATCTGTATGAGAGGTCAAAGCCAGAAACAGTATGAGAGGTCAGAGCCAGAAACAGTATAAGAGGTCAGAGCCAGAATCAGTCTGAGAGGTCAGAGCCAGAATCAGTCTGAGAGGTCAGAGCCAGAATCAGACTGAGAGGTCAGAGCCAGAATCAGACTGAGAGGTTAGAGCCAGAATCAGTCTGAGAGGTCAGAGCCAGAAGCAGTATAAGATGTCAGAGCCAGAATCAGTCTGAGAGGTCAGAGCCAGAATCAGTATGAGAGGTCAGAGCCAGAATCAGTCTGAGAGGTCAGAGCCAGAATCAGTCTGAGAGGTCAGAGCCAGAATCAGTCTGAGAGGTCAGAGCCAGAATCGGTATGAGAAGAGAGAGCCAGAATCAGTCTGAGAGGTCAGAGCCAGAATCAGTATGAGAGGTCAGAGCCAGAAGCAGTATGGGATGTCAGAGCCAGAATCAGTATGAGAGGTCAGAGCCAGAATCAGACTGAGAGGTCAGAGCCAGAATCAGTCTGAGAGGTAAAAGCCAGAAAAAGTCTGAGAGCTCAGAGCCAGAAGCAGTATGGGATGTCAAAACCAGAATCAGTATGAGAGGTCAGAGTCAAAATTAGTATGAGAGGTCAGAGCCAGAATCAGTCTGAGAGGTCAGAGCCAGAATAAGTATGAGAGGTCAGAGCCAAAATTAGTTTGAGAGGTCAGAGCCAGAATCAGTCTGAGAGGTCAGAGCCAGAATCGGTATGAGAGGAGAGAGCCAGAATCAGTCTGAGAGGTCAGAGCCAGAATCAGTTTGAGAGGTCAGAGCCAGAAGCAGTATGGGATGTCAGAGCCAGAATCAGTATGAGAGGTCAGAGCCAAAATTAGTATGAGAGGTCAGAGCCAGAATCAGTCTGAGAGGTCAGAGCCAGAATCGGTGTGAGAGGTCAGAGTCAGAATCAGTCTGAGAGGTCAAAGCCAGAATCAGTCTGAGAGGTCAGAGCCAGAAGCAGTATGGGATGTCAGAGCCAGAATCAGAATGAGAGGTCAGAGCCAAAATTAGTATGAGAGGTCAGAGCCAGAATCAGT
Organism: Leptodactylus fuscus; assembly: GCF_031893055.1. Taxonomy (NCBI): domain Eukaryota; kingdom Metazoa; phylum Chordata; class Amphibia; order Anura; family Leptodactylidae; genus Leptodactylus; species Leptodactylus fuscus. The sequence continues at coordinate 73,443,416 of NC_134271.1, forward strand.
CTGAGAAGTCAGAGCCAGAAGTAGTATTAGACGTCAGAGCCAGAATCAGTCTGAGAGGTCAGAGCCAGAATCAGTCTGAGAGGTCAGAGCCAGAATCAGTATGAGAGGTCAGAGCCAGAATCAGACGGAGAGGTCAGAGCCAGAATTAGACTGAGAGGTCAGAGCCAGAATCAGTATGAGAGGTCAGAGCCAGAATCAGTATGAGAGGTCAGAGCCAGAATCAGTCTGAGAGGTCAGAGCCAGAATGAGTCTGAGAATTCACAGCCAGAATCAGTCTGAGAGGTAAGAGCCAGAATAAGTCTGAGAGGTCAGAGCCAGAATCAGTATGAGAGATCAGAGCCAGAATCTGTATGAGAGGTCAGAGCCAGAATCAGACTGAGAGGTCTGAGCCAGAATCAGAATGAGTGGTCAGAGCCAGAATAAGACTGAGACGTCAGAGCCAGAATCAGTCTGAGAGGTCAGAGCCAGAATCGGTCTGAGAAGTCAGAGCCAGAAGTAGTATTAGACGTCAGAGCCAGAATCAGTCTGAGAGGTTAGAGCCAGAATCAGTCTGAGAGGTCAGAGCCAGACTCAGTATGAGAGGTCAGAGCCAAAATCAGACTGAGAGGTCAGAGCCAGAATCAGACTGAGACGTCAGAGCCAGAATCAGTCTGAGAGGTCAGAGCCAGAATCAGTATGAGAGGTCAGAGCCAGAATCAGACTGAGAGGTCAGAGCCAGAATCAGACTGAGAGGTCAGAGCCAGAATCAGTCTGAGAGGTCAAAGCCAGAATCAGTCTGAGAGGTCAGAGCCAGAAGCAGTATGGGATGTCAGAGCCAGAATCAGAATGAGAGGTCAGAGCCAAAATTAGTATGAGAGGTCAGAGCCAGAATCAGTCTGAGAAGTAAGAGCCAGAAGTAGTATTAGACGTCAGAGCCAGAATCAGTCTGATAGGTCAGAGCCAGAATCAGTATGAGAGGTCAGAGCCAGAATTAGACGGAGAGGTCAGAGCCAGAATTAGACTGAGAGGTCAGAGCCAGAATCAGTATGAGAGGTCAGAGCCAGAATCAGTATGAGAGGTCAGAGCCAGAATCAGTCTGAGAGGTTAGAGCCAGAATCAGTCTGAGAATTCACAGCCAGAATCAGTCTGAGAGGTTAGAGCCAGACTAAGTCTGAGAGGTCAGAGCCAGAATCAGTATGAGAGGTCAGAGCCAGAAACAGTATGGGAGGTCAGAGCCAGAAACAGTATGAGAGGTCAGAGCCAGAAACAGTATAAGAGGTCAGAGCCAGACTCAGTCTGAGAGGTCAGAGCCGGAATCAGACTGAGAGGTCAGAGCCAGAATCAGACTGAGAGGTTAGAGCCAGAATCAGTCTGAGAGGTCAGAGCCAGAAGCAGTATAAGATGTCAGAGCCAGAATCAGTCTGAGAGGACAGAGCCAGAATCAGTATGAGAGGTCAGAGCCAGAATCAGTCTGAGAGGTCAGAGCCAGAATCAGTCTGAGAGATCAGAACCAGAATCAGTCTGAGAGGTCAGAGCCAGAATCGGTATGAGAGGAGAGAGCCAGAATCAGTCTGAGAGGTCAGAGCCAGAAGCAGTATGGGATGTCAGAGCCAGAATCAGTATGAGAGGTCAGAGCCAGAATCAGTCTGAGAGGTCAGAGCCAGAATCAGACTGAGAGTTCAGAGCCAGAATCAGTCTGAGAGGTCAAAGCCAGAAAAAGTCTGAGAGCTCAGAGCCAGAAGCAGTATGGAATGTCAAAACCAGAATCAGTATGAGAGGTCAGAGTCAAAATTAGTATGAGAGGTCAGAGCCAGAATCAGTCTGAGAGGTCAGAGCCAGAATCGGTA